>NC_140923.1:497265-526993 GCF_045865225.1 Trachurus japonicus | reverse complement strand
TGTAACCCGGGTTAATAAACCCCAGGTTGTTTATAGTTAATTATTTGTATATGTATTAATGTTAAATCATCCTTTAATATTGCAGCTCATTAGTATTTATTTCCATGAGAAGGGACCAGTGAAAATAGCTTCTCCTTTGAACAAAACCGTATATGTGTTACTGTCTCTTTAAGTCAGGTGACAGTTTTTGTGCGCAGTTTTCAGTGAGCGAAAAGCTGACGCGAGTGAGCATCTCACCTCTGCACCGATCTTTGCGAGTCCCTCTCGACGATGCCTGGTGTGCTGTGTGAGTAGCTGGAAGAGAAGAGAAAAAGGAGAAAACGAACTTAAGATTTGAACTGATAAAAAACTAAGAGTTAGAAGTCAGAAACCTGAAGACCGAGAGACAGAGGAGACCACCGGAGTGCCGTGAGTTCGAGTTGGACGACGTGAACGAATGTAAACAAATAGAAGTCCCGGTGAGTCACCATCGATGCTCCATTAGCATGCTATCAGAGTGCTAAATGCTGAACAATTAGCCATGAATAGTCTCTAAAACCAGTCGGGACAGATTTTGAATCGGCCTGAACGATTCGTTAATGTTGAAGTATGTGTTAATTGGTTGTGAATATTCTGCTGCTAGTTGTGGTTGTGTGTGTGAATTTTTTCATAGCCGCTTGGTGCAGGCTAATGCGGTGCTAAACCAGTAGGCCTCAGTAGCAGAAGTTCATGCAGCTAAGCTGACGAGAGTGTTGAGTTAAAAAGAATGTTTTTTTCACCGTGTGAACTGTAAAATTTATGTGATTTCTGTATAAATAACATGATCGTTATGCTAAAAAGCAGAGGTTAATTATTTTCATGTGCTAAATGTGAATTCATGTGTGTTTATTGAGCTATGATGTGTATTACAAGTTCATGGGGAAATGTTATATTGAAAAATTCATTTAAAAAAGTAGTTGTAACGAAGTAAAATGGACACTGAAAAGCAGTAACTTTATTTAAATGCATTCAAATGGACTTATTATTTTTATTATGGACAAAATTAGTAATTTTCTGCATGGTTGTGTAGGCTGGTTTTTTTTCGTAGAGTCCTTCACCTGGGTCCTCGGTTGCCTGCTGCCATCCATCCATCTTCATCTCCATCTCCATCCTGGTTTTCCCCCCTACCCTGGTCATTCACACCTCCATCCCCATCTTCACCCCCCCCTGCAATACTCCCCACTGGAACACTCGTTAATAAGAGGGCGGTAGGACTGAGTGCACTCATTTTATTTTTTTTGTTTATTTGAACTTTTGGGACACTTTACTTTTACAATTTACATTACCTGAGATCTCAGAGGTTTTTCTTTTTTTTATTAATTTCATTTTATTTTGGGTAAAAATCAAAGAGACATTTTGAATAACTGTGAACATAAATTGTAATGGTTACACTGTGGATTCTGTACATTAATTTTGTGTCACTTACCTGTTGAGATCATCGCTGCAAAAGAGATTCAGTGAGTCCAATATAACTCCTTTAAACCTTCAGTCCTGTGTGTATGTGTAGTTCTTGGGGTAGGTGTTACAGGTTTGAATCCAGTAATCAGCCTGCTATCGATCAGACAGTCTCCTCATTGGACCTAGAGTAAGTTAACCCTCATTGTCATGTGATATTTTGCTGCCTCAACATTAAAGGTACAGTACTAGGGGTTACAAAGTGGCGAGCCAGCCAGGAGACTGCTGTAAATAAAGTTAGATCCTACCCCAAATAGGCTAGTCTGAAATAAGTAGTCTCACACAGACTTTAGAGTTGAGTTGATTCGTCGTGCAAATTATCATTGACCATAAAAACTCAGTAAACTTTTAAGTGCATGACAAAATGGATCTTTGCAACCAGTGTGATGTACATGGACCCAGTTGCCTTTATGTTATGGGCATAGATGAACAGTATACTGACGAAGAAATAACCGGACTTCTTTAAGGTTATTCGGGACGTAAAGAAAATGGTCAGGGTTCCCGACGTGCCAGATCAGCCAAAAGCCAGAACCCTTGTAGAGTATTCCTCAGAGCAGGCAATTTCAAGGCTTGATCCTGCAAACCTTGGCCATGTACCTAGCCCCCGTGATCCCAACATTACCTGGCATGTGAGAACCAATTCGTGAGGTGTGTCAAGAGGAGCTTGGGAGAGAGTTAGCCCAAAGATGCTTAGCTGACCTGAGCACTCTTGCTGGGAGTAGTAAAGCTGGTTTTTGGAATGTACTTCAGCAGGAGTTACAAAACGCGTCCCATCAAACCCTGTTCCCCCACTGAGCCCCGATACTCACCTCCAGTTGTCAGATGAACCTGTTCCTACAGCAAGTAGTGGGAGCAGAGCAACTGATGAAGGTCCAGCTGACAGTCCTGAGCCAAGCCCAGCTGATCCAGCTTCTGATACTCCCCACCTCAGCTCCCCCATAAGTCCTCCACTTCTGAATGCGAGCACGATTAATCCACCTCAAGTCCAGAAGGTTATCGTTGAACATTTCATTCGCAGTGATGCAACACCATCTAGCTTCGGCCAAAGCAGAGTCCGGACCTTCTCAGGACGACTTCCAAAGCCAAACGGAGCGAAGTTGATTATGATGCCTGGCGCACCCAGGTGGACCTTCTCCTCAATGATGTTTCATTATCCGACTCCCAAAAGGTAAGAAGGATCTTGGAGAGTCTGCTCAGCCCAGCCTGCTGACATTGTCAAGCCTCTTGGAACAAATGCACCACCTGCAGCTTACCTCACACAGCTTGAATCTGCATTTGGAGTGGTAGAGGATGGAGAAGAGCTATTTGCAACATTCTTAGGTTCAAACCAGAATTCTGAATTCCGTCTGTCTATCTAAACCGCCTCCAAACCCTTCTTACTAAAGCCATCTCCAGAGGGGGAGTTTCGCCTGCAGAATCAGATAAGTACTTACTCAGGCAATTTTGTCGAGGATGCTGGGACCAGAGTTTGATCATTGGCCTCCAGCTTGAGCACAGGAAAACTAGTCCCCCATCTTTCCCAGAATTACTGCTTCTATTGAGAACAGAAGAGGACCGGCGGGCTGCCAAGATGGACAGGATGAAAAAACATCTAGGAAGCACAAAGGCTGCAGCACATGTTCATTCAGTCTTGAGCATGCCAGCATTTGATGGGGAACCTAGTGTCACAGTTCCCAAAAAGCCTGATGCAAGCTCCAAACTTGAAAGGGAAGTCACAGAACTTCGGAAAGAAGTTGCACAGCTGTTACACAAAGAGAGAAACAAATTCGAACGTGAAGGGCCCCCAAACAATTCAACAAGGAGGGAAACGCCCTTGCAAAGTGAAAGTTTAGTAGTCCGTGTCACAAATCCTCCAACGCCCCAAACTCCCACTCAACCAAGACCATGGTTCTGCTTTAAGTGTGGAGAAGACGGCCACATTGCCGCAAATTGCACCAATGAACCCAACCCTGGCCTTGTACGGAAAAAGAATGAAGAACTCAGAGAAAAGCGTAACAGATTCTGGGCACGACAGGGATCCCCTGAAGCATCTTTAAACTTGTAGAGGCTCCTGCAACGGGACGACCAGGAGCTGAGGACGTCAATCAGACAAGTCCCACAGCAATGACCCACAATGTGGAAGAAGAAACGGGAGTTAACACCTTACCTCCTGGGTTGGTGGGCCCTCGCTGTGTCTCTACAGTCTCCGTAGGGGACACAAGATGTCAATCTATCCTCGATACAGGATCTCAAGTTACCACCATTTCAGAGACTTTCCGTTCCAACTACCTGGCATCCTTCCCCATTCAGCCCATCCATCATTTGCTCGAGGTTGAAGGGGCTGGAGGCCAGTCTGTACCTTACCTCGGCTATGTTGAGGTCCCTCTAACCTTCCCTGACAGTGTGACTGGTGCGGTGGAGCGGCTAACCGCCGGACTTTCAGGTGTGAAAGCGACCTAAGATATCCTTTAGATGTCCTGAGATGTTTTTTGATGTTTTAATTGTTCCAGGCCTGCTACTTTAAACTGTGACCTGTATATGGATTGTTATGGATGTGTAAACATGTGTTGATGTAACGAAGTCAGTTGGGAGGGCAACAGGTGACATTAATTATTGGTAACCTCCCCCTATTTATGTGCCCCACCCCCCTACACATCAGATGACCTGATGAAGTCAAGTGGTCGGAACGTTGTCCTAATACATTTTTTGGGAGCTCGATTATAGCAGTTGTGCGGACATCGTTTGTTTTTTCTTTTTGTAAAAGATATCCACCAGAAAAAATATTTTTTCATGGACCGTTTATTGAGTCACTGAGTTATTAAAGTTAGACAGGTAACCTTTAGCCCTGCCAATTTACGTAACGCATGTAAACAAAGCTTACGCCGGAGCACAATGGCTGATGGGTAATATCGGTTGTCAACATCCGGTGAACTGGGTGAAGTGAGGAGCCGTTGTTCACTCCCTCCCTACACAGTTCACAGTACCCTTCAAACTGCTCCCAGCGGTTTGGAACCACACTGAACATGGCGGCACACCCTGTGTAGTCCACTGCGCAGGGAACTACAGGGCGATTGGAACGCACCCTAGACCTTTTGTTTTTCGAACAAGTTTACATGTTAAGTCAATGCAAATGAGCGATTGAGCGTTTAATCGCCCAGGCGAAAAAACGCTGGGGCTCGGAGCGACAGCGACGGAGCGTTTTTTCGCTCTGTCCCTCGAGATGAGAAATCCCAACTCTCCGGCCGTCAGTCACTCGTCGCTCAGCGCTGATTGGCAGCCGTAATCCCGGTGGTGCTGGTGTAAACCATAGACTGTAAAAAGAATGGACGTGGTTTTGGTGAGTCTGTTTTGTGCCGCTACTACGGGGGTTTGAACCGCGCCATGTTGGATTCTACTTTCCATATTTGGAGCGGTGCGGCCGTTAGCCGGCCGAGAACCCGCCCACTGGCCTCGAAGCAGTGGTCTCCGGACCTGTCACTCAACGTTTCCGCGCCCTGATTGGCCAGAATTTTAAACCTAATAACAGTAAAACGGTAGAGTTTAAAAAAAAATTCACCCCCCTCAGAGTGTGTGCGGGGGTAGAAACTATCGGTTGAGACCAAAAAACGTAATGGTACCAGGCTTTTAGGCTCAAAGGGCTGGGTGGCTCTGGCTTTGAGAGAGAGATCACTCCTTGTTGGAGTAATCGATCAATTTCAGCTTCCACTTTCGGTTTCAATGCGTATGGGACGACGCGTGCCTTACAAAACTTTGGTTGTTGGCCTGGTTTCAATGTCAGGGAGGTTTCAAACCCCTTCAGCGTTCCTAGGGTTTCACTGAAAACTTGAGCGTGACCACACAGAACATCTTCAAGTGTCTCACGGGCCTTGTGCCCTGTTCTCATTGGGTCTCATTCATGAAACGTGAGCAGCACGGATTTGTGTGTAAACCCTGAGCAGCGCAAATTTACGTGGATTTCCGCATTCATCAATCTTTTAGTAGTGCTGATTTTTTCATAGCTACTCACAAAATCTACACCTGCTCCGGACTGTGTGTAGTGCTTGTGTAAATGTAGGAATGCAAATAAATACTGCTTGTCACTGTTGAAAATTACAATTTTAATCCATATTACTCACTCTCATGTTCAAAATACGCCGACGCCTTTGAAACACGTAATTTAAACATGACAAACAATTAGAAATATTTGGAGAGAGAGACGTTTTAGGGATCGGAGACGCACAAACACGTCAAGGCTCTATCTGATGATGATAATAATCTGATATAAAACCGGAAAAAACTTTTTGTGTTGCTACACGCTCCGTGGGCGCACAATTCACACTGCGCAGCAGCGCAGTCGGCACCGGTTTGGATGGAGCTGTGAGAGACGGCTAGTGCTTCTGTAACAATATAACCTGCCTATATAACTTCATGTGTTGATCCAACCAGGTTCCTCTACAGCTGAGGCTGTGAAGAGCCTCCTCCTCCCGTCGCTGCTGTAGCTCTGTAGTTGTCCTTTCTTGCTTCCTTCACATAGAATGGTCTGAAGCAATCTATGCCACAATATGTAAACGGAGGCGTACTTTCCATCCTGTCCTCTGGCAAGTCTGCCATCTTTGGATCTTGTGTACTTCTTCTGTACTTTCTGCACATCATGCACTTGTAGATGTGTGAGGCAACTGCACTGCTGCAACCTATGATCCATATTCCATTGGCCCTTATTCCATTTACAGTTATGCCTCTTCCTTGATGATGCACCTTCTGGTGGTAATGCTTGATTATTAAAGAAGACACATGACTTGTCTTGGGCAGAATGACAGGATGCTTAACATGTGGGTGAAGACTAGATCTTGTCAAACGTCCTCCAACCCTGAGCACATCACATTTATCAATGAATGGATTTAGCTTGTGTAGCTTGTTTGTTTTATCTTTAGGTTTCATTTCTTTGCATTGCTTTAACATCTTGATCTCACAGCTGAATGCTTCCTCTTGAACCAGTTTGATGATGAAAAGCTCTGCTTCTTGTCTTTCCTCCACACTTGTGGTTTCACTTGTTTTAGGTTTAAAACCCTTTCTTTGCTTTACATGGCGCTTAAGAAAAGCAATGGCTTTGACAGCTCTTTTCCAGTCAGAAAACTTAGACAGGCCATCTAGCAAAGTCCTCCCTTCCTTTGCTTTGGTGTTAAGAACCTGAGCTTTCCGTAGTTCTGGATCATCATCACTGACTTCTCCCACCTTGATGTTTCCTTCAGGTAGGTCCTGTTCCCATAAAAAATCTGGGCCAGTGAACCAGTTTGAACTGACGAGCTGATGTGCCATCAGGCCCCTGGAAGCGTGATCTGCAGGGTTATCTTCAGATTTCACATGCTGCCATTGGTCAGGATCTGTAGTGGACTTAATTCTTTGGATTCTGTTTGCTACAAACACATGAAACCGTTTGGCATCATTGTTAATATATCCAAGAACGACCTTAGAGTCTCTCCAAAAATATTCTTGCAGACCGTCTATCTCAAGTTCTTTTCTGAGCATGACACTAGTCCTTGCTGCTACCACTGCTGCAGACAGCTCAAGGCGAGGTATTGTAGTTACCTTGCTCGGAGCAACACGTGCTTTTCCCATCACTAACGAGCAATGAACCTCTCCACTAGCACTGATTGCTCTAAGATAACTACACTCACCATAACCAGTGACACTGGCGTCTGAAAAGTGATGTAGTTCGTACTTCTTAACATCTGTGAATGTAACCCGGGTTAATAAACCCCAGGTTGTTTATAGTTAATTATTTGTATATGTATTAATGTTAAATCATTCTTTAATATTGCAGCTCATTAGTATTTATTTCCATGAGAAGGGACCAGTGAAAATAGCTTCTCCTGTGAACAAAACCGTATATGTGTTACTGTCTCTTTAAGTCAGGTGACAGTTTTTGTGCGCAGTTTTCAGTGAGCGAAAAGCTGACGCGAGTGAGCATCTCACCTCTGCACCGATCTTTGCGAGTCCCTCTCGACGATGCCTGGTGTGCTGTGTGAGTAGCTGGAAGAGAAGAGAAAAAGGAGAAAACGAACTTAAGATTTGAACTGATAAAAAACTAAGAGTTAGAAGTCAGAAACCTGAAGACCGAGAGACAGAGGAGACCACCGGAGTGCCGTGAGTTCGAGTTGGACGACGTGAACGAATGTAAACAAATAGAAGTCCCGGTGAGTCACCATCGATGCTCCATTAGCATGCTATCAGAGTGCTAAATGCTGAACAATTAGCCATGAATAGTCTCTAAAACCAGTCGGGACAGATTTTGAATCGGCCTGAACGATTCGTTAATGTTGAAGTATGTGTTAATTGGTTGTGAATATTCTGCTGCTAGTTGTGGTTGTGTGTGTGAATTTTTTCATAGCCGCTTGGTGCAGGCTAATGCGGTGCTAAACCAGTAGGCCTCAGTAGCAGAAGTTCATGCAGCTAAGCTGACGAGAGTGTTGAGTTAAAAAGAATGTTTTTTCACCGTGTGAACTGTAAAATTTATGTGATTTCTGTATAAATAACATGATCGTTATCTAAAAAGCAGAGGTTAATTATTTTCATGTGCTAAATGTGAATTCATGTGTGTTTATTGAGCTATGATGTGTATTACAAGTTCATGGGAAATTGTTATATTGAAAAATTCATTTAAAAAAGTAGTTGTAACGAAGTAAAATGGACACTGAAAAGCAGTAACTTTATTTAAATGCATTCAAATGGACTTATTATTTTTATTATGGACAAAATTAGTAATTTTCTGCATGGTTGTGTAGGCTGGTTTTTTTCGTAGAGTCCTTCACCTGGGTCCTCGGTTCGCCTGCTGCCATCCATCCATCTTCATCTCCATCTCCATCCTGGTTTCCCCCCTACCCTGGTCATTCACACCTCCATCCCCATCTTCACCCCCCCCTGCAATACTCCCCACTGGACACTCGTTAATAAGAGGGCGGTAGGACTGAGTGCACTCATTTTATTTTTTTTGTTTATTTGAACTTTTGGGACACTTTACTTTTACAATTTACATTACCTGAGATCTCAGAGGTTTTTCTTTTTTTTATTAATTTCATTTTATTTTGGGTAAAAATCAAAGAGACATTTTGAATAACTGTGAACATAAATTGTAATGGTTACACTGTGGATTCTGTACATTAATTTTGTGTCACTTACCTGTTGAGATCATCGCTGCAAAAGAGATTCAGTGAGTCCAATATAACTCCTTTAAACCTTCAGTCTGTGTGTATGTGTAGTTCTTGGGGTAGGTGTTACAGGTTTGAATCCAGTAATCAGCCTGCTATCGATCAGCAGTCTCCTCATTGGACCTAGAGTAAGTTAACCCTCATTGTCATGTGATATTTTGCTGCCTCAACATTAAAGGTACAGTACTAGGGGTTACAAAGTGGCGAGCCAGCCAGGAGACTGCTGTAAATAAAGTTAGATCCTACCCCAAATAGGCTAGTCTGAAATAAGTAGTCTCACACAGACTTTAGAGTTGAGTTGATTCGTCGTGCAAATTATCATTGACCATAAAAACTCAGTAAACTTTTAAGTGCATGACAAAATGGATCTTTGCAACCAGTGTGATGTACATGGACCCAGTTGCCTTTATGTTATGGGCATAGATGAACAGTATACTGACGAAGAAATAACCGACTTCTTTAAGGTTATCGGGGACGTAAAGAAAATGGTCAGGGTTCCCGACGTGCCAGATCAGCCAAAAGCCAGAACCCTTGTAGAGTATTCCTCAGAGCAGGCAATTTCAAGGCTTGATCCTGCAAACCTTGGCCATGTACCTAGCCCCCGTGATCCCAACATTACCTGGCATGTGAGAACCATTCGTGAGGTGTGTCAAGAGGAGCTTGGGAGAGAGTTAGCCCAAAGATGCTTAGCTGACCTGAGCACTCTTGCTGGGAGTAGTAAAGCTGGTTTTTGGAATGTACTTCAGCAGGAGTTACAACGCGTCCCATCAAACCCTGTTCCCCCACTGAGCCCCGATACTCACCTCCAGTTGTCAGATGAACCTGTTCCTACAGCAAGTAGTGGGAGCAGAGCAACTGATGAAGGTCCAGCTGACAGTCCTGAGCCAAGCCCAGCTGATCCAGCTTCTGATACTCCCCACCTCAGCTCCCCCATAAGTCCTCCACTTCTGAATGCGAGCACGATTAATCCACCTCAAGTCCAGAAGGTTATCGTTGAACATTTCATTCGCAGTGATGCAACACCATCTAGCTTCGGCCAAAGCAGAGTCCGGACCTTCTCAGGACGACTTCCAAAGCCAAACGGCGAAGTTGATTATGATGCCTGGCGCACCCAGGTGGACCTTCTCCTCAATGATGTTTCATTATCCGACTCCCAAAAGGTAAGAAGGATCTTGGAGAGTCTGCTCAGCCCAGCTGCTGACATTGTCAAGCCTCTTGGAACAAATGCACCACCTGCAGCTTACCTCACTCAGCTTGAATCTGCATTTGGAGTGGTAGAGGATGGAGAAGAGCTATTTGCAACATTCTTAGGTTCAAACCAGAATTCTGAATTCCGTCTGTCTATCTAAACCGCCTCCAAACCCTTCTTACTAAAGCCATCTCCAGAGGGGGAGTTTCGCCTGCAGAATCAGATAAGTACTTACTCAGGCAATTTTGTCGAGGATGCTGGGACCAGAGTTTGATCATTGGCCTCCAGCTTGAGCACAGGAAAACTAGTCCCCCATCTTTCCCAGAATTACTGCTTCTATTGAGAACAGAAGAGGACCGGCGGGCTGCCAAGATGGACAGGATGAAAAAACATCTAGGAAGCACAAAGGCTGCAGCACATGTTCATTCAGTCTTGAGCATGCCAGCATTTGATGGGGAACCTAGTGTCACAGTTCCCAAAAAGCCTGATGCAAGCTCCAAACTTGAAAGGGAAGTCACAGAACTTCGGAAAGAAGTTGCACAGCTGTTACACAAAGAGAGAAACAAATTCGAACGTGAAGGGCCCCCAAACAATTCAACAAGGAGGGAAACGCCCTTGCAAAGTGAAAGTTTAGTAGTCCGTGTCACAAATCCTCCAACGCCCCAAACTCCCACTCAACCAAGACCATGGTTCTGCTTTAAGTGTGGAGAAGACGGCCACATTGCCGCAAATTGCACCAATGAACCCAACCCTGGCCTTGTACGGAAAAAGAATGAAGAACTCAGAGAAAAGCGTAACAGATTCTGGGCACGACAGGGATCCCCTGAAGCATCTTTAAACTTGTAGAGGCTCCTGCAACGGGACGACCAGGAGCTGAGGACGTCAATCAGACAAGTCCCACAGCAATGACCCACAATGTGGAAGAAGAAACGGGGTTAACACCTTACCTCCTGGGTTGGTGGGCCCTCGCTGTGTCTCTACAGTCTCCGTAGGGGACACAAGATGTCAATCTATCCTCGATACAGGATCTCAAGTTACCACCATTTCAGAGACTTTCCGTTCCAACTACCTGGCATCCTTCCCCATTCAGCCCATCCATCATTTGCTCGAGGTTGAAGGGGCTGGAGGCCAGTCTGTACCTTACCTCGGCTATGTTGAGGTCCCTCTAACCTTCCCTGACAGTGTGACTGGTGCGGTGGAGCGGCTAACCGCACTAGCGCTTGTTGTGCCCGAGTGCCAGTTTAATAGCCGAATTCCAGTGTTGGTAGGTACAAACGTTCTGCTGCAACTCCACCGGCGCGGGATGGACCATGACAGGCTGACATTCCGGAGGAGGTCAGATAAGTTTGCATTGCTTCTCCAATACGTTGCCAAAGTACATAAAAATGAAAACAAACCTTGTCTTGTGAAGTTGCATGGGAGGAACCCCGTCACTGTTCCAGCAGGGCACAAGCTGTGCGTGGTTGGAGATGTCAGGGTGGGGAAGGAAAATCCCAACACCTCTTTTGTCCTTGAACCCCCCGAATCTCCTTCCTTACCTGGTGGGCTGTTCCTTGAATGTGCACTTATGAATATTACCTGTAAGGCCTCCACCAAGGTCCCTGTCACTCTCAGAAATACAGCAGATCACAGTGTTACTCTGCCTCCAAGGTGTGTCATTGGCGAAGTTCTTGCTGTTCAGAGTGCAACGCCCCTGAGTGCCATGCAATCCGTGACCACTGATCCTCAGGTGCCAAGTGAGAAGCTCTCATTCAACCTTGATGACTCACCTATGCCTGAGGACTGGAAGCAGCGAATTTCAGACCAGCTGAATTCCATCCCCGAGGTCTTTGCTGTCGACGAGCTCTCCTTGGGCCACACCACCGCTGTGAAACACCATATCCGCTTGCAGGACCAGACGCCCTTTAAGGAGCGCCCAAGGCCAATACACCCAAGCGATAGGGAGGCTGTGAAACAGCACCTCAGGGAGCTCCTCGATGCTGGAATAATAAGAGAGTCTGAGAGCCCCTTCGCCTCACCAGTGGTGTTGGTTAGGAAGAAGAATGGGAAGATTAGGCTGTGTATCGATTATAGGAAGCTGAACACCCGCACTATAAAAGATGCATATGCCCTCCCCAATATTGAGGAGACATTCTCAGCCCTGAGTGGAGCAAGGTGGTTCTCCGTGATGGATCTCAGGTCTGGCTATTATCAGGTGGAGATGGCAGAGGAGGATAAGCCAAAGACAGCGTTCACATGTCCCTTGGGCTTCTACGAATTTAACCGTATGCCACAAGGCGTGACCAACGCTCCTAGCACTTTCCAGCGCCTCATGGAAAGGTGTGTCGGAGACCTGCATCTGAGTGAGGTTCTCGTGTTTTTAGATGACCTCATAGTCTTTTCAGAGACACTCGAAGAGCATGAGACGAGGCTCATGAAGGTATTACACCGTCTCAAGGACTATGGCTTAAGACTGTCACCTGAGAAATGCCATTTTTTTAGTCATCTGTGAAATACCTTGGTCATGTGGTGGATGCCCAAGGGGTCCACACCGATCCAGATAAAGTCTCCGCTCTTAAAGACTGGCCTTGTCCTCGGAATAGAGAGGAGCTGAAGCGTTTTTTGGGCTTCGCCGGATATTATAGGCGTTTCGTGGAAGGCTATTCTAAAATTGCCAAGCCCCTCAACGCTCTCACTGTTGGATACTATCCAGCCAAGAAGAGAGGTAAGGCCTACAAAAGAGATCGTCCAAAGAACTGTGTCCACCCGAAAGCTCCTTTTGATGAAGAGTGGACGTCTGAGTGCGAGACCGCTTTCAGAACACTCATTGACAAGTTGACGTCAGCTCCTGTCCTCGCTTTTGCGGATCCCAGGCTCCCGTACGTGTTACACACAGACGCTTGCTGTGAAGGTCTGGGCGCTGCTCTTTATCAGGAGCAAGGCGGGAAGCTCCGCGTGATAGCCTACGCCAGTAGAGGCTTATCAAAGAGTGAGAAAAATTACCCAACTCACAAGCTGGAGTATCTAGCTTTAAAGTGGGCGATCTGCGAAAAATTCAATGACTACCTCTATGGTACCGATTTTACTGTTCTGACAGACAATAATCCGCTCACCTATGTCCTTACCTCCGCCAAGCTTGATGCAGCAGGACACCGCTGGTTGGCTGCCCTGTCAACTTTCAGATTCAACATCAAGTATCGTGCAGGACATACCAACGGGGATGCGGACGGTCTGTCTCGACGGCCGCAGGCTCCACCTCAGGAAGATGAGGACTTCATACAGGAGAAAGAGAGGATTGAGGCGATGGCAAAGCGCATTCTAGAGGGGGAGGAAAAGGAGATTCCCACAGATGCCATTGTGACAGTTGAGGTTCCTGTCACTATGCCTCCAATTGATCATGTGCCCTGGCTACTTGGCCAAGGGGATGTCCCTTTGGGTGACTGGCAAGTGCGCATGACTATTACCCGGGAGGTGTGGGTTCAATCCCCGCTCGGGCCCTCTTCACCTTGCCTCATTCTGGCGTTGTCGGCAGGATCCATGTAGCACTAGGGGTGGGTCCATGGATTCCTAATGTGTGGCAGCCTGCGTGGAAGCACGAGGACGTGCTTGTGAAAAGAGGGGGAGAGATGTGACAGTTGAGGTTCCTGTCACTATGCCTCCAATTGATCATGTGCCCTGGCTACTTGGCCAAGGGGATGTCCCTTTGGGTGACTGGCAAGCGCGCATGACTATTACCCGGGAGGTGTGGGTTCAATCCCCGCTCGGGCCCTCTTCACCTTGCCACACCATCTCTGCACTCTGTCATCGTCATACTGTCACCTCACCTCAACTTCCTGTTTTCGCAGAGTCCCTCGCCACAGACGCTTCATCAGTGCCTGATTCGTTTGTTAACCAAGGCCAAACCACTCTGCCTGGCATGACAAAGGAATGTTGGCATAAGGCACAAAGGGAGGACCCTTCAATAAGGAAAATCATCGCCTTTTTGGATGGCGCACGGAAGCCCAGTTTCAAAACTGTAAGCACGGAAGAGCCTGAGGTCAAATTGCTCCTCAGAGAGTGGAACAAGCTTGAACTCAGAGATGGCATCCTCCACAGAAGGTGCTTTGATCGAGGAGACATCATCTATCAGCTTGTACTGCCTGCACAGTATAGAGACAGGGCTCTTCATGGGTTACATGATGAAGTCGGTCACCTGGGACCTGAGCGTGTGTTGAGTCTGGCTAGAGCTCGATTTTATTGGCCAAGAATGAAAGAATCCATCGATAAGAAATGTCACACCTGTGGAAGATGTACCAGGAGGAAAGCTCAGCCACAGAGAGCAGCACCTATGGTAAACATCAAAACAACTTACCCGTTACAGTTGGTCTGCATGGACTATCTGTCCCTCGAACCTGATAGCCGTGACAACCCGGAACATCTTGGTCATCACTGACCATTTCACGAAGTTCGCAGTGGCAGTGCCAACAAAGGATCAAAAGGCCAGGACGGTCGCTAGGGCCCTTTGGGAGAACTTCCTTGTCCATTACGGGTTCCCTAGCCGCCTCCACAGTGATCAGGGAGGGACTTTGAATCCCACACGATCAGAGAGTTGTGTTCGTTGATTGGAGCGGATAAGATCCGCACAACAACCCTATCATCCCCAAGGGAATCCTGTTGAGCGCTTTAATAGGACCCTGTTAAGCATGCTCGGAACCTTGGAGGAGAAGGACAAACAACACTGGAGAGATTTCGTTAAACCCCTTGTACATGCGTACAATTGTACGCGGAATGACAACGACGGGGTATTCCCCATATGAGTTGATGTTTGGGCCGGCAGCCGACCCTCCCAGTTGATCTCATCCTGGGCACCAAACCTCTCCACTGAGACCCATAAGACACATTCGGAATATGTGCAGAACCTGCGTCAACGCCTCCATGAAAGCTACGCCCTGGCAGCTGAAAGTTCCAGGAAAGCAGGAGAGAGGAACAAGCTGCGGTTTGATGCCAAAGTCAGAGCTGCTGAACTGGTTGAAGGTGACCGTGTCCTGGTGAAGAACGTCAGCGTGCGTGGGAAACACAAGTTGGCTGACAGGTGGGAGCGACCTGTTCACGTTGTCGTCAAACAATTGATGGTGGACCTGTGTACGTTGTCAAGCCTGAGAAGGGCAGTGGGCCGCACCGTACTCTTCATAGAGACCTGCTTTTGCCCTGTGGGTTTCTGCCTGTCGAGGAACCTCCAGAGCAGGGACCACAGCTAAACAAAGCAAGGAAAATGGATTTGAGAAGCAGTAAGGTGAGGAATCAGCAGGCGGAATGTGATGCAGAGGGAGATTTGACAGATGAAGAGGAGGTTGATGATGTTTTTGAGGGACCACCACAAATCACTTCGTGGGGACCTTTTGTTCAGGAAATAGTGTATACCTACGAGACAACCCCTGACCTCACTCAATCCAAACCCTCCTGACATTCACTCACAGCATTCCCTCAATCCAAACGCTCCTGACTTTCACTCACAGCACTCACTCACATCCAAACAGTCAAGTCCTGACCAGTCAAGCAAACCTGTAGACCCACCTTTTGCTCGATCAACGGATCATGTCGTTGTAGACATTCCAGAGTGGGATACACTTGAAGAGGAAGGGAGTGGAAACAACTCAATAGTTCATGAGGAAAGTGAGATGGTCCCTTCTGGACAGCAGCATGACCCCGCCCCTCAAGGGCCTGAAGAGGATATAAATGTTGTCCAAGAATACTACTCACCAGAACCCAGACGTTCGAACCGAGAAAGGCGAGTTCCCCCTAAGTTCACCTACGATGAGCTGGGGAAACCTTTGATCCTTGCCTTGACCTCGTTTTTTGAAAGCCTGGAAGATATTATTATTACCCAGTGTCTAGCAGCCCCTGTCCACGTCCCTTGTAGGGTTTAATGTGCATGCAGGGACTCATGCAGTAAGAGGGGGAGGATGTAACCCGGGTTAATAAACCCCAGGTTGTTTATAGTTAATTATTTGTATATGTATTAATGTTAAATCATTCTTTAATATTGCAGCTCATTAGTATTTATTTCCATGAGAAGGGACCAGTGAAAATAGCTTCTCCTGTGAACAAAACCGTATATGTGTTACTGTCTCTTTAAGTCAGGTGACAGTTTTTGTGCGCAGTTTTCAGTGAGCGAAAAGCTGACACGAGTGAGCATCTCACCTCTGCACCGATCTTTGCGAGTCCCTCTCGACGATGCCTGGTGTGCTGTGTGAGTAGCTGGAAGAGAAGAGAAAAAGGAGAAAACGAACTTAAGATTTGAACTGATAAAAAACTAAGAGTTAGAAGTCAGAAACCTGAAGACCGAGAGACAGAGGAGACCACCGGAGTGCCGTGAGTTCGAGTTGGACGACGTGAACGAATGTAAACAAATAGAAGTCCCGGTGAGTCACCATCGATGCTCCATTAGCATGCTATCAGAGTGCTAAATGCTGAACAATTAGCCATGAATAGTCTCTAAAACCAGTCGGGACAGATTTTGAATCGGCCTGAACGATTCGTTAATGTTGAAGTATGTGTTAATTGGTTGTGAATATTCTGCTGCTAGTTGTGGTTGTGTGTGTGAATTTTTTCATAGCCGCTTGGTGCAGGCTAATGCGGTGCTAAACCAGTAGGCCTCAGTAGCAGAAGTTCATGCAGCTAAGCTGACGAGAGTGTTGAGTTAAAAAGAATGTTTTTTCACCGTGTGAACTGTAAAATTTATGTGATTTCTGTATAAATAACATGATCGTTATGCTAAAAAGCAGAGGTTAATTATTTTCATGTGCTAAATGTGAATTCATGTGTGTTTATTGAGCTATGATGTGTATTACAAGTTCATGGGGAAATGTTATATTGAAAAATTCATTTAAAAAAGTAGTTGTAACGAAGTAAAATGGACACTGAAAAGCAGTAACTTTATTTAAATGCATTCAAATGGACTTATTATTTTTATTATGGACAAAATTAGTAATTTTCTGCATGGTTGTGTAGGCTGGTTTTTTTCGTAGAGTCCTTCACCTGGGTCCTCGGTTCGCCTGCTGCCATCCATCCATCTTCATCTCCATCTCCATCCTGGTTTCCCCCCTACCCTGGTCATTCACACCTCCATCCCCATCTTCACCCCCCCCTGCAATACTCCCCACTGGACACTCGTTAATAAGAGGGCGGTAGGACTGAGTGCACTCATTTTATTTTTTTTGTTTATTTGAACTTTTGGGACACTTTACTTTTACAATTTACATTACCTGAGATCTCAGAGGTTTTTCTTTTTTTTATTAATTTCATTTTATTTTGGGTAAAAATCAAAGAGACATTTTGAATAACTGTGAACATAAATTGTAATGGTTACACTGTGGATTCTGTACATTAATTTTGTGTCACTTACCTGTTGAGATCATCGCTGCAAAAGAGATTCAGTGAGTCCAATATAACTCCTTTAAACCTTCAGTCTGTGTGTATGTGTAGTTCTTGGGGTAGGTGTTACAGGTTTGAATCCAGTAATCAGCCTGCTATCGATCAGCAGTCTCCTCATTGGACCTAGAGTAAGTTAACCCTCATTGTCATGTGATATTTTGCTGCCTCAACATTAAAGGTACAGTACTAGGGGTTACATGAACTTTTCTGAAATATAGCATCTCTCAATCTTTACATTAGATAAGTTATGAAGATCTTGTAGCCATAACTCCCACTGTGTTCTGAGCTCTTCAGGGAGTGGCTCGTCCCACCCAAGTTTGTCACGACACATCTGTTGTAAAAGCAGTTTTTCCCGGAGGATGAATGGTGCAACAAACCCCAGTGGGTCATAGATAGAGGCTACAGCGGATAACACTCCTTTTCTGGTTAGTGGGCGTTCCTTGACAGTAACTCTGAATTGAAAGTCATCAGAGAAGACGCACCACTGAACGCCAAGTGCACGTTCCATCAGTGGCTCTCCCAAAGCCATATCCAGGTCTTTCACACTTTGTGCACAGTCTTCCTTGGGTATTGCTTTCAATACTTTGTTGCTGTGGGAGATGAACTTGTGTAGCCTCAACTTGCCTACACTACAGAGCTTTCTGGCTTCTTCGACAAGCTGAATTGCTTCAGTGTCAGACATTACACTAACAAGCCCATCATCTACATAAAAATTCTGCTGTACAAACTTCACAGTGTCTTGGCTAACCTGATCTTGACCTTCGACAGCTATGTGTTTGAGACCAAAATTGGCACAACCAGGTGAGGAGGCTGCGCCGAAGAGATGAACTCTCATCCTAAAAATTGATGGCGGAGACTCAAAATCACCATTCTCCCACCATAAGAACCTCAAGTAGTCTTGATCCTCAGGCCTTACATGGAACTGATGAAACATTCGTTCCACATCGCATATAACAGCGACAGGGCCTTTACGGAATCTGCAAAGAACACCCACCAGGCTGTTTGAGATCTGGTCCAGTAAGAAGGTGATCATTTAACGATGTGTCTTGGAACCTCGCTGAGCAATTAAAAGCCTACACATATTTTCCCAGGCTTTTGAGGGTGATATACCCCGTGGTGGGGGATATACCAAGCTGGATGATTGTTGAGTTCCTCTTCTGGGACCTTCTCTGCATCACCATGTGTGATGATGTCTTGCATGACGTTAATGTAATCTGTGCAGTATTGCTTGTCTCTCTTGAGCTTTCGTTCCAGACACTTTAAACGCTGGACAGCACATGACATGTTGTTGGGTAAGTCTGGCTTGTCTTGTTTAAAGGGTAGGGGCATTTCATAATGACCATCTTGTTTGTGTTTGATTCCACATTTCAGCTTGTTCAAGAACTGAAGATCTTCCTGAGAGATAGCTGCTTCTTCTCCAACTCATTCACTGAAGTCTGATTCCAGCACTTTGATTACATCATCTGGAGTAACCACTTCTTTGATGTGAGTGTTACAGACATAGTGAACTTCACTCTTGAGTTTAACTGTTGGCTTGTGTACTGGTGTTACCTGCCTTACAATGATGCGGTGACTGATACCAATTGCATCACCTTCATTCTCATTTGGTTCACCATAACTCACTATGCTCCAACCTAAATCAGTTTTCTGAGCAAAGGGTTGGTTCTCTTCCCCAATTACAACTTCTCTAGGCATTAGAGCTTGTGGACAGTTGTAACCGATAAGTAAACCAATCTCACATTCCATTTGTGGAGCCATATGCTCTGCTAAATGCTTCAGATGAGGCCATGCCTTGGCAGTTTCTGGCGTTGGAATGTGTGTGCGATTAGCAGGAATGAATTCACGAGTGTACGTTTTTGGCACCGTGATTTTGTTAGATGAGAATACTCCTCTTATCTGTAGGTCTTTAAGTCTTTTACAGGTTACAACAGTTTTCTTTGATGTCATAGTAGAGAGTCTCAGTTTCACTTGCTCTGTGTCCATATCTAAAACGTCTGCTATGTCCTCAAGAATGAATGATGAGTCACTCTGTGAATCGAGCAGAGCATAGACAAGAACTTCCTTGCTTGAATCACTTGGTGTGGATACATAAACAGGCATAATTGTTGAAGTCTGGGTGTTATACTGTCTTGTACAACTGTTTGATGTGATTTCTTTGGTTACACTTTGTGGTTGTGTTAACTGTGGTTTTCTTTCCTTAGTGTTACTTATGTCTTCAGAATGGTTTCTCTTTGTTTCTTGTTTTAGGCGATCTTCATGAAGACATGTGGAATAAACGGTAACCCTTTAATTTCCAGGCCGTTAATTACGTCATAATATCAAGAAATTACCCAGAAATAATGATTAATTGCGTAGTAATGTCAAGAAATTGCCTGGAAATAACGGTCAATTTCATAGTAATAATGAGAAATATAGCCAGGAAATAACTTTTAATTGTGTAGAAATAGCCCAGTAATAATGGTCAATTGTGTAGTAACGTTGAGAAATATAGCCCAGAAATAACAATTAATTACATGGTAATGTCAAGAAATATAGCAAAGAAATGACACTCTAGTAATATAGACAAGTTGTAGTAGTAGAATTGCAGTGAATTACTGCTAAGTATTGGGTAATTACAGAGTAAACAGCCTGTCGTTTCCATGATATAGTAAAGTACTTTCAGTGTGATTAACCTGATGTAATTGTAATTTCCACAGTCTTACCTTATGGTTAGCTGCAATATCTGTTTCCCAAAAGCAAATGGTAGATCTGGCAACTGCTGGAAATGTCACCATAGTTAACCCATAATTACCTTTCTGCTGCCTGCAAAGTGTAGTGGACTTTGTTCCTTAGAAACGTATGGGTAGTTTCAGCATAACTAACATGGTTATGAGAACTTCCACTGTAATAGTCTTGCCCAGTGGAAATGTCACCGTAGTTAACCCATAATTACCTTTCCACTGCCTGTAAAGTGTAGTGAGCTTTGTTCCTTATAAACGTATGGGTAGTTTCAACATAACTAACATGGTTATGAGAACTTCCACTGTAATAGTCTTGCCCATAACCCATTTGGATGAAAGATGGTAGATGTGGCAACTGCTGGAAATGTCACCGTAGTTAACCCATAATTACCTTTCTGCTGCCTGCACACTGTAGTGGGCTTTGTTCCTTAGAAACGTATGGGTAGTTTCAACATAACTAACACAGTAATAAGATCTTACACTGTAATAGTCTTTCCCAGTAACCCATTTGGATCAAATGTATAAATATTTTCCAACAAAGATAAGCTACGTACCATGAAATGTCACAACATGAACTCTTTTTAGGAACATAGAAGCCATTTCCAAATAATGGAGGAGATAATTACCTTCACATTTTATATTAAGTGTACAATATTCCTGCTATAACCTATCCACCTTTTTCTGAACTTCATAGAAGAAAGGCAAAGTAGATTAGAGTATATGAATGGGATGTTGTCCTGTTAAAGGGATAGTTCAACATTTTGGCAAATTGGCCCATTGCCATAATCCCTATAGTCATAGCAGTAGGTTCATTACCTTTAATTGTAGGTGTAAGCTATTTTCAGTACGGCGGAGCACAGCAGCTGGCTGCTCAGAGCTACGCTATGGAGGCTAAGGGAATTTCTTGGTTTCCCTCATTAAACTCATCAAATTCAACATCCCAAAACTCCACAGCGCTTTTGTAGACAAGTTGTGAGCTGCACAACCACCACGCTATGAGATAATGACGGAACGATACGAAACGGAGCCGTTTTCGAGGTAAATACAGGGTAAATACAGAGACTGCTTGCTGAAAAACTGTCCCTGAACGCAACGCGCATCAGCGGTTTTGTATGAATTTACCTCTAAAACGGCTCCGTTTCGTATCGTTCCGTCATTATCTCATAGCGTGGTGGTTGTGCAGCTCACAACTTGTCTACAAAAGCGCTGTGGAGTTTTGGGATGTTGAATTTGATGAGTTTAATGAGGGAAACCAAGAAATTCCCTTAGCCTCCATAGCGTAGCTCTGAGCAACCTGCTGCTGCGCTCCGCTGTACTAAAAATAGCTTACACCTACAATTAAAGGTAACGAACCTACTGCTATGACTATAGCAATTATGGCAATGGGCCAATTTGCCAAAATGTTGAACTATCCCTTTAAATCTCAAAACTCATATTCACATGTTCCCATGAAGAAAATACAATGAAGCTGTTTTCAGTTGTTTTTAATAATTTCCCTGCTTATGTCAGCGTATTGGAACATTCCCAGTAGAGTTATTCCCTTTCCGATACCAGTATTGGAAATGCCTCCGATACCACCAAAAATGTTGGCATCGGTATCAGCAGTAGGCTACTGGAGTCCAGGTGTAGCCGGGGCGGTCTACTGCGTTGTGTTCTGTGCACAATAACACGGGACGCAGGGCTGGGTTCACACTCAGGTTTATTCCTGTATGATGGCAACATAAAACAAAAAGGATGTGAATTAAATGGTCATCTTCTCCATAAAAGTCCTCTCTCAGTCAGGAACAGTGCAGACTGACAAATGCAGCACTATTTCTCCCAAAAAAACTATCACATTTCTTCACATGGTAAAACATACAAGTAAACATCTCTAACATAACAATGGAGGCTGAGCAACCACACACATACCTGTATGATGGCCACATAAAACTAAATGGATGTGAATGAAATGGTCATCTTCTCCATAAAAGTCCTACCACACAAAAAATAAAATACATTTAGCATGTAGGCTAGTACATGGAGGACGCATTGACACATGCACACCACACACACACGCACGCACGCACACTCACGCACACACACAGGGAGAAATCGCGGCAAAATAACTGTCTCTCTCTTGCTCAAAACAGCTCTTAAAACACACTACACGACAAAAAACAACCATTCCAAACAGTTTTAGATTAACATTTGTTCATTAAATTGGCAATAAAACTCAACAGATATAACTTTTAGGTCCCGGAGCCTCAACTACATACCTCTCTCACTCAAGAACAGCGCAGACTGACGAGAGAGAAGGGAGCGACGTGTGTCATATCCGCAGACTTTCAAAATAAAAGATCGGGTTTGTAAAGATGAAAGAAATACAAAAATAAAACCACAAAAATTTGAATTATACAGTATTAACAATAACAATAATCCATATTTGAAGTAAAAAGAAACCAAAACACATCATCTGATGGATTTTGGTGAAATAACAATAAAATAAACACCAAAATGTGTAGTAGTTTCCTTTTTCTGTTTATCTGTGGCCCACAACATCATTTTAATTATTATTATAATAATTATTATTCTATTCTAGCTGCATGTTGTATTTATAACCCACAGATAAACACACGTGGTATCGGATCGTGCCTATAACAGATAGAAAAAGGAAACGACACATTTTATTGTTATTAATTTCACCAAAATCCATCTGATGATGTGATTTAAGTTCTTTTTTACTTTAAATATGGATTATTGTTAATATAATTCAAATTTTTGTGGTTTTATTTTTGTATTTCTTTCATTTTTACAAAACCGATCTTTTATTTTGAAAGTCTGCGGATATGACGCACGTCGCTCCCTTCTCTCTCGTCAGTCTGTGGCTGTTCCTGACTGAGAGAGGTATGTAGTTGAGGCTCCGGGACCGAAAAGTTACATTTGTTGAGTTTTATTGCCAATTTAATGAACAAATGTTAATCTAAAACTGTTTGGAATGGTGTTTTCTGTCGTGTAGTGTGTTTTAAGAGCTGTTTTGAGCAAGAGAGAGACAGTTATTTTGCCGCGATTTCTCCCTGTGTGTGTGCGTGAGTGTGCGTGCGTGCGTGCGTGCGTGTGTGTGTGGTGTGCATGTGTCAATGCGTCCTCCATGTACTAGCCTACATGCTAAATGTATTTTATTTTTTGTGTGGTAGGACTTTTATGGAGAAGATGACCATTTCATTCACATCCATTTAGTTTTATGTGGCCATCATACAGGTATGTGTGTGGTTGCTCAGCCTCCATTGTTGGGTCATTCCAGAATTGGAGGACATTTCATGTCCCACCCATTCATTTTCAATAAATCATGCATGAAATTCCAAAACTTGCATTTGTGGTGAAAATTATAATTACTCTGAGACAAAATATAAATATAGTTATACAAAAACTGGTTCCAAAATATTATTTAAAATACAAAATAACTCTAAGCACCCCCTAAAATGGCCTTTTTCTCTTGTCCCACCCTCTTAATGGCCAACATGCATGTCAAATAAACCGGTTAAAATAAGTTTAAAATTTTAATTTTTTTGTATGATTTTGTTGATTTATGTCTTTTGTAAGTGTAAAAACACTTAGTTTAATCATAAACATATTTTAAATAAAAGTAATTTTGCACTAAAGTTGTGTCCCACAACATCCACGCAACCCTGTTACCAAAACCTTTTTAGCAGAGAAGAAGAAGAAAAAGAAGTATGAGACACATGACACAAAATAATTTGTATTATCAAACTGTTAGATAATAGCATGGGTAGACACAAGGTAAGTCCTCTCTTCTATTTTTCATATTTTTCATATTTCGTCTGCCCTGATTGAGTGCGTCACTCTAACCAGTGCAACCCTGTTACTCATATTACCAGAATAAGGCAAAATATTTTCAAAGTTTTCTTTGTTCCTTTAAATAACTAAGTTTGTTCTCAACCTTACAGTAACATTACATTCCATAGCTAGCATCTTTCTTCTGCTAAACAGCTGACATAAGCATTGATTTGCAACCCTGTTACTTGCAACCCTGTTACTCCAGAGTAACAGGGTTGAGATTCATGTCATAATCTACAATCACAAGTAATTAATCTATTCAACCCTGTTACTTTGTTCAACCCTGTTACTCTAATTTCAACCCTGTTACTGTGTAATTTATCTTAAAATTATCTTAAATGACTGTTATCAGCTCATGAGAGTTTATCCTATTGTCATTTTGGTAGTGTGTATGATTATATTTATTATGTATTTTGGCAAATATTTATAGATAAATACTTATATAATACCTTTACAGGTTCCTGAGTATTGGTAACAGGGTTGCACCAAGCAGCACACACAATATATAAAATATCTAATAAAAAGTGTCACTTTGAGTCCTGAGCTGGCCAAACATAATTATTTGATGATTAATTACCTGTATTTCTTAAATATATAGCAGAAAATGATCAAATAAATAGTAAAATTTTGAGGTGTTTCAGTCCTTAAATGTCCTCCAATTCTGGAATGACCCTGTTATGTTAGAGATGTTTACTTGTATGTTTTACCATGTGAAGAAATGTGATAGTTTTTTGGGAGAAATAGTGCTGCATTTGTCAGTCTGCACTGTTCCTGACTGAGAGAGGACTTTTATGGAGAAGATGACCATTTAATTCACATCCTTTTTGTTTTATGTTGCCATCATACAGGAATAAACCTGAGTGTGAACCCAGCCCTGCGTCCTGTGTTATTGTGCACAGAACACAACGCAGTAGACCGCCCCGGCTACACCTGGACTCCAGTAGCCTACTGCTGATACCGATGCCAACATTTTTGGTGGTATCGGAGGCATTTCCAATACTGGTATCGGAAAGGGAATAACTCTACTGGGAATGTTCCAGTACGCTGACATAAGCAGGGAAATTATTAAAAACAACTGAAAACAGCTTCATTGTATTTTCTTCATGGGAACATGTGAATATGAGTTTTGAGATTTAACAGGACAACATCCCATTCATGTACTCTAATCTACTTTGCCTTTCTTCTATGAAGTTCAGAAAAAGGTGGATAGGTTATAGCAGGAATATTGTAGCCTACACTTAATATAAAATGTGAAGGTAATTATCTCCTCCATTATTTGGAAATGGCTTCTATGTTCCTAAAAAGAGTTCATGTGACATTTCATGGTACGTAGCTTATCTTTGTTGGAAAATATTTATACATTTGATCCAAATGGGTTACTGGGAAAGACTATTACAGTGTAAGATCTTATTACTGTGTTAGTTATGTTGAAACTACCCATACGTTTCTAAGGAACAAAGCCCACTACAGTTTGCAGGCAGCAGAAAGGTAATTATGGGTTAACTACGGTGACATTTCCAGCAGTTGCCACATCTACCATCTTTCATCCAAATGGGTTATGGGCAAGACAATTACAGTGGAAGTTCTCATAACCATGTTAGTTATGTTGAAACTACCCATACGTTTCTAAGGAACAAAGCCCACTACAGTTTGCAGGCAGCAGAAAGGTAATTATGGGTTAACTACGGTGACATTTCCAGCAGTTGCCACATCTACCATCTTTCATCCAAATGGGTTATGGGCAAGACAATTACAGTGGAAGTTCTCATAACCATGTTAGTTATGTTGAAACTACCCATACGTTTCTAAGGAACAAAGTCCACTACACTTTGCAGGCAGCAGAAAGGTAATTATGGGTTAACTATGGTGACATTTCCAGCAGTTGCCAGATCTACCATTTGCTTTTGGGAAACAGATATTGCAGCTAACCGTAAGGTAAGACTGTGGAAATTACAATTACATCAGGTTAATCACACTGAAAGTACTTGACTATATCATGGAAACGACAGGCTATTTACTCTGTAATTACCCAATACTTAGCAGTAATTCACTGCAATTCTACTACTACAACTTGTCTATATTACTAGAGTGATCATTTCTTTGCTATATTTCTTGACATTACCATGTAATTAATTGTTATTTCTGGGCTATATTTCTCAACATTATTACACAATTGACCATTATTACTGGGCTATTTCTACACAATTAAAAGTTATTTCCTGGCTATATTTCTCATTATTACTATGAAATTGACCGTTATTTCTAGGCAATTTCTTGACATTACTAGGCAATTAATCATTATTTCTGGGTAATTTCTTGATATTATGACGTAATTAACGGCCTGGAAATTAAAGGGTTACCGAATAAACTTTACTCTGTCAGCAACTGGCTTTTCAATGAATCTTCTGCATTTGTATAAGCTGTGTCCTATTTCTGACAAAACACACATGTGACTATGCTCTTCTCACTAGTGTTAGTTGTGAGGATCTTTGCACCTACAGTTCTATTCTTGAAAACCCCTGTGGTTTGGTTCTTAACTTTTGGTCTGTCAGACTCACTCTGCTGTAAATCATGGTAAGAGGTTATGGGGTTACATGCAATACTAGCTTCCATGTTTAAGAAAGTCACAAAATAATCGAAGCTTGGGAACCTTCTGTGTTCTAGCTGATACTGAGTGGCTTTCCGGTTCCATCTGGTACTTAGCCAGTCAGGTAGCTTAGCAGTGAGTTTCTGATTCTCAATTCCATCATTAAGAACACTTAAACTCTCGTTATAAGCCATGGCAGATTTACAGCTACGTAAAAAGTCCACAAACTTTCTCAGTTCAGCACTCTCTTTTGAGCCTATTTTTGGCCAAGCATGTAGTTTGTCTCGGAGGGCTTTGGCAATTACAAAGGGCTCACCATATTGTTCATTAAGTAAGTCCCATGCTGCATAATATGAATCTTCCGAATCAGTCAGAAAATATCCTTCTAATGCCTCTTTAGCTGCTCCTCCTACATATTTCTGAAGGAAAAATATTTTTTCTGTTGCTGGAATATTTTTGTTCTCAATCAGTGTATGAAAAGATGACTTCCAGTGGTTAAACTTGAGTGGATCACCACAAAAGATGGTAGGCTCTGGAATAGGTAGCCTATTTGCTGATATAGCTTCAGCCAAAACTTTGACAAGCTCTCCTGAATCATCTTGAACAACATGTCTTGGAGGTTCATCCTTCAGTGTTTTTTGATACACAGGGTTTATCTGTTTGGTTGCTTGCATGGCTGTAGACAATTCTGTGTTCTGTGGAAACTCACCTTCATCATAAACTTGAAGCTTTGCTCTGGCTGAATTCAGTCTTTTCAGTTCCTCCAAACACTCAAGTTCTCTTTTTAAGTCTTTTACAGACTTTTTTCTTGCTGCACTTTCTTCTTGCTGTTGCTTTAAAAGCGCAGCCTCTTCTCTCTCTATCTATCTTGCGTTCAGTCTCTTCCTTTTCTGCTTGTAGACGACGAGATACTGCAGCTGCTTCCTAGTCTGCAGCTATCACCTTGTCCTCGGCTTCAAGTCTTTGCAGTTTCTCTCGGTGAAGCTCTTGCTCAGCCATAATCTTCAATACAGCTTGTGTGCCGGCATATTCTGCTGCAGCTTCTTGTCTTTTGACTGAGGATACATTAGAGAGAATAGAATTAGCCTTAGAGTATTTAGAAGCTGCTAGTGAGACATTGTAAACAGAGGATGCAAATACAGAACCAGCATCAGGCCAAACAATCTCCTCCTCTGTTCCTTGAATTTGAGCATTCTTAACCACAATCCCTGTGACAGATATACACTTATCCATCTTGCAGCGCATCTCATGATCTGGGCTGTCAATCCTCCGATATTCATCATAAACAATATTCAGCTCAGACAACTCCTTTTCAATAGTGCTGATGTGTTCTTCTAGAATGTTGCTGGGATCCTGTTTTATTACAGATTTTTTAGCAACCTTGGTAAGAGCTATCCAGCTGTCATAAATGCTGTCAAAACGTAGGAGTAGCCCTTTAGTCTTTTCCTTTTGAAGTTCCTTTCCTTTTTCTGTTAATGTGCGGGCTCTTTCACTTCTACGAGGTTCTTCAGACTTGACTTGTTGTGCACTATCAAGCTCATCTATCTGCTCTGGCTCTGCCATTTGAATGCTGCTTCAGAGTGACAGTTTTTACTTCTGACAAATGAATTATTCAGAAATTAACTATATGTCATTAGCTTGTCTGACATAAGCAGTTTAGTATCAAACATGTTCTCAAGACACTCAGGTTAATAAACTAAACTGTTTTATTTTATTTTTATTTTGTGGAGCAGTAAACAACCCAGACCCGTGCCCGTTAACTACATCCTACTCAGAGGTTGCGCTAGACTTTTTCGTCGCCGGTCATTTTGACTGACGGGGTCATAAAAATTCCGTCATAATCTATTTTTACCGGTCACTTTATTTATTTTTTTAAATGATAATAATGCCATATTCAATAGCATTCAATTTTAATTCATGTTTAATTCATATCAAGTCCAAACAAATTGAACAGAGAATGCTCCGGAGCAGAGTCTGCGTCAGAGCACATCTAACGCTAGGGATCCACTGGCGTCAATGCGATTTCTTGCCGGACGCGACGCCTCTGAAAAAACGGACGCTTCGGTAGGCGGGAACACAGACCGGCGAGTTAACGGACAGTGGACAAGCAGACCCCCGCCCCCCCGAGCTGTTCTCTATCTCGCTCCCCATTGGACAGCGACCCTGCGTCGGACGCATTCATTTGCATAAAGTTGAGCTCCGGTCAACTTTTGGACGCGCCGCAACTGCTCGAACGGACGCGCCGCGTACCCAGAATGCTTTGCGGGCGCGTCATTAACGGTTTGACGCGTCCCATAGAAATGAACAGGCAGCCGCGTCGCGGCGGACGAAACGAACACTAGTGGATCCCAGGCGTAACTGTGGGGTCAGTCAGTGAATGCGGGGGTCACTTTCTGCCACTCAACATCTAAATACAACGTAAATACCTGATGATGACATCAGTTTTCTGTCAACAATCAACATGCTAACCCATGTGTTATACCAAAACATCCAAAGGAGCACGTTTTCACATAGGCACCGCATAGTGCACCGGCGTTAGCTCTCTCTCTCTCTCTCTCTCTCTCTCTCTCTGTGCCTCTCTTTTACGCACGCAGCCACTGCGCATCACTGAAACAACTGAAGCTATAGACCACACAGCCAGATGCAGCACAAATTCAGACAAGACAAAACCCACTCAGCTTTACGTGTTATAAACAATGCCACGGCGGGCAGAATACATTAAAATAAGGCTTAACGTTACCTTTGGAAGAGTTGTGCGCGGCGAGTGTGTGAAACGGTGATGTCCTGCCCCCACCGCTCTACCTGTACCGAGACACACCTGTGTAGCTACAGCTACGTAACTTAACAGCTGACTACTGTCGGCCCCTCGGACACTGCAGCTGAATCTCGCCCGTTAAATCATTATCGACCGTCATATTTGCACTGACACGACTCCCAGTCAATATTTAATCCACTTGTAATGTTTGGAGTTTGAATACTGCGGGAAGCTTTCTGTCTTCTTCTCTGTTGTTGGTGTTTATGTGTGGCAGCGCTACAGCGCCACACACGCTCCACACAGGCCTGGGGTATGTACTACAGCGTTCTACTGAGCGCACCAGCCAGCTGTGAGTTTGTTTGTTTTTTAATCTAATTCCTCAACCATAGTGACTTTGAGACATTGTATATGTTTTATATCGTTATCCACCGCTCCATTTATTGATTATCCGCCGGCTTCATTGTAAACAAATGCACATGGCCAGATGGCCATGGCTGTTAATTGCAATCTGTCAAAATGACCCGGATGGCCTCAAAATTTTTTCCGTCACCGTTTTAAAAAAACGGGCAATGACGGAAAATATCCGGTTAACCTGCGACCCCTGATCCTACTGGA
>NC_140923.1:445208-497165 GCF_045865225.1 Trachurus japonicus | reverse complement strand
AGCCCTGTACCAGCACAATTGGGACAGATCAGTTCATTCAGACATCTGATTTGTAAAAGAAGCCACCGCTGTGTATCGCGCTGGTCTCCGACGGCATCCAAACTAGAGGGCTGCACAGGCCTGGAAATTAAGCCTGTACCCGGCCCGAGCCTGAGACTCTCAAACTCGACCCGAACCGAGCCCGAATTAATAAATTAAAAACCAGGCCCGACCCGACCCGTTACCCGAAATGTTATGATGCAAAATGCACGTTATTTTCAATGACGACAAACATTTAACAGCACGACGCTCGTCAATCGGCTCGGAAGTGAAGAGAGAGAGAGGGAGAGAGAGAGAGAGAGAGAGAGAGAGAGAGAGAGAGAGCGTGTGGTGGACACGGCCGTGTGTGTGTGTATGTGTGCCAGAGCAACCTCACACATACACGACAGGAACCAGCAGAGAAGGACCGAGAGATGTGTCCAGCGACACCAGAGGGCAGCCCGCATCCAACCTGCATCTGGGCTCCCCTGCCTAGACTGCGGACGGATGATTGGCTCACGGATCACGGATCCACCTGAAGTGGCACGAGCGACACACACGCGTGCGCCGCTCAGAGCGCTCGCGACCAACGACCAAGACCAGCTGTCCGCGTGCAGCCCGACCTGACCCGAGCCCGAATTAATTAATTAAAAACCAGGCCCGGCCCGGCCCGTTACCCGTCCGGCCTCGGGTTACCTGCGGGCTCGGGTCGGGTAGCCATGCTCTAATCCAAACTCTCGTTTTTAGACGCACTTTGTAAAGGGATCTTATCGCTCGGTGAGTTTGTGCCTTTTGTTGTCTAGCAAGTGAGAGTTGCTGTTGTATTCTATGTGAAGATTTAAATCGATTTCCTTTCCCCATTTTTAAAAGTCCCTCCATGTCGGAAGAAAAGCTGGTCGGAGCGCGTCACGTGATGCTTCTAAACAAATCACGCTGTCGGAAAACGACACCAGCCAATGAGATGGCGTGTTTAGGATAAAACCCTCCCTCGTACTTTTACGATTCGTTGCTGGTACAAAGGAAATTACCATTTTTGGAACCGACAACTTTGTGCAGGAGAGAGAGAGCTTTACAGCAATACCTGATATGACAGGAGTCTGAACAGACGCGGCTCAGTAGCCGCGATAGAACGCTCAGTTCTGGTGAATTTAGGAGAAATCTACAGGCGACACAAGTCAAAGTGAAGTAAAATAAACACCCTTAATGTGTATTTTAGACAATTTCTTTGTACTAGTCTGAAAGAAGACATGTTATGGAAGCAAAATAGCCCAAAATCTCAAAATTGATAAGTGCATGAAAAAACAATGTTTTTGCCTGCCGTGTCTCGCCATAAGCACCAATTTCAAGAACCGGAGAGCTTCTAATTCTTTAAAAGCAGCTTGCAAGTGGTCTACAGCCGTCAACATAGTGCTTCCAAAACAATAAATCACAGTATCATCGGCATAAAAATTGAAATTTGCATTTTCAACATCTTTCCCCAATGGGCTCTATGCACAGCTCCAGCACTTCCTGAATTTAAGGCAGATCCTTCATTTCCTGTTTTACATTATTGGACAAACTGATTAATCCAGTTGTGTGTGACCATTGTGACTACTCAGACACACCTGGATTAATCAGTTTGTCCAATAATGTAAGACAGGAAATGAAGGACCTGCCTTAAATTCAGGAAGTGCTGGAGCTGTGCATAGAGCCCATTCATTTATATAAGTTGTAAACAGCAGAGGACCCAATATAGAGCCTTGTGGCACCTTCTTGTGGACAGCCAGGGTATCAGAGGAGCAACCATCAACTTTAAAGTCCCCCCCCGCGACCCTTTTTGGTCATTTTAAAACCACCAGCTCATTAGCAATGCACCTCTGGAGGGTGGGCGGAGACTGCGCTGTTCTGCACCCGCCCAGCCACCCCCTCCCCTGCCGCTCGCTGACAGCTGGACATTGTACATTTACCGATTCAGCGTGTTCAGCATAAAACTGCACATTGGGATTTGATCCCAGACTGGAATTTAGTCCTTGCTCACAGTGCAAGCTGCTCTACCAGGTGAGCTATACCTGTTATACCTGACAGCTACACCAAGCTGCCAAGCCTTTCACCTCTGAGCCAGATGCAGAGCGGGTCGAGAGCTTGTAGCACTAGTGCCCTCCCCTGGAGTTGTGACATGTCAACTCCAGTCTCCCTGAAACTGCCAGTTTGCGTCTGCCATTGGTTCACAGCAATTTGAAGGCAGAAAAACTCAGAAATGCAATTTTGAACTTCCTTTTCTGCTGATATGTGCTCTAACACAAGAAAAATGCCACAGGAACATGTGAAAAGCACGAAAAACATGATTTTCATGGGAGGGGGTCTGTAAGCATCATTGAAAAATCTCACATTCATCAAGGTCTCAACCTCTATTTCTCTAGAAGTGTTTGAATGGGCCAGTGGTTAAGGTTCCTGCCATCCAACCACAAGGTCATGGGTTCGGATCCAAGCTGAGCAATCCTGTTATGTTATAAGCCGGTGCATATTCTCATTTGCCCAGGTCATAGTATTTCAAAGGAGGTTAAATCGAAAGCAACTGGACTTAGTTATTTGTCTAGGAAGACGCTTCACCTCTCATCCAAGAGGCTTCATCAGTTCATGTAGCATCTGACCAGGCTGGGACTGTTATGTTATGTTGAATTCTGCTCTCCTCCCCCACCTTCAATTGGTTACAGGTGTTCCTTAAGAGACTCATTAATTGCTTGTGCCACAGTTTGCAGCACATCATCACATTACAATCAATGACAACATGCTTGTATGTGTGCTCTCTGTGGTGAAGCGGCAGAGTAACGGTTTAGTGATTATGAGGTCATGGGTTTGATTCCTGCCTCAGTCATGTCACATCATTGCTTGACTTTTCATTCCAACTATTCATTGGACAGTCCTTGATTCCTAATAGTATAAAGCTCATTGTAACTCAGGTCCTCTGTGGCCATACGGTTAGTGTGTCAGGTTCCCAGTCCTGAAGTCGTGGGTTCACTTCCTGCCTTGGACATGTTTGCGTGTCATTCTGCATGTCTTTGTCACACATATTTCCTTCAGGAAATACCAATTCTAGTTAAACTATTCTATTCTATTGTTCTTCCTCTCCGCCATTTTCTTTATTCTCTTTTTATTAGTATGATCGGATATATTCAAATTTTTCATACTTTTTCAAATATTTAACTTTTTCTGATTTTTTTTTCCCCATAGAGAATGCATTGGAACAGTCTTCAAACTCTTCAAATCTTCTTACTTCTTTCAGCCACTAAAGCTTCACCATACTTTCTGCTAGAGACTTCATTCAAATTCTAAGCTGTAGACAAACTTTTTAAGTGTTCCTCTATGACTCAGCTTATTGATATCTTCAACAGTTTCTGATATTTGGCAGTTTTAAAATCATTAAGTTTTTTGACAAAATCCAGCTTTATAATGGGTGTGTGTTGCGTCTAACGAGCAGAGCTAGAGTGGTGACATTGTCAGCCAGAGTGGAGAGAGGCAAAAAAACATTCTAGAGTTTTTCTGGCTAAACTGTCAGCACGGCCACAAATTAAACTCTAGACACATTATTTTCTCCAGTTTTGTAGCCACACTTGTCTTCTGGCTAAAATTCTGGTCAAAAATGCAACTTGCTTCATGTTGAAACTGCTGCTCTCAGCCTGAAATTCACAGACATTTTCATTGTAAGTCATTCAAGCTTGACTCTCAAGCTTTTTTGGTGTTGACACAATGTGTTTCCAACAGGTGCAGCTTTGGGCTCGTTAAGGCGGGCTTACACTGTACGATTTTGCCACGATTTTGTCGTCCCAGACGAGTCGCAGCCTAATTTGCATAATCGTAGAGGGATCGCGGGGTCGTGAGCATAATCAGGACGTATGGTTAGTGAGGCTCTGCGTCACATCCCGACGTCCTAAAGACAAGTCGCCGACCTCCCGATTAATTTCTGACATGCCAGAAAATTTCTGGTTGTGACGGACAATGTATGGGGTCCTACGTCACGATTCTGCACATACGACAAGTTATTGCTATGACAGATTGTTTTAGCACAGAGCACAGAGCCTTTATGAACCTGAATGTGATGCTGAACTTCGTCAGATGGAGTTAAAATGGGCAGACAGAGAGAGGAGGGACAGGGGAGTGAAGCTGAAGTTAGACCACAGCTGTAGAGAGACAGGGTGACCGGGTGATGATCAGTAATGCAGCGCTGTCCGTGATGGAAGATCAGCCCGACAAATGTACACACAGCGTACCTACTATCAGACAATCAGCAATTGAGGGCGAATTTTTTTTTCTAGCCGTTACAGTATAAAATAGCGAGCCTACACCAGCCATGTCCACTGTGCTCTGGCTCAGCTCAGCTCCTCTGACAGCTGCAGGTGAGCCGCAGGTGAGCTACACGTCAGCTGGCTGGAGAGAGTAGCGCCGTCCTCTCTCTCTCTCTCTGCAGCACCGGCCTTGGAGGTGATGCACGCTGTCTGTCTGTGTGTTTGTCGGTCTGATCTTCCACCATGAACTCTGCTATATAGGAACCAATATCAGGAACCAATGTCAATTAATTTGAGGTTTACAATCGAGCAATAATAGAGCAGCACGAATCTCAGTGGCATCGCAGGGTAATCGTGGTGGAGAGCAATTGTAGAACGACGTGCAATTAGTGGGGGTCTGAGACTGATCTGAGACGTAGGACTGAAGAGGGGCGCTCGTGCAGTTTGAGATGTGAACAGATGAATAGTCGTGCAGTGTAAACCCGCCTTTAACTTCAGAGTGAGACAGAGTGCAGTTCATCAACAGACAACAGTCTCTGCAACTGTGTGTACACTGTGGCCTAGAGGCAGAGTGAAAGTCTACTGACCATGAGGTTGTGAGTTTGATTCCTACCTTGGTCAAACATTTGTATGGTGATCACTGCTTGCACTATTTGCTAATTCTGCAACAGCATTCAGCTGCTTTCAGCATTCACACGCATTTCCATCAGGAAATGCTACTTTATCTAAGCATTCACACTATTGTTCTTCTGTTCAGCCATTTTCTTCCGCCTTTTTACGGTCTTCTTCTAGTCCTTCATGCTTTGTGCTATTTCAACAATTCATATATCAAAACGTGCAGCTTTTTCTGGACTTTATCGGATGTATTCAAATTTTTCATACTTTTTATACTTTTTCAAATATTTAACTTTTTCTGATTTTTTTTTCCCCATAGAGAATGCATTGGAACAGTCTTCAAACTCTTCAAATCTTCTTACTTCTTTCAGCCACTAAAGCTTCACCATACTTTCTGCTAGAGACTTCATTCAAATTCTAAGCTGTAGACAAACTTTTTAAGTGTTCCTCTATGACTCAGCGTATTGATATCTTCAACAGTTTACTGATATTTGGCAGTTTTAAAATCATTACGTTTTTTGACAAAATCCAGCTTTACAATGGGTGTGTGTTGCGTCTAACGAGCAGAGCTAGAGTGGTGACATTGTTAGCCAGAGTGGAGAGAGGCAAAAAAACATTCTAGAGTTTTTCTGGCTAAACTGTCAGCATGGCCACAAATTAAACTCTAGACACATGATTTTCTCCAGTTTTGTAGCCACACTTGTCTTCTGGCAAAAATTCTGGTCAAAAATGCAAAGAGACTTAGATAATAATTTAAAATATTTTTTAAATGCAGCCAGGGAGCTCTCTGCTCTCATTCAGCCCAATGCATTTTTTTCACAGCATCAGGAGAAGGAGCTCAACTTTGTAACTTGCTGTTAAGTGCTTTTTAATTCGTTTTAGTTCACCAAAAAATAGTCACAGGTCACAAAAAAGTCCTCTTCTTACTTGGTGTGGCTAATTTCTGCACTTTCCTTACTTTTTTTTTTTAAGCAGAAGCCAGTGATCCTCTTATTAAAGGTTTTCTTTGCCCCTCACATACTGTCTCTGTCTGTAGCCTAGTGGTTAGCTTGCTGGGCTGGAGACCTGAAGGATCCTGGTTCAAATCTTGCCTCAACAACAATTATAGTGAATTATTTTCCCAGTCGTCCTCTGTTGACTTCTGATAACTTGCTTCATGTTGAAACTGCTGCTCTCAGCCTGAAATTCACACAAATTTTCATTGTAAGTCATTCAAGCTTGACTCTCAAGCTTTCTTGGTGTTGACACAGTGTGTTTCCAACAGGTGCAGCTTTGGCCTCGTTAACTTCAGAGTGAGACAGAGTGCAGCTCATCAACACACAACAGTCTCTGCAACTGTGTGTACACTGTGGCCTAGAGGCAAAGTCAAAGTCTACTGACCATGAGGTTGTGGGTTTGATTCCTACCCCAGTCAAATATTTGTATGGTGATCACTGCTTGCACTCTGCTATCTGCTAATTCTGCAACAGCATTCACACTATTGTTCTTCTGTTCGGCCATTTTCTTCCGCCTTTTTACGGTCTTCTTCTAGTCCTTCATACTTTGTGCTATTTCAACAATTCATACATCAAAATGTTCAGCCTTTTCGGGACATTATCGGAATTACTTTTCTTTTTTCAAATATTCATACTTTTTTTTCATAGCTTCATAGCTTTGAGATAAATCTATTAAAAGCACATGAGGATTTCTGACAAATTTCACACTTTTCAATGAGTGTGTATGGGGTTGGGTCAGAGTGGGTGACGTCATCGTAGAGTGCAGGAGATCCAAAAAAGCGACTGGAACTTTTCTTCTGAAAGTGCCAGCAAAGCTACAAATGACACTCTACACTCATGATTTTGGAAACAGTTTGTAGCCACGCTTGTCTTCTGTCTCACAATGCCGTCAAAAATGCACAGAGACTCAGAGAATAATTTAAAATATTTTTTAAATGCAGCCTGGTTGCTCTCTCTCTGCCATTATCCCAATGCAGCGCACACGATCTGCAGCTACTGAGACTGTTATTATTCTGTCACCTGAGTTAACGAGGTGCACGTGAGTTTGGAGCTGACGAGAGAATAAAGAGTGAGACAACGCGGCCCTGAGGAGGAACTGTGAAGGACTCAGCTGTAATGGAAAATGACCTAAACAGAGTCCAGTAGAGCTGTAACTGTGTAGTTGAAAGGCCTGCAAAGTAATGGTCACTATCGTCCTGCTTTACATTGTTTTAACATAGGTAAAAGAAGAAAAAAAAGATTTTCTGGGATAAAGGGGCAGATTACATAAGATTATTCTTCTTTCTGCTCCCTTTTGTTGAGATTTGGGAGGTTTTTGTTTTTATATATCTTATTAAAATGCAAGATCCTTTTTCTGACTGATTTATTGCCCAATGCCATGTATCTCTATGCGCCTGGGTATCGCAGCTGTAAAAAAAAAAAAAAAGAAAAAGAAAAAAAAAAGATGACGTGTCGGACTAGCGATACCAAAAAGTGTCGGAATAGCGGCATGTCTAGATAGAGGGATGTCGTAATAGCGGGATGTCTAAATAGAGACATGTCGGAATAGCAGGATGTCTGAATAGCAGGCGGACCCCAGAGCGGCCGTAGAAGCCAATCGCCGGCTCGTTGTGTTTCAAAGGTGAGGCACAGAGCTGCTCTGCCTCTTCTGCCCGTACGGTGTGTGTGTGGCAGAGGCTACGCTGCCTCGTTGCGTAATTCTACTAGTGTGAGTGGCTCGTACATTTACGTTGCTTTCGTGAATTGTAAACACACAGACGCCCCCTCGGTTTTAGCGTCCAGCAGTTTAGCAGCTAATTCAACAGCAGTGATGGATAACTGTACCGGAGAGTGTCAACAACTTCATGAGCTTCATCTGAGGAATAAACGGCAGCTTTTACCTGACGGGAGACCGACGCCTGAGCTACGGTAACTTAGCTAACAGCTAGCAGGTTACAGACTTTCTCTCTTTCTCCCTCTCTTTCTTACACACACACGCGCACACACACACACACACACACACACACACACACACACACACACACACAGCCCAGGTTGTCTGTCACATCTGTTGTAAACATTGTAATACTAGCTTGTTGAGTACAGTTAACATTATTGTTGCTTCGGTTTGAGTGTGGATTAATTGTTAACGGTTTGTTGTGTAGCTAATGTGAGCGGTGGTCCAATATCACGATCCTGTTACTTATGAGTTTTAATAACAGCTGATCTGTGTACTGTAAGTTAGATGGCGTGGATTGTGGTGAGAAGGTGTTGCAATACACACTTTAAGACTTATCTGTGCAAAGTGTAAACCATTGTTTACCTCAAACCTGTTTGTTGTGACCCCCCACCCCCACAAACTCGTGGTTTGTGCCGGCGGCTGTCACTAATGATGATAAAGTGATGATTTACAATCAAGAGTTTATCCATTGTGTTTTATTTTGAGTTTCCTCTGCGTGGATTGATGCGTGATGGCTGCATGACTGAATTTGCATGTTTGGTATTAAAGTAATCCAAAAGTAACTAAATGTAATCAGTTACATTACTTTAATTTTGTGGTACTTAGAGTAAGTTACTAATTACATTTTCTAACAGGTGACTTGTAATTGTACTGGAATACATTTTTAAAGTAACCCTCCCAACCCTGTCGTTATCTCATTGATTATTTGTACCACAGTTTGCAGCACATCATCACATTACAATGAATGACAACAGTCTTGAAAGCAGTGTGCTCTCTGTAGCTGAGTGGCACAGTAAAGGTTTAGTGATCCTGGGTTCGATTCCTACCTCAGTCATTTCACATCCTTGCTTGACTTTAGATTCCAACTATTCAGCTGTCATTGGACAGTCTTTGATTCCTCAGGTTCTCTTTGGCCATATGGTTAGTGTGTTAGGTTACCACTCATGAAATTGTGGGTTCTATTCCTTCCTTGGACATGTTTCTTGTATGTCATTCCACATGTCTTTGTCAATTTATTCTGCTAATTCAGCATGGTTCAGCAATGGCTTTCAGCATTCACACGCATTTTCCGTTAGGAAATGCTGTTTCTAGTTTATTGACAACTTTGATGCAGTATTTTATATACTTAATGACTTTTTTAGTCATAGTTTAGTGGTATTATAAACTTGAAACACATATTTATTCTTGGTTTACCGGTCTTTAACCTTACTTTCATTTTATGAGTTAAACAAATGTTTTATAAAACTCAGTCTTGTCAAGATTTAGCTAATTCTTGTGTTCATTGAGATATTGATCAAAAACTTACTTTATTTATACTAAGCACTGTGTCCAGGAGACTTTGTCCTGTCCTCAAGACGTGAGCGAGGGAGGATCAGATCATAGAATAGGTTTAGTGATAAGGAAAGTCACTGTCAGCTGCACATCTGTCAGCAGGTCAGCTCCACACTGCGCAAACTTTATTTTCTAAGACTAGAAGTTGACTTAGGGCATGTTCACATGTGGTTTGTTTTCTTTATTCCGATACAGTCTCTGATGTAAAACGCTCTCTGTTTCGGAAGAACTGCTCCAAACGAACCAGAATACATCCTTAGTAAACAGTGACATGTTGGATATAAACACTAACACTTCTGCTGAAGTAGCCCACAGAATGTACTTTTGACTCTGCAAATAGGTACCAGTCCTGACTGGCGAGGTGCCGGATTTTAAATTAAAAATTAAATTAAATTAAACACTGTAACTCAATAATCATTATAAATAAGGGTGAGTGCTTAGTGTTTACATCCAACATGTCACTGTTTAAGTCAACACAGAATAAAGTTTGCACAGTGTCTGCGTGGAGCTGACCTGCTGACAGATAGTGACGTTCCTTATCACTAAATCTATTCTACCATCTGGGACAGGAAAACAATCCACAGGCGTGACATGCCCTAAGTCAACTTCTAGTCTTACAAAATAAAGCTTGCACAGTGTGGAGCTGACCTGCTGACAGATGTGCAGCTGACAGTGACTTTCCTCATCACTAAACCTATTCTATGATCTGATCCTCCCTCGCTCACGTCTCAAGGACAGGACAAAGTCTCCTGGACACACTATATGTACAGTGGTCAGCATAAATAAAATATGATTTTAATATCTCAATGAACACAAATGAAAGTAAGGTTAATAATATTACTTAGATTACGAAATCTTTAGTTTTACTTAAATCAGTTGAAGCAAAAATGAATACACCACACAACAATAGCTACCACTGGTATTTTGTATGACCGGACAGCACCAAGTCTTCTAGTATTCATTCATTCATTCAATCCTTTATTTAAACTCGGAGATATATTGAGGAGTAACCTCATTTACAATATAGCCGAGATGAAACATAAAACACACAAGGACAGAAGACAAGACATTTGAAACATACAAAAACATAACAGAATATCAGAATATAAATAAATTGAAACATAGTTAAAAGCACGAGCAGTTAGAGGTAAAATAAGATGTAGTTATGGCTTTAAATTGTCCCATTGATAAAAGTGAGGTAAGTTTCAAATGATTCTGCAGAGTGTTCCAGGTTGTAGGTGCACAGTAAGAAAAGCTGGTCTTTCCAAGTTCGGTGTTAACTGAGGGAACCTGCAGTGTGAGCCAGTCCTTTGAGCGTGTGCGATAGAGACCTGTATTGAAAGATACTAGTGAGTTAATATAGGATGGTAAGAGACCAGTAAGAGCTTTAAAAATAAATAAAATCCAGTGTCGATCACGCCTGTTAGATAGTGAGGGCCATCCAACTTTGGAATACAGGTCACAGTGATGAGTATTGTAGCTGTCGCCAGTAATGAACCTCAGGGCTGAGTGATAAACGCTGTCAAGTGGATTTAAAGTTGTAGCTGATGCATGCCTGTATATGATGTCTCCATAATCTAAAACTGACATAAAAGTTGCTTCAATAAGTTTCTTCCTGCAGTGAAAAGGAAATGATGATTTGTTTCTGTAAAAAAAGCCTATTTTTTGTCTTAATTTAATGACCAGATTAGATACATGATGTTTGAAGGTGATTTTGTCGTCGATCCAAAGTCCAAGATATTTATATTCAGAAACTCTTTCAATAGCTGTACCATTAATTGTGGAGATGATTTGCATATTGTAAGTGATATTTTTTGATTTAGTGAAGAGCATAAATTTTGTTTTACCTGCATTAAGAACCAGTTTGTGATTATTGAGAGCAACTTGTAAGTCAGTGAAACAGTGCTGAAGAGCTTGAATAGCAGAGTGTACAGAGTCAGAAATGCAATACAAAATAGTGTCATCCGCGTAAAGATGAATGTTACAGTCAGTTACAGTAGTTACAATGTCATTGATATACAGTGAAAATAAAACAGGGCCAAGGATTGAACCTTGGGGTACACCTTTTGTGATATTTAAAAAGTTTGATTTGACATTACCGAAGGTCACACATTGCTGTCTGTCTGTGAGGTAACTTTGGAACCATTTAAAAGTAATGCTATCAAGTCCGATATTGAGAAGTTTGGTTAAGAGTAGTTCGTGGTCAACTGTATCGAAGGCTTTTGAAAGATCGATAAAGAGAGCAGCACAGTGTTTCTTTTTATCTAGAGCTAGGATGACATTGTTTAGAACAAGCGTTGCAGCGGTGGTGGTACTATGCTTTTCTCGGAAGCCAGATTGGTGAGTGCTCAGGATAGAGTGCTCTGAGAGAAATGTTTTAAGTTGATTATTTACCAATGACTCCAGTATTTTTGCCAGGCAGGATAATTTGGATATGGGCCTATAGTTATTAAGGTCGGCTGTTCCACCGCCTTTATGTAGGGGAGTTACTGAGGCAGATTTCCAAACTTTAGGAACAGTACCAGAGATAATAGAGAGGTGAAAAATATGTGTTATGTAATTTGCTATAAGTGGGGCAGCTAGTTTTAGGAAGTATAGATCAAGTTTGTCCTCGCCAACTGATTTCTTAGTGTCTATAGTTTGTAATGAATTGGTCACTTCATCAGAAGAGAACAGCTGTAAAGTGAAACGAGGCCTTGGTAACGTGATGATATCAGGATCACTGGCAGAGATAGGGGGGCCTGTATAAGTATGGTCCAATAGATTACCAGCGGATGCAAAATGCTGATTGAAGGCAGTACATATTTCTGTGTCATCTGAGAGTGAGCGTCCATCAGGTGTAATGACAGTAGAGAGAGAAGGAGAAGATTTACGGTTAACAGAGTTTATAGCCCTCCAGAATTTTGCTGGGTTTGAATAGGCTTTAGGAATCAATTTTAAATAATAATCAGACTTGGCCTTTCTTAATGCAGTGGTAAATTTATTTCTAAGTTGCCTAAATGCAAGCCAGTGACCTGGGTCCCCAGTACGCCTAGCAAGTATCCAGGCTTTATTTCTTTTTTTAAGTAAAGAAGATATTTCCGCCGAAAACCAGGGACTAGATCTATTCTGAATTCGATATTTTTTAAAAGGGGCATGTTTATCAACTGTAGAATTAAAAGACGTACAAAAATAATCAAGGGCAAGATCCACATTAGGGATTTTAACAGTGTCATGAATATCACTATTCATCAGATCCCTTAGGAAGGCTTGCTCATTGAAATGTTTCAGGTTCCGTTTGGACACCAGGCGTGGACCTAATTTTGTCAATTTGGTTGTTCTAATGCAGGCTATTGGGCAATGGTCACTAAAACCAAGTTCAAATACTCCAGAGTGAGAAATTTTCTCTCTTCGGTTCGTTAAAATCAAGTCAATCAGAGATGACTTTGAGGGATCTTTTAAATTTGGTCTGGTAGGATCAGTGATTACTTGAGAGAGATTAATATTCGCACATACCTCTTTTAAATGATCAGAGGTGGAGTTTAACCAGTTTAAGTTAAGATCACCCAAAACTATCAACTCTGAATTTATATATGGAGCTAACAGGTCAGCTAGTTTGTCAACAGCTGAGGCAGAAGCAGATGGAGGTCTGTATACGCCAACGACGGTAATGACAGTGTTTTTTGCAACACAAACTTTTAGAGCTAAAAACTCAAAACACTTATCTACTGTGACAGCATTAAGAACAGTACAATTGAAACAAGTTTTAGCATAAATAACCACACCTCCCCCTCTTGAGTTTCTGTCAATTCTAAAAAGGTTGAAATCATTCAAGGCTATCTCAGAGTCATTCACAGCACATCTCATCCAAGTTTCAGATAAAACCACAATATCAGGATCTGTCTGTGTCACCAGAACTTTCAGGTGATCCAGTTTATCTTGCTGAGTGATACTCCTGATATTTAAGTGAATAAGACCTAAACCTTTCCTGTTTTTAAACTCTGTTGGGTCAAGTTTAGGGTGTATATCAAGCAAATCATGGTAACCTGTTTGAGTGAGTGCCGGTTGTGTTGGTACCTGGAGTGGATGATAGGGGGCGCTGTCGTAAAGCGTGACGACTTCAGGTGGAGCAGTAGAGGAGCAGGTGAATGACGTAGGCGGAACAGCCTGAGCGGGTGTGTGTTGTGTAAACAGTCACGCACGTGAAGGGGGCTGGGGAGAGAAAGCCTTACAGGACTGCAGAGTGAGATAAATATTTTGAGACAGGAGGCGGGATCCTGCTTGATTTAGGTGGAGTCGATCTTGTTTGAAAAAGTCCGGTCTGTTGAGAAAGGCGGCGAAGTTGTCAGCATAAGGAATGCCGGCCCTGTTACAGTAATCCTTGAGCCATACATGGAGCTGCCAGAGTCGGCTGAACTTGACTTCGCCAAAGGTGGGAGGGGGAAGAGGACCAGAGATGACACATTGACTTTTTGACTGTAAGATCGTGTCGATGAGACGGATGCAGTCATTTCTAAGCTTTGTTGACTGCTGGAATTTAAGGTCATTTATTGCTCCAACATGAGCTACAACGGCGCAAGCAGAGGGGAATCTCTGCAACAGCTGGGGGATGACGTCAGTAACATGATTGGTTTCGGCGCCTGGGTGACAAGAGGTGATGAGGAATGAACAAGTTGGTGACACATTGCAACATCTATCTTTTTCCATTCTTCAAGAACGACCACTTTTAGAGCCTGGATGCTGGATGGAGAGTGATGCTCAATGTGTGTGCAAATTACGTAACATATTGTCATGCTTGCGATCAATGTAGCACACTTGTGCTTTTCTTCTCTTCATTTCTAACAAACTTGTTTGTTTCCGTTTTTGCTGGATATATTATACATAACCTCCAGGATGATCTTTTTATACTTTCTATCTTTTTTAGCCTACTTTGTAGGACATTATACAGACCCTCCAGGATTTTGCAATGTCATATAATATTCAGATGAGTGGGAAATACCATGTGGGCGTTGCCGTTTGGGTGAAAAACACCTACTTTGAGCAGTTTTTTTGGTGGGCTCCCATAGGAGTTGAATTTCAACATTTTAAACGTGATATTACACACCTTCCTAAACACGATAGTGAAGAAATTTCTTGGTAAGGATTTAGTTCCAAGATTTTCATAGTTTCCCTCATTATAATCAGGTTTTTTTTTTTTTTTTAAGTATATTTTGGGGCTTTTTTTGCCTTTATATGATAGCACAGTGAGACAGACAGGAAAGGGGGAGGAATGACATGCAGGAAAGGTCTGCCCGATGCGGGATTCGAACCGGGGACGCCCGCATTGAGGACTGTAGCCTCTACATGGGGCGGCCGCTTTAACCACTGCGCCACGCACCGCCCCTATAATCAGGTTTTCAATTGATTTTTAAAATTCTTTTTAATTCTCTAAATTCGCTCTTACCCTTCTTTATGTTTTATCCTCATTTTAGACATTTTATCCATCCGACTGCCCCTCTACCTCAGCTGCTTTTCCCTCCGGTCCTGATCCACCCAGCGATCTTGCTCCATCCAGCCACAGTATGTGAGGCTGGGGAACTTCACGTCAGACACAGTGGTGAGCAATGTGGGAGTACCACATGGTACTGTGCTTTCACCTTACCTCTTCACACTGTTCACTGCGGATTTTAGATCTAGATCTGAATCTTGCCATGTTCAGAAGTACTCTGACGAATGGCCATTGTGGCATGTGTGAAGAAGGGACAGGAAGATGAATACCGGGACCTGGTGGGGGCGTTCACAGACTGGTGCAACAAGAACAACTTGTTGCTTAATCAAAGACCAACGAAATTATTATTGACTTTGGCAGGTCCGGTACAAGCATCTGGACATGAAACAAAGATGCCCTGTGGAAAAAAAAAGGTTTCATTATGGAGAGCTGCAGATAGAGCCATAAGAAATTAATGCAACCTATTTTTTTATTTATTAAATGATTAAAATTGTTTTTATATGCAATAACCTACAGGCTTTGTTAGTTTCAGGTCCAATACTACTGTATGTGTAACTAGAAAATTTCCTCTCGGGAAATTTTGAAAGGCCCACGGGAGCTACTGCCGGTTTTGCCATCTCTGTGTGTGTGTGTGTGTAATCACATGAAGTTACCTGTGTGTGTTAGAGTGTGGGAGAGGAGCATTTGTATGTTACCAGTGTGTGTCTGTAACTGTAATCACATGAAGCTGGCTCTAGAGTCTGTGTGTGTGTGTGTGTGTGTGTGTGTGTGTGTGTCTGTGTGTGTGTGTGTGTGTGTGTGTGTGTGTGTGTGTGTGTGTGTGTGTGTGTGTGTGACTATGAGCTGCATCCTGTGTCAGTCTGATTTAGCTGTGTCTGTGTTTATAAACATTTAAACGAGCGCCAGGTGGATTGTTTATGAAGTTAACGAGCTCTGGCCTGGTTACCACGGCAACTCGAGGTGGTTACCACGGCGATAGGGGCCCCCCGCAGGCTGAGACAGACAGAAACGTGGAGAAAAAGAGCCATTTTCTGCCTCTGCACCGGTCTCACATTTAGGCTTAGGGTGAGAAAACGGTAACTCCTATCAGAACAAAACACAGATCACATTGCTCTAAGGACTTACTGAAAATGTTGGTACGATTTGGTGTTTCTACAGTAAATATTTTGGCGACGCTGGCAGTTTTAAAACATCAGGCCGTTCTGCTCCTCTCAGAAAATATTTGTATTGGACTCAATGAGGAGCAGAGACAGACGTGGCCGCACTCAGAGGCTGATTCTGTAAGTTCTGTAAGTCTCTCTGATATTTTGAGCACATGATATGAGAGATAACAAGTTTGTCTTACAAATTCTGAAAAAATTATGTCTGTAGAGTGTAAATTGTGGCCGTGCTGACAGTTTATCCAGAAAAAATACAGAATGTTTCTTCACTCTCTCCCACTCTAACCGATGATGTCACGCACTCTGACACGAACATTCTATGCAATACACACCCATTATAATCTCATAATTTCTCCAAAAATGATCATGGTCATTGATCAGGGATTGATCAAAAACTATATGACCTATCAAAACGTGGAGTAATACGACAATACACAAGACTTGTGTCTACTGTTTAAAGTTTAAATGGAGTCTCTAGGTGAAAGTATGCCTGAGCAGTAGATGTTTGTTAAACTCCAATGATTGGTCTTTTTCGCTCTTTTTTTTCCGCCCGTCCCATTGACTTCAATGCAATGCCCGGGCACTGGTCCCTGCAGCTATTTCATAGCTGTTGGGACCAGTGCCCGGTGCGATTGCCCGTGGCCCTAATAAAGTCATTTCAATAAGTTCTCAATAAACACTGAACCAGTTCGGCCCTCAACTTGTACCAACTTTTTTTTAAATTTTGGCCCACTGTGTACTTGAGTTTGACACCTTTGGAATACAGTAGGCCCTACATAAAATAATAGCCTAGTTTTATTTTGCTACTGACACACACTACTGCAGCCTCTTTTTTTCTTTTCTTCGAGTTACAACTTTTTCTTTCCTTTTTTTTAGTGTGTGTGCGTACGTGACGTGTGCGTGTGCATGTATGTGCGTGGGCGTGCGTGTGTGTCTGTTTGTGTGTGTGTGTGTGTGTGCGCGGATCAGTTCGACAGGTTTTTGTAGCCGAAACACGGCGCTTTACATCAGATCCAGCTTCCTCTGGTCAGCAGGCAGCGGTCTCACTCACTCTCGTCTCACACACACATCTACACACACACACACACACACACACACACACACAGCAGCTCTGGCTGACGTGCTCCCTGAACTCACAGCCACAGACATGTGCGCTCACAACAGACAGACACCATCTTTAGCTCTCCTCTCGTCACGTTCTCCGGCGCCGTCCGCTCCTCATCCACACTAGATCGCGGGATTTTCAAGCTGCTATCTGAGTGATTTCTTGCAAAATCTGGCGACTTTCCAAACGCTCTTGATGACTAACGACGAGCGTTCAACGGGGTTGTTGTTACTAACGTTTGTGCTTTGTATCACGGAGCTGCACGGAGCTTCGACGAGCTGCCGAGCCGCCATGAGCCCCGCCGCCGCCCCCTCAGCTCTCACCGGCGGCCAGAGTGTCACGGAGCGGCGCCGCTGCAGTCAGACACCCGCTCCGCTCCGTGAGGGGGGAAAACACGCTATAGTTTTTATATCTCTCAATCCAAATGTGTTTTTCTGCACTTTATTTTGATGATACAAGTCTGATCTTCACAGAGGAGTAGGGCAAGACATTCAACATGGCGTTGCCATTAAAAAAACGCTAAGACGAGTTATCTCGTCTTTGGCAGACTACGCTTGGATTCACTAAGACGAGATAACTCGTCTTTGGCAGTGAAAGAGTTAACATCTGGCCAGGGACAACGGAGGAGAACTAGCCTTGTTGGCTCTAACTCTGGCCCACTGACAGTTTTTCTTTTAACTCTGTTGATTAGTGGTGCTCTGTCCCTATGAAATAAACTAATAAATAAAATGAAAATGAACACTTTGAAGGTTTTGCCCAGGTCCAGTCGCCACCAGGGGTTGAGCTCGGAGTTTGTGTGAGTGCAGGAAGCTAAGTCCCAGTTGGCGGCTCGATTCCCATCGATGGCATTAGATGGAAAGCCTGTGGAATACAGTGAAGACTGTGCAGCTTTCCCATAGATCGCCAGGTTCTCTCCTGCACAAAGGGCACAGTTGCAGACATCAGCCATCAAACATTTAGTTCTCCTCAGTGCTATATACAAAAAAATAGTGCATGTATGTCTTGACCCTAAAATGTATTTGTGGCGGCGCGAGGAGGTGATTTTTGATTAATGTAATGTTTTAGAAAAGTATTAAATGTTGCCAGACAACGCCACCCTGGGAGTTTCACCCAGGGAAATTTAAGTGAACCAACTCGGAAGGAGAAGGCACTCAGGTTCGCCACAAAGTGAGGCAGAGACAGCAGTTCAAAGGTACAAAAATATGATTTTATTATTAACAATAGTTTCTTTAAAAATCTGAATTAAAAGAAATCATTCACTGAGGGAAATTAAAGGGGGACCAATCAGGGCTGAGGCCTAGTGGTGTGGATGGGTCAACAAAGGGGGATACCTGGGACACCACACGTGCAGCAAAATTAAGAATAAAGTGCAAACTCAAACCAGTGTAGACACGACACAAAAAGGGAAGGGCACCACCACCGGACACCACTCCACCACCGTAGGCTCAGCACCTGAAAGGGGGGAGACCAGAGAAAACAGTTTAGGGAAAAACAAAATAATTAACAAAAAGAAAAGAAATGAATAATAATAATAAACATACAACCAACAACATACAAAATAACAAAGAAACAACAACAATAAAGCAAATTCCCACACTGTTCTCTCACACACACACACACACACACTTTTAAGACGTGGCTGAATAACAAAGCGACAGCGTTGCCGAGCTGCAGGTACGCCCAGGCAGCAACGGGCAGCACCAGAGACACCCAGGCAGCCAAACAGTCAAAGCCAGGCCGGGCAAACACCAGCCGAGTCGGCCGAGTCGGCCGAGTCGGCCGTGGCGGCGATGGGAGCTCAAGCAAAGCAGTAGGAAGCAAGCAGCCAATCAGCAGCAAGCGGGGTCTGAACTCAAGAAATCATTAGATTCATGGTTTCCATCGATGGCGTTGTAGGCGGCACCAAACTCATGATGACGGAACGACTGAGTTGCTTTACCACGCAGAGCCACATTTTCTGTGGATGGGAAAGTGGACATAAAAACATTTGGTTGTTGAGGTCACCTACATATTTTTGCATTTATAAACTGTGGTGTTTCTTTCATTTAAAAGATTTCAACACTTGTTCCATCACTGGACACAGCTCTGCAAACTCAATTCATATGACTCTGCACAACACTGATGTCAAACATCAGGTTTTCTGTTTGGTTTGTTTCACCTCAACTTCATAGACTACAAAGACATGCAGAATGGGTCATGGGTCAGTATCTTTTGGTCATTGGATTCTCTTTTGATGAATGGGAATCATAAAACAAAAAAGGATTTTTTATTGGATTTTATTTTGAAATACACAATAAAATTGAAACACAAAGCATTCTTCTTTTTGAGTATCAAAGAACAATTAACAAAAATTTAAAAACAGTTTGATTTTCATGTTCAATTTCATATAACAAAAATAAAATCCCTAGACGACAGAAACAAAGAAACAAAGGTTTTTTTCATATTCTGACACTGGAAGTTGTCATTTACAAGGCAAGACTGCAGGCCGGACTGGTCTATCAGGCCAGTTGATAAGGCCTAGAATGGGACGAGATAATCTTAGGACCCCCCCAAACACAAAGATTACATAGCTATTGTTGAAAAAGTATTCCATAATTTAACGCCGTGGATGGGACAACAGACCTGTTTGTCTTCACACGCACACATGCACACTCACAACACACAATCACACACAACATACAGCCACATGAGACAAGCTTCTGCCATTTTCATCTTAAAATCTCCTTTCTGCCCCCACTTTTATTTGATATGCGTACAGATTTCTGTATATGTCAGGCCTTGTTTTTTCTGTCTGAAATCATATTGAGTAGGTTTTGGCCTACAGAACCACATACACACAGGTACCATAGTGCTCATTGGCACTCTCGCTTTGAAAATTACAACATCTGGTGTCAAAATATGAAGAAAAAAGGTGTTTTTGGTCTGTTTATTTGTTTCTGTTGACTGCTGATTTTATTTTTTGTTATGTGACATAGAACACGGAAATCAAACTGTTTTTAAAATTTAGTTAATTGTTCTTTGGCACTCAAAAACAAGAACACTTTGTGTTTCAATTCTATTTTTTGTATTTCAAAACAAAAATAGAAGAAACTAATGATTTTTGATTTTTAATTCCCATTCATCATAAGAAAATCCAACGACCAAAAGATACACTGACCTTTCTGCAACAAGTTTGAGGAGATTTTATGAATGAACCTGTTTTAACTCCCCTTTTCCCTTCTTCTACTCTTTATGTTGTGAGTGTGCATGTGTGCGTGTGAAGACCCACCGATAGTAGATAGTATTCACCACCTGATGCAGCTGGAGACTCTGAGAATGAGTCAAGTGCACAAACATGGTCATAAGAATGATGGTGAGCTAGAACCAGTGTTTCCCGTCATAGTCTCTATTATTGTGTTTTCTTTAACAACATTTCACCATCTCCCATCTGTCTGTCAGCCCTTCCTTCTTTCTCCTTCTCTCGTGCATGTGGGCCCACACACACATATGCAGGCACATACACACAAACTCAGGCGCCCCCCCCCCCCTTTCCCTCACACACAAAAAACCCCTGTTTTTTACTCTGTAGCACTTAAATTGGTTTCTAAATGTTGAGTGCTTTACAAATAACATTGACTATGTTTTTAATGTTTTATTATTAGAGCTGGATGAGGATGAGCACGGATCTGGAGAGCCAACGTCAGAATCTAGGCATGCTGGACGTGGAGAGCGCTGGAGGAATGCTCCTTTTAGCCCAATCTTGGTCCAGTTTGAGGTTGAAGATGACGATGGACTGAAAGATGAGCGCATAGGTTGGCAGCCACTGGATTATGTGGAGCAGTACATTGACTCAGAGCTGATGAAAGTCATTGCTGACTGCACAAATGCCATGTCACTGGCTAACAGTGGGAGATCTCTCAACACTTCGGTGGATGAGATATATCACTTTTTTGGAGCAGCAATCTTGATGTCCTGTGTGCCTTATCCACAGACGAGGATGTTTTGGTCCAATTCTCTCCGAATCCCTGCCATTAGTGACACAATGTCACGTGATCGGTTCTTCAAACTGCGGAGCCATCTGAAAGTAGTCATCGATAGTGATGTTCCAGAAGACAAGAGGAAAACTGACAGATTCTGGAAGGTGAGGCCCTTTATGAACCCCACACTCACCGGCTGCCGCCTTCAGGCTCGTCCAGAATGTGTCTCAATAGACGAGCAGATGATCCCGTTTACAGGGGCCTGTCCATTCAGACAGTATGTGCCACTAAAGCCGAATCCAGTGGGAATGAAGAACTTTGTGCTGGCATCAGTGGATGGACTCGTGCTAGACTTTGAAGTCTACCAAGGTTCAAAGACACTGGGTTTGCAGGTTCAGGACTCAGATGGATTGGGTCTAGGAACACTGGTCATCAAACGTCTGTCTGAAACCCTGACTATCGCTTCTTTACCACCATACCAGTTGTTGATCATATGCTGAAGAAAGAGATCTATCTTACTGGTACAGTGATGAAGAACAGGGTCCGACAAGCAACGCAGAAGCTACCGGATGACAAAACACTGAAACACCAAGCAAGAGGTACCTCTGCCACAGTAACCAGGGCAGATGGGAAACTATGCGCGGTCAAGTGATATGACAATAAGCCAGTTCTGATGCTCTCCACTGTTCATGCAGAGCAGCCAGAAGACACTTGCCAGCGGTGGTCCAAGAAGGACAAAAAATATGTGACCGTCACCCGACCAAGCATTGTGCGCGAGTACAACTCAAAGATGGGAGGAGTTGACATGTCAGACAGGATGATGAGCTACTACCGAATGAGTGTGCGGACGAAGAAGTGGACCATTCGCATGCTCATGCACTTCACAGATCTGGCTCTTGCCAACAGCTGGCTGCTGTATCGGCGGGACAGCCAGGAAAATAACATCCCAAGAAAAGCCATAATGAAGTTTCTTCAGTTCCGCATGGTGGTGGTGTAGCGGTTTTGGTACTCATCCTTGCGTTGTGTAGTTTTAACATACATCAAAAAAAGAACAGTGAGAGGCATGAGCACCAGGGCTTGCGAGAGAGGTGACTGCGAGATTCCCCACAGGTGCACCTCATTTGGGAGGAACGTGCTGTCTGTGGTGGGGGGAGGCATTTGGAATAGTCTTCCCTCCACTATAAGGGAATGTCCCACTTATTCCTCTTTTAAAGGGAATCTTAAGCAGTGGCTTAAGGACACACAAGAGTGCGACCATTAACTGGACCTGGGGCGATATGACTGATTGTTTACTTACTGTGCTGTCTGGATGTTGTATTATTGTTATGTCTTGCACATTAATGTTTGTCCTGTCCTAGTATCGTGTCTAACATTGTTTTTATTGTTTTGTCTTTCTTGTTTGTGTAGTGCACTTTTATGTATTTCGCTATATGTATTGTATTTATTGTTTTGTTTTTATTCCTTGTGGTGTACTGCTGTATTTTATTTATTTATTAGGGACGTCGGACGCAAATTAGCCGCCTGGCTATAATCCGGCATATTTACAGCAGTATTTCTTTTAGTTATACTAATGTTCATTAATATGCACTGTCCCTATTCAAATAAATGTTATTATTATTATTATTATTATTACGAGTCAGACCTTCACCGTTGGCAACCTCGCCGTTTATTGTGCACACATGGACTGACCTGGCAGAGAAATCCACATTTACAGTCAGTCCAGCTCTTCTTCTCTCTCACACCCACACGTAACGGATGTGCACTCACTCACCCATAAAAGACGTGCTAACCAACTTGCCAAGCGGTTGTCAACCTCTTGGCGAAGAGGTTAGCATCGTCGCCTCCGGTGCGGGAAGTCGTGGGATCAAACCCCACCTAGGGCAGGCCGTGAGAAACACAACGCAGAGGGCCAGATATGACATCGGCTACACTCACATACACGGCAGGGAAACAGCATCGTCCGACTGCCTAAACATTCTCAAAACTAACATAAAATAACACAAAGCGTACATGGCAGAGAAATCCACATTCACAGTCAGTCCAGCTCTTCTTCTATGGAAATGCTCTGACTGACTCCAACAGGGACTGGGATCAGTCTCATCATCATGATTATCAATCAATCAATAGGCTGATCAATTTATCAATTGGAAATATGTGACTTTTTATGGATTTGAATTCAATTCTGCAATTAAATTGATTGTAAAACCTCCTTTTGTCTGTTTGTACTTGATGCTAGAAAGATCAACTTTAATTAGAAAGTCACTGAAAAATATAAATATTTAAGCATATTTATTATTTAGAAAAATATTATTAATTGTCAGATAAAATCTTATTAAAAAGAGTTAGTGCTAAGTAGAGTGTGTTGTTGTCAGAGTCAGAGAGCCGTGTCTGTACAGTCAGAGGTTGTTAAATTATCTTCATCCCTCAATACTTTTAAGTTAAGACTGAAAGCTTACCTGTTGGGGTGGAGTTTAGCTCAGTTGGTAGAGCACCCGCCCCATGTGCTGAGGCTGTAGTCCTCGCTGCAGGCGGCCCCGGTTCGAGTCCCGCGACGGACGGTCCTATTCTGCATGTCATTCCCCCCATCTCTGCCTCCCATTTCCTGTCACACTCTCAACTGTCCTATCTAATAAAGGCATGAAAAGCCAAAAAATATACTTAAAAAAAAAAAAAGAAAGCTTACCTGTTAAATCAAAGTTCCTAATAGTTTCTTTTCCAGTATATTTGTCATTGGATCATTATCTCTTTACATGCTCATACACTCAGTTAAATACAATTATTTTATATTTATACATACCCATGTTTTTATTTCTGACTTCTTTGAGTGTGTGCTATAAAATGGCACTTGTATTGCTTCCTTTTTTGTTGTTATCTGTTGTTGCTTTCTCATATTGCTGTTGTTGATTTATCTTCTGAATGTGTATATTTCTTGGGGAGGTGCTTCTTATAAGCCCATGTAGGGTTTTTTAACCTCTCCTGCACTTACTATTCTTCTTTCATTTCTGTTTTTTGTAATTGTCGTTTTTTATGGTGCAAATAAATAAATACAAATACAAATACAAGACATGAGAGGAACTTTGAGCTTTTTATCTTTAGTACTGAAACCTGTCTGTTGCCATGGTTCAGCAGTGATGCCTGTCGGTTGCTATGGTTACTGTGCTGAGAGAGGGAAGTGGAAAAACTCCTGCTATCAACTTTCATGATGTGGTGTGTGTGTCTCTTCCTCCAGTGGGTGGAGTGGCCCCCACCCTGACGGTGCTGCCCCCCTCCAGTGAGGAGCTGCAGCAGCAGGGGAAGGCCACGCTCATGTGCCTGGCCAACAAGGGCTTCCCCTCAGACTGGAGTCTGGTCTGGAAGGTGGACGGCAGCAGCAGCAGCAGCAGCAGCAGCAGCAGCTGGGAGCAGAGCAGGAGCCCCGGGGTGCTGGGGAAGGACGGCCTCTACAGCTGGAGCAGCACCCTGAGGCTCCCTGCAGAGTCAGACCAGTGGAGGAAGCTGGGCTCTGTGACCTGTGAGGCCACCCAGGGCTCCCAGACCGGTTCAGGTTACTTTATTAATACCCAAGGGTAAACTGGTTTTGCAGTCGAGAGTTAAACAAGCAACAGAAAATGAACAATCAAATCAGAAACAGGACATTTAAAAAGAACACATACACATAAAACAAGAGACAGCTTCGGCTCGACAGAAAGTGCTGCAATTCGTGAAATAAATAGAAGTAAAAAAAAACATGAAGCTAAAAAAGAATTAAAACACCAAGAGCAAAATTTCCTCCAAGTTAAGAATGAATACGAGCAATAAGATAAGAAAAAAGGGGGATACATCGTGCTCTGAAAAGTGACTTGTGCAGCTTTTGTGCAAACTACAGCTTGTTTACCAGTGTTACTGCAGCTGGGACAAAGCTGTTTTTGTAACGTTTTGTTCTACAAAATGGGACTGACTACCTCCGTCCAGAGGGAAGAAACTGAAATTCACTGTGCAAAGGGTGTAAACTATCATTTAAAATGGCCGTGACTATCCGCTGTAACTGCCTGGTGTACAGGGAAGAAGGGTTCAGCTGTGGCTCACCTGTCAGCTTACTTGACCATTTCACAATTTGATTCAATGCGTTCTTGTTTTTAGTAGAAAGGCTTCCAAACCATGACACCAAAGAAAAAGATAAAATGGACTCGATAAAAGCACGATAAAAAAGAGTCATCATGGTTCTGTCAACATGCCAGTAAGACAGTTTTCTCAGACAGTGCAGACGCTGTTGTCCTTTTTTACACACAGTTCTCTTGAAAGTTCAATTTAAAATCAATGATAGTCCCAAGATATTTGTAGGATTCCACACATTCCACTAACTGACCTCTTATGGTTGTGGCATCATATGTGTGGATTTGTTTGCTAAAATCAATTAACATGTCCTTTGTTTTCGATATGTTAATTGGGACTCTCAGAGACACTGAGGAGAGACCAGTGTTCCCAGTCCTGAGCTGACCACTGGGACTCTGCTGCTCTCTCTCTCTCATTTCACATGTTTCACTAACAAGATTTAGCAGCTTCTCTCACTGTTTCAATGTTGTTTCTGTCTTTACACCAAGGGCGCCGGAATGGGGGGGGCCAAGGGGCCATTCCAGGTGTTTTACAGTTGTTACAGTTGTTTCAACTGGAGATGACGGGGACAGCTCTCCATTCCGACACACCTCCACTTCGACACCCCGCTGTTCCGAAATAGCCCCACTTCGAAACACCGCTACTCCGACACCCCCTCCTCCCCCCCGCAGCTGTCCAAGGTGCTGAACCGCGTGACGTTGTTTACATTCTGCTTTGTGGCTTGTCTGTGAAACGTGCGCTGCTCAGAGACTGGGCAGATCTGTCCCACTTGCTTTCTCCCCGACTCCGTTGTTGGAGATCTCCACACAGTAATAGAAATACACTTTTTTTCTCCCCCCTCCTCCGCTCGAGCGCGGCTGAAGCCGGCTTGAGCTCACACGGGCGCGAGGCTGCTGCAGCCGCCGCTCGTGCTGACAGCTGACTGAGGGAGATGCTTTGGTTGGGCTTAGGCAATGAAGAAAGGAGTTGGTTAAGTTTAGTAAAAAGACCAGGTAGAGGCTAGACAGGCTAGAAGCAGAATGAACATTATAAGTCATTAATACAGTATGAAGTATTTGCTTGTTTTGCAGTTAATTATGCACATGATCCGTTTGACCCCAAAAAGGAAAAAAGGATCACTGCGCACTGCACAGCCTCTGGTTCCTTTCTGATTAGGTCCGTCTGTCCGTTCGGAGTGGGGGGGGGGTTTCCCCCACTGGCCTTTTCGGAGTAGCGGGGTCTTTAGAAAAAATAGAAAACCCCGCTATTACGATGAATGGAAGTCTATTGTCGGAAAGGCGGGGCTTCGGAAAGGCGGGGTGTAACCGGAGATGACGTAGCCTACACCCACAGAGACAGGTGATGAACCAGACTACAGCGGCGAGAGATTTATGACGTTACATAATTCAATAATCAATATTAACGAGGGCGAGTATGGTGTCTATTTCCAGCATGTCACTGTCTGTTTACAAAATCAACATCTAGCTTATTCCTAAAGTTTGTGAAGTGTGGAGCGGTCGAGCGGACCTGCTGACAGATGTGCAGCTGACAGTGACAGACATCTCTAACCAGCTGATCCTCCCTCACTCACGTCCTGAGGACGGGACAAAGTCTCCTGGATATTATTTTTTCTTTTCCTTTATTCATTTCTAACTGGCTCGTTTTGCCAGTAAAAACCATAACTTGTGAGAAAAAGAAGAAATGCGAAAACAACAAAATGGAAACATTGTAATAACTCCTGTGGCCACAGCTGGCCCGAGTGGTCTATAACAGCTGTCTTTATGAAGCGAGCACAGTCACGGACTGAGACAAAGTTATTTAGCTACATAAAGTCCAAACGTCTGTCTAAGCAGACGTTGACCTTAAGCATTGTTCCTATTATTAAAACATGAATGACAAGAATAAGAGGTGAAAAGTAGCCGCTGCAGACTGATGCGCCACAGACCTGAGTGCTCATAAACTGTTACTTCGGCTTTTACAAAGGCTGATTTTCTGCTTGATCCATGATGGTAGATTTACCTACAGAAAAACTAAATACATGGTAAAAGTAACATTACTAATATTTTAGAGATCTCAAATTCACAAATTATGTTTTCTATTATTAAAATTCTGATTAAAATTTGGGTCAGGTCGGACCACGGGCTTCTTTTATTTTTTATTTTTTTACCGTGGTCCAGCTGCATCAGGTTCAGGCCTTAACACCTGGATCGGATCGGACTGGACCGGGTCGTTCAGAACCTATAGTTTATAGAAACTGCTCAAACGGGATTTAAGAGGTGTATTCACAACATTTTATTTACTCAAACCTGCAGCCAGACCAGCACAGGAGACCGGAGTATAGGGCTTTCTTTTTTCTTTTTTCTTTTTTTTGATAAATTACGGTAGGCATGATGGTCTGGGTGACGCTGGCGGAGGGGGGGGGTTACGCATTATGCTGGTATTACGCATCACGGCCGGACGCGACAATATGACTATTGCACCGACAGTGAGTGTGTAAATCTATGCCCCGTAACAACCCAAACTCCATGGCCCCCCCCACCTCTAAAATGAATCCGGCGCCACTGCTTTACACACAATAAAAATCTTATCATCACATCACTTGTTTTCATGTGTTTCCATTCAACGTTTCCATGACGACTTATTATTCCTGTGTGATGAGTTGACAGAGAAAGTCTGAGATGATGTCAAATACAGTGGTGTAACATGATGATGGTGATCGGCCCCGGTGCAAATATATTTTTATTCCCCCACGCAGCCACTTGAGAAACTGCTATTGTCACCATGCAGGCTAACGTTACAGGTGTAGTGGGGCAGATAAACTCATATATGGAAGGTATTGTGCATTTTGGACCGGATCTACTAAAGGTTTGCGTGTATAAATGTGTGCAAACTTGACTGCACACGCAAACACATGCTGAAGCTACTAACCGGGCGCACCGAGGATTGCGTCTCTCAAACGGGCAAACCTGCACGTGCAATCCATGTAGCGTATTTGCCTTGATGAATATGCAAATATGGGCGTTTCTACTAGTGATGGGAATTCCGGCTCTTTTTGGAGAGCCGGTTCTTTTGGCTCGGCTCACTAAATAGAGCCGGCTCTTTCGGCTCCCAAGTGGCTCCTCAGATTTTCTGTTGCTTAAAGTATGTTTATCACCAAAAATAATGTAAAACTATGTGTAAAATGAATTACTAATAGGGGTGGGAGAAAAAATCGATTCACATAGATATCGCGATATCTTTTTTGACGATTTTTAAATCGATTTTTTTTTTCAAAAATCGATTTTTTTTTTTTGAAAAAAATGTTTTTTTTGAATTTTTGAATTTTTTTTTTTTGAATTTTTTTAAATATTGTGCAATGTGTATTTGTTAGCCTCTTTTACATACAGAGAGTACAGGCTTTGAAAAGGGTTTAAGTTCATTTTATAATGGAGTATGTTAATTTATAGGCTCCTACAGTATTTGTGTGCAGATAAATGTTAAAAATGCGACTAAAAATCGAGAGAATCGGCAATATCGTAGAATCGCAATTTAAATCGAATCGGCATCCAAAAAATCGTAGAAGAATCGAATCGGGAGAAAAGCATATCGTCCCAGCCCTAATTACTAATGTAAAAAACATACACTATATCAAATATGTATCATTTATATAGGTTTATTAAGCTACTGAATACACTCACATTTGAACAGAGTGCTACAAAAATAAATTATTAAGTAGGCTATAAAAAACGAAGTCCCATCCAGGGCTCCAGGCTCCTTGTTTCACCAGTGTTTAAAAAACAAAACAGAAAATTCACTGGTTGTATATGTGCAAGAAGATGGACTATTTACATTGAAACAATAAATTATTAAGTAGGCTATAAAAACAAAGTCCCATCCAGGGCTCCAGACTCCTTGTTTCACCAGTGTTTAAAAAACAAAACAAACTAAACAGAAAATTCACTGGTTGCATATGTGCAAGAAGATGGACTATTTACATTGAAGCAACCTGAACAAACTCACAGAATGACACAAAATCTTTAGCGAAGATTGGCATTGAGAAAAACCAAGTGCCTCAGCTTTGAGGGGCTGATCCTGTTTCTTCTTTCTGTTATTATCTGCCCTGTTTTGGAGAAGATTCTCTCTGAGGGTACAGATGTTGCTACAATACACAGTCTCCGTGCCATCACATGTGTAAGACGTGGGTAGACTAGACCCTTGGTCTCCCACCAGCTCAGTGGGTCTGCACTCCTCTGGAAAAGGGGCTCCTCAAGATATGACCTCATTTCCAGGATTGCATCTGCTGAAGGATTTCTTCTTGTAGTGTCCCCACTTGCACGTTCATCAAAGAACCTCCAAACAGCAGATGCTTGTGGCTCCTCTTGTTCATGCTCTGCTGCCTCTTCTCCCTCTTGGCCCCCTTGCAGTGGAGTTGACTGGCTGGATCTTGCTGCTGCTGCAGTTATTCTCTGCAGAGCTTCATCCACCGCTCTATTGTCATTAAAAGCCAGCTTTTTAAATCTTGGGTCAAGAATGGTGGTTTCTGACAGGACAGCGTTATATTCCATTCTGTGGAACTTTCTGTCCATGGATGCACAGAGAGTATCCACTAACTCTTTCACTTTCCCTGTGGTTACTCTGGTCTGGTGCTCAGCTGTCACTCTCTGCAGACCCTTGCACAGGATTAACATTTTAGAGGCTGTAACATAGCTGAAAAAGAATAAATAAGAAGTGTTAAAATTATCCTTATTTATCAGTATATGTGATTATTTCCTGTCATGTCTAATTTGTGTTTCATACTAATGTAGCAACTAATAAAAATGATGATGATAATAATAATAGTGTGATAACATTTATACACTGTACCTGTCTGCACTGATCTCCACAGTGACCTGCTCAAATGGCTCTAGAACAGTGCACGCTTCCTGCAGTACGCCCCATTCCTCTTGGCTCAGATGATCGACATGTGCATTAATGACGGCCAGGGTTGAGATCACTGCATCCTTGGACTCCAGAATCCGTTTTAGCATGTAAAATGTGGAGTTCCACCGAGTAATACACTCTTGTTTGAGCTTCAGCTCAGGCATGCCCATCTGCCGTTGAGTAGACTTGAGCCTCTCTGTGGCTGTTGTACTCCTGTGGAAGAATTCCACTATTGCCTTCACTTTGTCCACAGTCGGCTTCATCACCTTCAGAGCATCTCTTATGAACAGGTTGATAGTGTGTGCAAGGCACGGGTGGTGGGTCCATTTCAGGATTTTAATTGCTTTGGTTATGTTAGCTGCATTGTCACTAACACAGCAAACCACTTTGTTTTCCACGCCCCACTCTTTTGCCACTTTGAGCAGCTCCTCTGCTAAGTTCTCAGAAGTGTGTCTGGCACTGAACTCAAAACAATCCAGCAGACATGACACCATTTTGTAATTTTCAACAAAGTGACATGTGACTGACATGTATGATGTGGTGGTACAGAATGTCCAGCAGTCAGTTGTTAAACAAACAGCTGTGGCTTTTTGGACCCTTTCCTGGAGTGAAGCACGTTCTCTATCATATAGGCCTGGGATGATTTTTTGGGAAAGTGTTTTTCTGCTTGGAAGTGCATACATTGGATTGAGAGCATGTGTGTAGCTTCTGAATCCTTTGTCATCCACAACTGAGAATGGCTGGAAATCACGTGCAACCATTTTTGCAAGTTCCTCATCAATTGTGTTCTGTCTGGCTGGGGTCATAGCCTTTTGCAAAAACTGGCTCATAGAGCTCTGGGTAGGTCTAGGTGGTGGTGGTGTACTGGATGATGATGCTGCAGCAGCAACAGTTGCAGTGGACACACTGGCACCTTCATTTGCAGGTTCATTTGCTTGTCTACTTTCTTCAAATTGCACTGTTGGGTGAAGGGTCCTCATGTGCCTGTGCAGGTTATTTGTGGAGCCTGCTCTATATGATATTTGCACCTTGCACAAGTTACACTCTGCCTTTGAGCTGCTTATAGCATTGAAATGGGTCCAAATTCTACTACGTTTACGGCTGCTGTCACTCATTTTCCTCACCGTTTGTTCGTTGCGCTCTCTCTCTCTCTCTAGCTCGCTCGTTCTCTCGTCCTCTCTCTTGCTCTCTTGTCTCCCTCCGTGTGCGTGTGCTGTGCTCACTGCTGTGTGTGTCTGAACCTCCCTGTTCCCTGCCCCCACTGCTCTGTGTATGGACACGCAGTTGCCGCCACACATATTGACCAATCACCTGTGGCTTTCACCAAAACTAGCGGAGGAAAAAAAAAAAAAAAAAAAAAAATTAATCGGCTCCCAATGACGAGCCGGCTCCCGTCGTTCACTTCAAAGAGCCGGCTCTTAGAGCCGGATCGTTCGCGACCGACACATCACTAGTTTCTACCAGAACGCACAAAATATGGGGAGGAGTAAATGCAAATAGATTTATTTGGCACACGCAACGTGTCACAACGTGACAAGTCTTAACTGGCACAGCTTTGCACACAAATGGCTGTGGTTACTGAATGAACCCTCCTGTGGTATTAGTGGCAAAAACGTCCACTAGGGGCATTTTTTCCCTCTTAATTTGACTATAACTCCCACTGTATTGCAGCAAATGGCATGAATGAATTTTTGCATAAATCTGTAATCTTAATTTTTGCATTAATCAACTGCAGTCTTGATCAAAACTACTATACAATACAATACAGCACATTTAAAATACAACCCAGGTTGTCCAAAGTGCTGTTGTAACAGATGTGCACTCACTCACCCATGAAAGACGTGCTCACTGACTGGCCGAGCGGTTGTCAACCTCTTGGCGAAGAGGTTAGTATCGTCGCCTCCGGTGCGGGAGGTCGTGGGATCGAACCCCACCTAGGGCAGGCCGTGAGAAACACAACGCAGAGGGCCAGATATGACATCGGCTACACTGTACAATAAAACACACAAGTAAAACTAGTGGCAATAAAACTAGATGGGATACAGGTAATGTAGCTACAATAAAACATGCAATAAAACAATAAAACAAGAGTTTGTTTCATTTCGTTTAGTTTATTTCGGTCAATACATGTCATTAAAAGAAAAGTAACAAACCAGAAAGAAAAAAGTAAATAAAGAAAAATAACATCAATCAGAGTAAACAATTAGTAAACAGAAAAAGAAAATTTGGACCGAAAAGGCATAGGCAGCTAAAGGGAGGAAGGATGAGATAGATATACTTTATTGATCCCAAGCTGGGATAAGTGAAAGTTGTAAAAGAGGGAGAAAACGAGTAGAGGTGGAGCCGATGGCAACTGAAGCGATGGTGAACGTGTGGAGCAGCGGCTCATCATGACAAGAAGCCTGGCAGTGTGGAGTCAGAGCGACCTGATGATAGCCTACCACGGTCAGGAAGTGGAGGAAACACGGAGCTGTTTGTGACGTTTATTCTGAGGTAACATGTCTCATGTTTGCTCATGTACGGTGTGAAAAACATGAACATACTCCGACATATTTGACTCCGTGGATGTCCGGGTCCATGGCACTGGTCCGACCTCCCATTAGTTCGACCTCCCATTGGTCCGACAATCGGAGTAATGAGAGTTCTAACTAATGGGAGGTCCTCATTAGTTAGAACTGGACTAGTTATTAGTCCAACTCTCCATTTTTACCGTTCACTATGCATTTATATCATTATTCATATAGGCTCCACCTGTCAATAAGACACACGTGGAAGAAGAGGTGCAGTTTATTGTGTTTCACCAACGAGGAGCTGTCATTACGCACGACTTTTACGCACTGCTGCGCGCTCATTAGTGTCCGTAATTAAACCTTGACACTCATATCAAATCAAACTTACATTACAGACAGGTGGATTGGGTTCTCTGTCTCTCTCTCCCACTCTGAACAGACAGACGGACGTAATCAGAAAAGAAACGGAGGCTGCGCATTGATCCTTTTTTCCTTTCTGGGATCAAACGGATCATGTGCAAAACAAGCACTTCATATTAATAACATATAAGGCTCATTATGCTTCCAGCCTGTCTAGCCTCTACCTGCTGTTTTTACTAAACTTAACCAACTCCTTTCTTCATTGCCTGAACCTAACCAAAGCCAAATTTTCTTATTTATTTCTCTCAGTCTGCTGTCAGCAGCAGCGGCGGCTGCAGCAGGCTCGCGCCCGTGAAGTGAGCTCAAGCCGCCAGGTTCAGCCGTGCTCGAGTGGAGGGGGGGAGAGAAAAAAAGTGCATTTATTTTACTCTGTACTCTGGGAGGGGGGGCTTTGATTATCAGTTTACACATCTTGATCAGCATTTATGATGGTTGTGGTCGTGATCAATGGAAGAGCTTGTCACAAAGTAGCGATGACAGTTCGAACTAACGGAACCACCCATTGGTTCGACCTCCTATTGGTCCGACTTGTGGTTGATTTTGTCGGAGTAACGGGAGGTCGGACCAATGGGAGATCGAACCAATGGGAGGTCGGACCAATGGGAGGTCGGACCAATGGGCAGTTCCCGAGTCAACGCCACTCACAGCAGACGCCGACAGTCTCTCTCCCTCCCTCTCTCTTTCTCTGTGTCAGCGCCGCGCGCACACACACACGGAGCGTCAACCTGCAGATCACCTGAGTTGACGTGAACTCTGCTCGTGGTTACCGAGTCAGATCAATAAGGGACCGTTCGTTATTTATGGAATGGGCCACCGGAGGAAAATGGGGGGGGGTCATGTCATAATATTCTTTGTTGAGGGGTGGGTCCACTAAAAAAAAAAAGGTCAGTGAGGGGGGGTCATTCAACATTTTGTCTGGAGGACACTGCAATGCCCGCAGAAAACAAAAACAAAACAAAAACGGGACATTTCAAAGCTGCAAGCACTGATGACAATGAGAGCAACGCCCCCCGAATCACAACGTTATTTTATGTTGCCCTGATCTGCCCTGAGTTGGTTTCGAACCCGGGTCTCCCGCACCGCAGGCGACGATGCTAACCGCTTCGCCAAGAACGCAATAAGGGTTCTCCCCGCAGCTTAGCACGTCTTTTATGGGTGAGTGAGTTTAACTTCAGTACCGTACAGAGGCTACGCTGCCTCATTGCGTAACTCTACATAGTCTGAGCAGCACGTACGTTCACGTTGCTTTTGTGAACTGTAAACAAACGCCCCCTCGGTTTTAGCGTCCAGCAGTTTAGCGGCTAATTCAACTGCAGTGATGGATAACTGTACAACTTCATGAACTACATTTGAGGAATAAACGGCAGCACCTGACGGGAGACCGACGCCTGAGCTACGGTAGCTAACAGTTAGCTGGTTGTACGTACTTTCTCTCTCTCTCTTTCCCTCTCTTTCTTACACACACACACACACACAGAGTTGTCTGTCATATCTGTCGTAAACCTTGTAATAATACGTTGTTGTTGAGTACGGTTCACATTATTGTTGCTTCGGTTTGAGTGTGGATTAATTGTTAATGGTTTGTTGTGTAATGTGAGCTGGTCCAAAATCGCGATTCTGTTATTGATGAGTTGGGTTTTAATAACAGCTGATAAATGGCATTGTGATGAGAAGGTGTTGCACACATGGTTGTCAAAATGAAATAATGTATGTCACGCGCTACGTGATGCGATGTCACGTGTCGATGGCTGGGGGGGGGGTCATGTATCTTTTGATAAGGCTTAATGCAGGGTCATGTTAAAATTTACTGACTCCGACAGGGGGGTCATGTAAAAAAAAAAAAAAGTCCTGTGAATCCCTCCGGTGGCACTGATGATGAATAACGAACAGTCCCTAAATAGGCTTTATGCACAGCTCCACTACTTCCTGAACTTAAACAGGCTCCTTTCCTTCCTGTCTTACATTATTGGACAAACTGATGAATCCAGGTGTCTGACCATTGTTGTGACTACTGAGGTCAGAGTCAGACACAGGATTCATCAGAGCCTGTTTAAGTTCAAGAAGTAGTGGGGCTCGGCATAAAGCCTGTTGTCAGAGTAGCTAAATAGCTAAATATTTGTCTACAACCTGTTCAAATAACTCGAAAGACTAAAGCCTCGTGATGGACGCTTTTCTGAGTCAAATAATCGACCTATCAGTTTATTGCCAATTTTGAGTAAAATCATGGAAAAAATTGTGTATGAGCAAATTCAGTCATATTTTTCTAATAATTACTTATTTACAGATTTTCAGCATGCTTACAGGGAAAAATATTCAGCTATGACACAAATGCTAGATGACTGGTGCAATGAAATCACGCAAAAGAAAATGATAGGAGCTGTCTTCCTGGATTTTTCTGCAGCGTTTGATATTCTAGATCATGAATTATTATTGGCAAAACTGAAACATTATGGGTTTTCATTATCAGCTTTGTTAATTATTAAAAGTTATTTGAGTGAGAGATGGCAAATGGTTTATTTCAATGGAAGTGAGTCAGAATTAAAACAAGTTAGACATGGAGTACCCCAAGGAAGTTGCCTTGGACCTCTTTTGTACTCAATTTTCACCAATGATTTTCCCTTGGCATTAAAAACAGCTCGCATGACAATGTATGCCGATGATACGACAATTTATTTAGCTGAAGGAACTATTGGTGGATTAAATAGAAATGTAAGTGAAGAAATGAAGTTGGTTTCTGAGTGGGTTAACTGTAATGGATTAATTTTGAATGTGTCTTAAGACAACTAGTATGGTTATTGGATCAAACTATTCACTGCGTTCAAACCCAGAGCTTAATGTGATGATCAATAACAAATTAATTAAACATGTGAAAGAGGTAAAATTACTAGGAATCATCATAGATCGTACATTATCATGGGACATGTTAAGCACAGATTGTCATATTTGTTGATGTTTTTTTCTTAGAAATATAATAACTAAAATGCCATACATTTTGTATAGAAAATGATCTTTTAGTTCAAACATACATAATTATTCAACTCGACATGCTGCTGGAGGTTATTTTATTTTACCCAGGGCACTTTCTCAAGGTACAGTATTATATAGAGCTATGATGGAGTGGAATGCCCTTCCCAATTATGTTATACAACAAAGAAACATGGTTAGTTTTAAAATGAAACTAAGAGATTATTATTTTGATCGCAATTTTGACTATTAGTAGCCTATTAAATTGGGTCCTGGTATTCTTGTTGTGTAGTGATTCAATGTAGGAGCGGGTAACATAAGTGTCTGTCTTGGATGTTTTGTCTTATACGTGTATGTATTGAGTATGTGTTTTCTGTATGTATTTTTGTTTTTATGTATTAATGTGTTGTGTGTTAATGGTTTGTATTTGTCATTTATTATGATGAAAAGACCCCAGGAAGAATAGCTGCTGCGTGGCAAAAGCTAATGGGGATCTAAATAAACAAAAACAAAAAAAAAACAAAAGACACATTTTAGAGCTGAAGTATGGTAGAAAAAAGACAACAGAAAACAACAACAACAATGTAAATCAAATCAAATTGTGGATTATTGAACCGTTCCACCCTTAATGAACATTAAAGTGAACTCATGTCATCCTCCCAAACTGAACACATTCTCTGGTTTCTTCAGGATTCAGTCAGGATGTTGTTTGAACCGGCAGCATCAGCAAAAAATACATATCGAGACGATATTGAGAATCGATCAATATGGAAAAACATATCGTGCCCAGCCCACGTAGTCTTAGGCCGAATTCCGATTCTCCCCTTAGCCCTAGCCCGTGGCCCTAACCCTTCGTTTTGCGCGTTCACGTGAAGTGGTAGGGGTGTCCCAATTCTGGTTCAGACGAGGGTTAGGGGGAAGTGGTAGGGCTATCTGGCCCTCGAAACGGAGATTTTTCAGGGGCACACTACAGACCGGGGGCTATGGCAAGTTTCCCAGAATGCATCTTGCGGCAACCGGCAGCTGATTTATTTCTCACTGTAGCGCTGTTATTACGTAATTTTGTTAAGTTTTAATATTTTTTCATGCGAGAAAGTAGCTGTTCAGATCCCCAATGTGCGGTGGGTTTATCCACATGAAGCTGTTTAGACGTTTGCTCCGATGTTTTTGGGAGTTAAGTGAAGCTCCACCTGTGGAGCAGATCAGCGGCTCGTCACGGAGACACCACCCCGTCCGGAGAGCTTGTCAGCCGGCCAACCTCCGTCATCATCCCGGTAGAAAAGACGACCGCTAATTAACTTACCCGCAGGGTTTTAAAGGTTAAACATAGAGATAGATAATGAAGAGATAGATAATGAAGAGTATGAAAGTGAATCTGAAGATCCTGACTCGGAGCATGGGTTAGAAGGACTGCTAGCCACAGGAAGAGCCCCACAGCTAGCTGATGGAGGAGGACCACAGGTAGCCGATGGAGGAGCCCCACAGCTAGCTGATGAAGGAGCCCCACAGCTAGCCGATGGAGGAGGACCACAGCTAGTCACAGGAAGAGCCCCACAGCTAGCTGATGAAGGAGCCCCACAGTTAGCCGATGGAGGAGCCCCACAGCTAGCCGATGGAGGAGGACCACAGCTAGTCACAGGAAGAGCCCCACAGGTAGCCGATGGAGGAGCCCCACAGTTAGCCGATGGAGGAGCCCCACAGCTAGCCGATGAAGGAGCCCCACAGCTAGTCACAGGAAGAGCCCCACAGTTAGCCGATGAAGGAGCCCCACAGGTAGCCAATGGAGGAGCCCCACAGCTAGCTGATGAAGGAGCCCCACAGCTAGTCACAGGAAGAGCCCCACAGCTAGCCGATGGAGGAGGACCACAGCTAGTCACAGGAAGAGCCCCACAGCTAGCTGATGGAGGAGGACCACAGCTAGCCGATGGAGGAGCCCCACAGCTAGCCGATGAAGGAGCCCCACAGCTAGTCACAGGAAGAGCCCCACAGCTAGCCGATGGAGGAGCCCCACAGCTAGTCACAGGAAGAGCCCCACAGCTAGCCGATGGAGGAGCCCCACAGCTAGTCACAGGAAGAGCCCCACAGCTAGCCGATGGAGGAGCCCCACAGCTAGTCACAGGAAGAGCCCCACAGCTAGCCGATGGAGGAGCCCCACAGCTAGCCGATGGAGGAGCCCCACAGCTAGCCGATGGAGGAGGACCACAGCTAGCCGATGAAGGAGCCCCACAGCTAGCCGATGGAGGAGGACCACAGCTAGTCACAGGAAGAGCCCCACAGCTAGCCGATGAAGGAGCCCCACAGCTAGCCGATGAAGGAGCCCCACAGCTAGCCGATGAAGGAGCCCCACAGCTAGCTGATGGAGGAGGACCACAGCTAGCCGATGAAGGAGGACCACAGCTAGCTGATGAAGGAGCCCCACAGCTAGCTGATGGAGGAGGACCACAGCTAGCCGATGAAGGAGGACCACAGCTAGCCGATGAAGGAGCCCCACAGCTAGCTGATGGAGGAGGACCACAGCTAGCCGATGAAGGAGGACCACAGCTAGCCGATGAAGGAGCCCCACAGCTAGCCGATGAAGGAGCCCCACAGCTAGCCGATGAAGGAGCCCCACAGCTAGCTGATGGAGGAGGACCACAGCTAGCCGATGAAGGAGGACCACAGCTAGCTGATGAAGGAGCCCCACAGCTAGCTGATGGAGGAGGACCACAGCTAGCCGATGAAGGAGGACCACAGCTAGCCGATGAAGGAGCCCCACAGCTAGCCGATGAAGGAGGACCACAGCTAGCCGATGAAGGAGCCCCACAGCTAGCCGATGAAGGAGCCCCACAGCTAGCTGATGGAGGAGGACCACAGCTAGTCACAGGAAGAGCCCCACAGCTAGCCGATGGAGGAGGACCACAGCTAGCCGATGGAGGAGCCCCACAGCTAGCCGATGAAGGAGGACCACAGCTAGTCACAGGAAGAGCCCCACAGCTAGCCGATGGAGGAGGACCACAGCTAGCCGATGAAGGAGGACCACAGCTAGTCACAGGAAGAGCCCCACAGCTAGCCGATGAAGGAGGACCACAGCTAGTCACAGGAAGAGCCCCACAGCTAGCTGATGGAGGAGGACCACAGCTAGTCACAGGAAGAGCCCCACAGCTAGCCGATGAAGGAACCCCACAGGTAGCCACAGGAAGAGCCCCACAGTTAGTCGATGGAGGAGGACCACAGCTAGTCACAGGAAGAGCCCCACAGCTAGCCGATGGAGGAGCCCCACAGCTAGCCGATGAAGGAGCCCCACAGCTAGCCGATGGAGGAGCCCCACAGCTAGTCACAGGAAGAGCCCCACAGCTAGCCGATGAAGGAGCCCCACAGCTAGCCGATCAAATCAAATCAAATCAAATCAATTCATTTATAAAGCACATTTAAAAACAACCGAAGTTGACCAAAGTGCTGTACAGTTCAGTGAACACAAAATTACAAACAAGGTACAAAATACAGAATAGCCATGGCTGGGACAGCCAGAATGAAAAATGACACACACTTGAGACCATCAGGGACATTTAAAGGCCTGGGAAAACAAAAAGGATTTTAGATTTGCCTTAAAGGCAGCTGCAGAGGAGGAACATCTAATTGAAATGGGTAGGCTGTTCCATAGCCTTGGGGCTGCAACGGCAAAGGCACGATCACCCTTTCCTCGTAGCCTAGACCGGGGAACGGTCAGGAGCAGTTGGTTCGAGGATCTAAGAGTCCTTGGGTTGGAACGGGGGGAGAGTAGGTCACAAATGTATTTATTGGGGGGCCAGGCCATGTAGTGCTTGAAAAACAAATAAAAGAACTTTAAACTCTGTCCTGTACTTGATGGGGAGCCAATGAAGGGATGCTAGTATGGGTGTTATGTGTTCTTGCCTCCTAGTTCCTGTTAGCAATCTGGCAGCAGAATTCTGAACCAATTGTAAGCGGGATAGAGATGACTATCCTAGGAGGACCACAGCTAGTCACAGGAAGAGCCCCACAGCTAGCCGATGGAGGAGGACCACAGCTAGCCGATGAAGGAGCCCCACAGCTAGCCGATGGAGGAGGACCACAGCTAGCCGATGGAGGAGGACCACAGCTAGCCGATGAAGGAGCCCCACAGCTAGTCACAGGAAGAGCCCCACAGCTAGCCGATGAAGGAGCCCCACAGCTAGTCACAGGAAGAGCCCCACAGCTAGCCGATGGAGGAGGACCACAGCTAGTCACAGGAAGAGCCCCACAGCTAGCTGATGAAGGAGCCCCACAGGTAGGACCAGGAAGAGCCCCACAGCTAGCTGATGAAGGAGCCCCACAGGTAGGACCAGGAAGAGCCCCACAGCTAGCTGATGAAGGAGCCCCACAGCTAGCCGATGGAGGAGGACCACAGCTAGTCACAGGAAGAGCCCCACAGCTAGCTGATGAAGGAGCCCCACAGCTAGCCGATGGAGGAGGACCACAGCTAGTCACAGGAAGAGCCCCACAGCTAGGACCAGGAAGAGCCCCACAGATAACCACAGGAGGAGTCCCGCAGCACTATATGTCCAAGAATGGCCAGATTGAGTGGTCTTCATCTCCAATGAGAGAACCCCCCCCACTCAGCTGCTAAAATAATAAGGATGGTACCTTATGGTACCTTGATGCATGTTCATGATATCAAGTCGTCCTTTCAGCTGCTGATTCCTGATTCCATTCAGAAGATAATTCTGGATATGACCAACCTGGAGGGGAGACGCGTTTTCAGGGAGCACTGGAAAGAGATGGACAATATACATTTACATGCTTACTATGGGATCCTCATCCTTGCAGGTGTATATAGATCGAGAGGGGAGTCAACCGAAAGTTTGTGGGATGCTGAGACAGGGAGAGCAATTTTTGGAGCCACAATGTCTCTGGAGAGCTTTCATATATTCTCGAGGGTCATCGGGTTTGATGACCGGGAATCAAGACCAGCTAGACGGTGAGGGGACAAGTTGGCAGCAATCCGCACTGTGTGGGACAAGTGGGTGGACCGGCTTCCACTTCTCTACAACCCTGGGCCCAATGTAACGGTCGACGAACGACTTGTTGGGTTTAGAGGTCGCTGTCCATTCAGGCAGTATATGCCTTCCAAACCGGCAAGGTATGGAATCAAAATCTGGACTGCCTGTGATGCAGTTTCATCCTATGCATGGAACATGCAAATTTATACTGGGAAGCCAGAGGGAGGAGCCCCTGAGAGAAACCAGGGGACACGGGTGGTGCTGGATTTGTCGCAGGGCCTCAGTGGCCACAACATCACCTGCGATAATTTTTTCACATCATACAGTCTGGGGCAGGAACTTCTGAAAAGAAAGCTGACAATGGTGGGAACAATCAGAAAGAACAAGACGGAGCTCCCACCTCAGCTTCTAACTGTAAAGAACAGGCCAGTCCATTCCTCCAACTTTGTGTTTACGACAAACACTTCTCTGGTATCCTATATAGTCAGGGGGCAAACCCTAAGATTGCTAACTATGCTCACGCTTCTGGGTAAAGTTTGCCAACCTTATTTTTTTGTTAGAAGGAACCCCTAGGAGGAATAATAGGGGTGTTGTCATCTTGGATTTTCTGCTGGTGACCACTAGAAGCGCTAACATTCAAATACTCAATTCATGCATATGGTCACAATAATGGTCAAAATGTTCAGTTTATATGCATAATTTTAAATGCTCAAGATTTTATATTTAGGGAAATGGATAAAAAAACAATTGAAAAAGCAATTTTAATTGTATTGCTATATTTCGGCAAATATTGGTTAAAAAATATGACTTTTTTGTAGACGTTTTTGACATACACATAAGCATCTTTTTTTACAATTATAATATTCAAGATTCTAACTAGTAATGGGATGTTATGCTAATTTAACATTAGGGTCTTCCAAAATTTAGCAGCAGCCAGGGTTAGGGTTAGCCAGCACCCAGTTTCTGAAGGGAGGGGGTCTGCTCTGCTTCAGTGTGTCACAGTACATGTTGGCGTTCATGGTTCCCTCAATGAACTGTAGCTCCCCAGCAGGGGTGTAGCACCAAATTCTGGGCCCTGTACACTCTCAATGTCAGTGGGCCCCTATCCATGCCCGCGAGGCGCGTGAGAGAAAAAAAAAAGGGGGGGGTGGGTGTATTTATACAATCTACTACAATCAACTACAATCAGATCAGATTATATTGATGAGTGGTTCTGAATTGATGCATTTGGCCTACTTGTGCTCAAATACCTAAAACATTAGGCTACATCTGGTTTGTGTACTAACATTTTGATCCATGACACTCGTGCAAATTTTGATGTAAAACATTCATTCTTGAACAGGAGAACAAGAGACAACTGTACACTCAGAATCAAATCAAATAAGCTACATTCCTTTTGTAATGAGAAGGTACAGTAGAAATGAACAGAAAAATATTAAGTTTCAATGTGAAAAAAAGAAGTTGTGACTGGTTTCTGCTTTTTACATCAAAGGCCTATGTCATCTTATCAATAGAGCCTGCAGCAATATTGCTTGATGGATCATTCATTGAATCTCAGCACGGAGTTTCACTTTCAGCTCTGCTGTGTTAGTAGACAAAATGCTATAGCACACACACTGAACCAAAAGGCTAACTTACTTTAAACTTCAGGTAAACAACTCATATTTAGACAGCAATTCTACCAGTCAGCACCACTCTCTCTCTTTCTCTCTCTCTCTCCACCTCGCGAACCAATATACCAACGTAAGGGGGGGTCGGAGGGGGGAGCTCGCCTTTGAATACTTGAACAACGATCTCACCTTGTCTTTGCTCATCTCTAATCTCATCTTCAGAAGAGCTGCCAGGACTGACCACTGCTGCTTCTGCTGCTCCAGCTGCTGCGGCTGCGCCACTCTCTGTTTCTGAAACTGGTTAATATTGACAACTAATGTTAGCTGGCCTGTAATTGTCTTTATACTTACAGCCGCAAGCAGCCTGGTTGGCAGCTAGCTAAGCTAAAGACTTCACGTGAGCATACAAATATAAGCAGCAGCTGTCTGGAGTGGACTATGTTAACTTTAATTGGACTTTGCATGACAAGCTAACTTGGTTCACCTTTGGGAAAGAAAGCAGTCAGCAGCTGCCTCCCCTCGTTCTGCCGTCTTTCTTTTTGTTTCCTCTCTTTCTTTTTCTGATAGCCCGATTTATGTTTTTTGGGCAGCATGATGCCCTGCACACAGGTCTCTGATCTGGGCGCACTGTCTGACCTTACACTTGTTGCCGGTCGCTGTTGGGCGGACTAAACCATTTTGCATCTCCAAGAGGGGGGCCCCAGAATGTCTAATATGTTGGGAGAACTGTGACATTAAGTTCATTCTCTCATTTGATGTTATCAATATATTTGAAATAAATTATGACACCAATTAATTGGAGGGCCCAATTCATTCGAAATAAAAACATCACAAAAAAAAAAAAAAAAAAAAAATCAGGATTTTCATGGGCCCCTCTCTCTACTCGGGCCCTGGGTAGTCAGGTCCACTTTTCCCCCCACTACCACGCCCATGCTCCCCAGTGCCGGCAGGACCCACGCAGCCCCAAACCACGACACCCCCACCACCATGCTTGACCACAGGCAAGACACACTTGTCCCTGTACTCCTCACCTGGCTGCTGCCACACACGCTTGACACCATCTGAACCAAAATGGTTTGTCTTGGTCTCATCAGACCACAGGACATGGTTCCAGTAACCCATGTCCCCAGTCTGCTTGTCTTCAGCAAACTTTGCGGCCTTTCTTGTGCATCATATTTAGAAGAGGCTTCCTTCTGGGACGACAGCCATGCAGACCAATTGGATGCAGTGTGCAGCGTATGGTCTGAGCACTGACAAGCTGACCACCCACCCCTTCAACCTCTGCAGCAATGCTACAGAGGATGACAGGGTGGGGGGGTCTGCCTGTCTTCTAACCCTACTGTGACACACTGAAGCAGAGCATGGCCCCCTCCCTTCAGAAACTGGGCCCAGGGCAGTAGTCCAACATGATAACGACCCCAAACACACCTCCAAGGCAAGGCAAGGCAAGGCAAGGCAATTTTATTTGTATAGCCCGTTTTTACAAACAGTTTGTCTCAAAGGGCTTTACATGGCATCGTAACAACATCCTCTGTCCTTAGACCCTCACATCGACTGGGGAAAAACTCCATGGAAACCCTTTTAACAGGGAAAAGTCGGAGAAACCTCAGGGTGAGCAACAGAGGAGGGATCCCTCACCCAGGACGGACAGACGTGCAATAGATGTTGTTACAGACAAGAAAACAGTTTACAGTTTCTCACAGAATGTGCGAAATATGGAAATGTTAGCAGGAGTTGATGAAGGCAGTCTCTGGTGAGGGGAGGGGGCGGGGTGGCGGGGGGGGAGCCGGTCAGCTCGATGGGAGGACTGGGTGGCAGACTGGTCCATGGGAAGGGAGGGGGGGCCGGTCTAGCAGCAGGGGAAGGGAAGGGAGGGGGGCGACGCAGGCGGCGGCTGGTGCAGAGAGATGGAGCTCCGGTGGATCTGTGGAAACACAGAGAGAGTGTGAGACACCAAGGCCAAACTACAAAGTACAGCAGAAAATGACAGTTCAAAAATATACTGAGGAGAGGAGAGGGGAGGGGAGGGGAGGGGAGGGGAGGAGAGGAGAGGAGAGGAGAGGAGAGGAGAGGAGAGGAGAGGAGAGGAGAGGAGGAGAGGGCTCTGTGTAACCAGATGTGTCCCCAGCAGTCTAAGCCTATAGGAGCGTAGCTATAAAATGGTTCAGAGCTACCTGAACCAGCCCTAACTAAAAGCCCTGTCATAAAGGAAGGTCTTAAGTCTAGACTTAAATGTAGTTAGAGTGTCTGCCTCTTTGACCCATGGAGAGAGCTGGTTCCACAGTAAAGGAGCCCGGTAACTGAAGGCTCTACCTCCCAGTCTGTTTTTAGAGATACTGGGAGTCACTAACAGACCTGCGTTCTGGGAGCGGAGTGCTCTGGTAGGACAGTAAGGAATGATTAGTTCTTTCAGATATGTTGGAGCTTTATCATTAAGAGCCTTATAAGTCAGCAGAAGGATTTTGAAGTCTATTCTAAATCCTACAGGAAGCCAGTGGAGAGAAGCTAAGGTGGGAGAGATGTGCTCTCTCTTCCTAACTCCTGTCAAAACCCTCGCTGCGGCATTCTGGACCAGCTGGAGACTCTTTAGAGAGTTTTTCGGACATCCTGACAGGAGAGAGTTGCAGTAGTCTAGCCTAGAAGTGATAAATGCATGTACTAGTTTCTCAGCATCACTCTGGGAGAGGATATTCCTAATCTTAGTGATACTGCGCAGATGGAAGAAGGCGGTCCTAGTCACGTGTTTTATGTGGGAGCTAAAGGAAAGGTCCTGGTCAAAAATGACTCCAAGGTTCCTCGCGGTTGTACTCGGGGTCAGGGTGATGCCATCTAGAGTAGCGATCTGATTAGAGAACGTGTCCCTGAGATGTTTAGGTCCAAACACAATAACCTCAGTTTTATCTGAATTCAGTAGCAAGAAGTTAGAGGACATCCAGGATCTAATGTCTTTCAGACAGTCTTGCAGATTGATGAGGCGGCTTCTGTCATCTGGCTCCATGGACAAGTAGAGTTGCGTATCATCCGCATAACAGTGAAAATTGATTGAGTGCTTCCGGATGATGCCACCTAATGGGAGCATGTAAAGAATGAAGAGGATTGGCCCTAAGACTGAACCCTGCGGTACACCATACGTAACTCTGCTATACTCTGAGTGGTCGTTATTAACATTAACAAATTGAAACCAAGATGACCACTGCCTTGCTAAAGACACTGAGGGTGAAGGTGATGGACTGTCCAACATGTCTCCAGACCTAAACCCTACTGAGCATCTGTGGGACATCCTCAAATGGAAGGTGGAGGAGCGGAAGGTGTCTAACATCCACCAGCCCCGTGATGTCATCATGGAGGAGTGGAAGAGGTTTCCGATGGCAACCTGTGAAGCTCTAGTGAACTCCATTTCCAAGACAGCTGAGGCAGTGCTGGAAAAAAATGGTAGCCACACAAAATAATGACACTTTGGGCACAATTTGGACATTTTCACTTAGGGTTGTACTCACTTTTGTTGCCAGTGGTTCAGACATTAATGTCTGTGTGTTGAGTTATTTTGTGGAGACAGCACATTTACACTATTATACAAGCTGTACACTGACTACTTTACATTGTATCAAAGTGTCATATCTTCAGTGTTGTCCCATGAAACATATAATAGAATATTTTTTAAAATGTCAGGGGTGTACTCACTTTTGTGAGGTACTGTATTTGCTACTGTGGTAAGTAGAGCATCATCTCCTCTGTTTGAAACAAGTGGACATGAATTACTATTTGTTAAGGACTTTAACGTTATTTGTATATGAAATATACCTCTATGCATAGTTATTGTCAACACTCAAGTTGTTTAGCCTAGATATACCTTACTAGCTAGTCATAATTTTTGAGTTATAGATTAGCATCCTATTTCACTTTGGTAAAAGATGAGAAAGTTGGATGAAACAGTTCGTCTTAAATGAACACAAGATGAAATTGTATCTACTTTACAGTCAATACAACATGAAACAAGTAGGAGCAACTCTTTGTGTTTCCAAAAAACACAAAGAGTGCCACATTTTCAGCTGACTCAATATGGAACCAGTTGGTGCTTTTTCAAATAAAAGACAGATTAATTGGGAGAAATGCTTAATTTGTCAAAATGACTATGGAAAAACTAACGATAAAGATCTACGAAATGGAACTGAAGATGGATTACGCCAGATCCATATACCATTTGTCTACAAAATGTGGTAGATTAGCTTCGAGCAGGATTTGCCAGGGGTGAAATATACTCATTGAAAACAGTTTGGGAAAGATACTGTGAGCTCATTGTAGATTTAGATGTTATTGTTAAGTGTGAATAAACACATAAACACATTTTCTATGACATTCTATGCCAAAAACGTCTGTTGTTTTATCTATTTCCTTAGATACAATCTATACAATCTTTAATCTTGACAATTATGCATACAAATTGTACAGGTTGGCCATACTTGTGACCAAAATTGACCATATGCTTGAATATTGTAGCGCCTCTAGTGGTCACCAGCAAAAAAAATCAAGATGACAACACCCCTAAAATTCCTTCTAATGGTTTCTTCTAACAAAAAAAATAGGTCGTCAAACTTTACCCAGACATGTGAGCAAAAGTCTTAACGGAGGCTCTTTTCTAAATTCGTCCCTTGACTAATACCAAAAAAAGGCAAAAATGTAATGCTCATGAGCACGTTACATAGGGGTGGAAGAATCAGTGACCGCAGTGACTGTAAACCAGAGATCATACCGGATTATAATGCCACCGGCTAATAATGTACAGTGGGATAATATACAAGACAAAAAACATACCAATATACAAATCATGGCCGAAACATAACAGTAAGAGTTCGGAATGGCACACTGGAACCCACTCCCTCACCCTTCCCCTCAGCAAACGGTGGCCGCCGAGGACAGACACGTTTGAAAACTAACCACTAGCTGATAACAATGTCTTTGACCAATTACTATCATTTTATTCAATTTTTTTAACACACATGCAGACTTGCACTTGTGCCCTCAGTCATATTTCACAGCAAAAAGTTACACAGGAGGACTGACGGGATGTGCCAGTTCAACATTGTAAGATGTAGCCTAGCTGCTAATGCTGCTCAGCTGTAGCACCGTGTGTTTTATAACGGCAGTAAAAACCAAAACATCGATCATCCTCCGGGCACAAGCCGAGTCACAGACATTAAATAATAGAGTGTTTGAGCCAAGTTTGTCCACTCCGGTGGGTGCACCGCCACCTATGTATTTGTAAACAACTCATTCTAAGCTTTTAATCAATAATCAGTTTTAAGAATTTATAAATAAAAAAGTCAAAATTCTCTGATTTCAGCTTCTTTAATGTGAATATTTCTGGTTTCTTTGCTCCTTCATGACAATAAAATGAGTCTCTCTTTGGTTTGTGGACAAAACAAGACATTTGAGGACGTCATCTGGTGGTTTGAGAAACACACTGATATTTTTCAATGTGACCGTTTGTGACCGTTTGATGAGATGATGAAAATAATCATTAGTTGCTCAGGTGTAGGACCGGAGCGTCCCGTCCTCTAGCTGCTGTGGAGCTGCTGGTGTCTCTTCAGGCTGTTGGACTGGCTGAAGGCCTTCCCACACTGACCACACAGGTATGGTTTTCCTCCGGTGTGGATGCGCCGGTGGGTCGCTAACCCACTGGAGTTAATAAACGCCTTCCCACACTGCTCGCAGCTGTATGGCCTCTCTCCGGTGTGGACGCGCCGGTGGGTCGCTAACCCACTGGAGTTAATAAACGCCTTCCCACACTGCTCGCAGCTGTATGGCCTCTCTCCTGTGTGGAGGCGCCGATGGACTGTTAACGCTCCGGGTTGAGCGAACGCCTTCCCACACTGCTCACAGCTGTACGGTTTCTCTCCGGTGTGGATGCGCCGGTGGACCGTTAACCCACCGGAGTCAGCGAACGTCTTCCCACACTGCTCACAGCTGTACGGTTTCTCTCCGGTGTGGATGCGCTGGTGAATTTTCAGTTTGGACAAGTTGGTGCACGATGTGCCGCAGTGTTCGCACCTGTACACCGTCTGTCCACATTGGCGCCGCCGGCGATGAGCGTTCAGTTGAACTGAGGTCCTGAACGTGTTACCACACCCATTACAGCTGTGTGATTTCTTCTTGGTGTGAACTTGTTTCTATGGCAACAGACAGGAAGAGAGAGAGAATCAATCAATTAATGATGGATGATGGATGGACATTAACTACCGTCATCATCGTCATCATACAGCTTGTTGATGCTGCTGTTTTGTTTTCCTTTTTAAATTCTTCATTAATACAAATCTTACAAGCAGAATTAATTCCAGTACAAATTATAATTTGAAACTAAGCAAAACATGTCAACGTTTTAGTTGATATAGCAACCAGTGATGGGAATTAGAGTGTTTAATGTTTACTGTTTTCCCCGTTATAACTGTTACCATTTCTGACAATAAAATTCTCTGTTACTTGACTCAAGAAGTTAAACAGTTACAGTACTTTCTCGCATGAAAAAATATTAAAATTTAATAAAGTGACGTAACAGCGCTACAGCAGGAAATAAAGTAGGCAAGTTAGGTTTTAGACTTTTTAGTGAACCACAATATAGAGTTAGCAGCTAACAGTTAGCTTCATCTCTTGACTCGCTCCCACTGAAAACAGAAACACAAACCTGTGGACCGGAGGGCTCCTTGTCCTGGTGGACCGTGTCCTGCTCTTCCCCCGTAGTCCCAGCCTGCCCAAACAAATCCAGATCCTGGTTCGCCTTCTTTATCATGTTGTAGTCCTGGTCTTGGTTCTCCTCCTTAATTCCGGTCGTGTTCTGATCCAGGTCGCTAATTTCCTGGTCCAGGTTCTCCTCCTTCATCCTGGTCCTGGTCAGACGGGACCTCCTCATGGTGCTTGTCCACTAGCTCAGTACGGTACAGCACGGCTCTACTCGCTTTTATCCGCTTTTCCTCCAGCCCCTCCTACCTGGTACCTCCTACTTCTCCTGCCTTCCCCTGATTGGCCAGAGCGAGAGTGAGTCTGGAGCTGACAAGAGGAGAGAAACAAGAGAGAGACGATGTGATATGACGACCCCGCCCCCGCTGAGGAGCAACTATGAAGAACTCAGAGCTGGAGAAGCACCTCAACCGAGCCGTGCTGAGCTGTTAGTGGAAAGTTCCATCTGTTTACCTTTGTATTCTCATGATCTCTCACATTGCTAAGTCCCCCCCCCCTATACCGTTGCTAAGGTGTCGGAGTTGACGGGTAGAAGAACAGACTGGGCTGTAACTTCAGAATCATGTGACCCTGTAGAAATGTTGAGGAAGAGTGGGCAACCAGTGTGTTTTGAAAGTTCAAGGTGTCCCAAACAAGTATCCACTGGTTTCCCTCCAAATAAGGCCCCGGTTTTATATATTTCCTCCTCCAAGTTAACTCAGTCATATTTTATAAATACTAATTTATTACAAAAACATGAACTTTGATGTTTGTTTGCAGTAATAATCCCAGAAAGCAAAGATGAACACACCACACTTGCTCCATTTCCTTTACAGATCTTCCATTCATTTAAACACTGAACTCATTTGTGTTTGTTGTCAGAGCTTAAATAATATGTTCAGACACAAACTTCTAGAAGTATTCCAATGGTGTATGGAGGGAAAGTACATCGTCGTACGTTGATGAGTCAAGTACATACAGAATGTTATTGGGACCAATATGCATATTACGAGCGATACCAGTCATGGAGCATGGTGTGTTTTTTCGGTCGGGACTCAATGTCCACATTGACTGGGCGATAAGTGCCTGGTTGATTTACTTAGTCCACTTGTCCACAGGTATTGTCACCTGACTCTGCATCACTTGCATCAGTGTCATCTAACATCATGTCCACATCACATTATCCATTTTGGATGATAACACTCACATCCAGCACACTGTATCAAGGGTCTGTCCTTCTGAAATGGAAAAAAAATAAATGTGAAGCAAATGTTTACCCATGTATAAATCATACACACGCTTATTAGCTCATAGATAACCTGCAGGAAAAGTTGGGGTGGTAGGGAAATTGAGTAAAATGTAAAGTGTTCACATTCACACATTTCCCCAGTCACACAACACTGTCTGGCTAACCTATTATACTCTGTGATTATCATCCTAAAAGGTATGCATGCAGCCCCCAACTTACCACCACACCCTACACTCCTGAACATTCACACCTGCTCCAGGACATTACCACCTCCAAGCATCCCCCGCCACTGCTTTGACTATGAATGGATTAGACAATGTGCAGGAATTTCTTTAGAAAGCCCTGCTCAGCTTTCTGTGATGAGAGGAAACTTCTCACAGAATTGAAGGTAGGTCTAGTTAAAAAATAAAGTAGTAAATTATAATGATAACCCATGGCAATATATTTAATTCCCATAAAATAATAAATACAATAGCATAAAATAAAACAATATTTGTAAGAAAACATAAGGACAAGGGTTAGAATGTGTAGAACATATGTAATTTAAAGCATTAAGAAAAAATACAGTTGTGCGAAGTTGGTCTCTTTGAGTGATGTTCCCATTTATTGTAACAAAAAAGGTTGTTAACAAAACAGTAGTTGATGTGGATTTAAGCAAAAACAAAGATGACTGGCTTCCCTCCGGCTGTCAGTAATGGCGCATTTCCACTAGCACGGCTCGGCACGGCTCGGCTCGGTTTGGTTGTGTTTCCATTACAACTGAGTATCACTAGTGCCGCCATGACGTCATTTACACGGCGCCGAGCAACGCTCTAAACTCTGTAAATATATAACTTCAGCAACATTTGAAACATTTTCAGGCGAGAAAGTAGTCGTTTAGATCCCCAACGTGTTGAAAATCTGACAAAATACCAGCTGTTTACTATTTTGTTTCGACAAAGTCGGTGTTACTAAAGCTAGCCGTAGTGAGCAACGTACTTCCGGTTATTTTCACAAAATAAAATACCCGTTGCCTTTTATCATAAGGAAAGCCATTACGATAGAATTGGTGCTTTTACTTTGTAAACAGGAAGTGAACCTACCCTCGCTGTAGCTAGCTTTAAACCGCCGTTTTGACTGCTCTCGTCCCGTTAACGGCATTTAACCGTTCTATATGCCTTACCGGAGATTCCTGCCAGCTCTGAGATCGGCCTGGTTCATTGTAAAACATTCATTTATTGATGTAAATGTGGTGTTTTCTGTGCGTACTGTAATGGTAAATTTCAATATTCCTTTGGTTTAATCACTTGTGACGTCCCTACCCCCTGCTTTCCTCCCAAGGTATCAGAACTCCTTTGTTTGTTACCCATTTGTGTATTCTAATGTCTAGACCTCTAAACATGTAACCCTGCAGGATGCCCCAGGTGTGAAAATACACCCTCGGGGGTCGGTGCCAATACCTCCAACAGACAAAGAGCATTGAAAACACACTGTCTGAGTATTGGACCGGCCCCTGCAGCAGACAAAGGGGTGTGGCATACCTGAGGGGGTGTTTCCTCAGGTATAAGTGTTTAGGTCTCCCCATTATCTTTGTCTTTTCATTAACATCACCCACTCGGGTCGAATGGACCTTTCCTTGCAAGGAAATAAAATCATGATGGCCGGCCAAGTCTCTATTTCATTTTTCACCAGCAACAGCAACAGAAAATTTCCACGACA
>NC_140923.1:205641-445108 GCF_045865225.1 Trachurus japonicus | reverse complement strand
AATTTGGGGGCTTGTCCGGGATTCCTCGTGCAATTGTCTGGGATGGACGGCTGGCAGCGACAGGCCAGCCTGGAAAGAGAAAAGTTTTCCAGCCTCCAAACCTCAAAAAGAGGGGAGGGCTGCTACTGTCATCCTGGATCGTTGCCGCTGGAATTCTGCGAACTAAATCAGGGAAATTTATCTGGTGAGCACTGAAATATTGACATTTTTTATTCTTTTCCTTTAAATTTGGGTTTTAATTTGACATAATATTTCTAACTTTTATTTTATCCACAATTGTGTCTAATCGGTGATCCAGGGTCAAAGTTTAAATACTTTGGGTACTTTTTTTATTGCTGATATAGCATAAATTAAGGGTTTTCGCTTTTATCACTTGTGCGGGCTATACAATATTTTATTATATTGATATACACATCGAAGTGGTCCTTACAGAGACGTCTGTATTGAGTGTTTATCGTGCACGAGCTCCACTGGTATGGGGAGTAAAGTCTCGGTTGAGACAGGGCCTCCGGAGAGTCCGGTTGTGGATATTATGAGATCAAAAGAAATGTGGGAACTAAAATTTTAAATATTTGAACGGTAACAAAAAGTGAAATGAGGGAAAAGTCTGTAAATCATGAAATGTTAAAAGAATGTTTACAGATGGCGAAAGCAACACAAGAATTGCTTCTTTAAAAAAAAAAAAAAAAAGAGAAAATTTTGAAAAATAAAGAAAAATGTAACTCACACTGACACTACAGCACCAAGCCCGTAGATTTCCTTTTCTTTGTTTCCACAGTTGGCAGCTTTGAAGCCTGGATCCTGACCTTGAAGACAACCAGTGGCGGCCTTAGACATCTGGGGGCCCGTTTCAATATTTCATATGAGGCCCTACCCTGTTAAACATAAAATTATTTGCCAGCTATGTGCCCATGTGTCGCTGATGCTTTAAACCCTGAAAGGACGCAGTAACGCACTATCCATGCATCCCAGGTACGCACAACACATTAACCCTCTGGGCTTGAACCTGGCCATTTGTGGCCACCCTGTTTTCTTTTTGTTGATCATTTCCATCTGTGTTAAGTGTTAAAATCACTATCAGGGCAAGAAACCAGGACTTCACAGAAAAAACGAGGACTGAAGTTGGTTTTCATCTAAAAGCAAAATCATTATGTAGCCTACATTTTCAGACAAACTACAGGCTTTAACAATATTCTGAATTTAAATTGGCAACAAAAGTAATGAGAGCAAAGTGCTCCGCGTTATTTCAGCACCACGGACAAGGAAGGGACGAGACATGCGGACAGACAGACGTACAGGCGCTGATCCTGTCGGTGCTGCGGTGCTGCAGCAGCAGACAGACAGCTGTCTCCTCCATTATTACAATCTGTAAATAAGATGCCAATAATATCACATTTTAGTTGTGCTCTCGCTGTGTTTTATTTCTCTGTTAAGTTAGGACGTACTGATCGCCTGTTTGGAGGCATTTTAACCCGAGGAAAAAAAGGAAAGAGGAGGAAAGTGATTGACAGACGTCAATCATCAGGTTACGCAACTGGGCGCACGTCAGGAGAAAAGCAGGAAAAACAAAAGGACATTAGAAACGCTAAGAGAAAAGTAATAATACTGGGAGAAGGAAAACGAGGGTCTATTGATAGTTTGCGGGCCGTTTTCAAAGGTAAGCTACGTTGTTATTGTTATTTCCTGCCGTATTATTAATTAGGAGCGACTAGTAGGCTACAGTCGCGGTGTGGCATGACACGCGCATCAGTGGTTGTAGAGCGGATCAGGGGTCGAGTGTGTAACCGCACGGTGGACAGAGCTGTTTGTGTGTGTGGTGGATGTAGGCCTGTGTGTATGATAAGGTGAAACCTATGAATTATTGTGCTGTCTTTGACTTGGTGGCTGGCAGCTGGGGGCCCCCCTGGTGGCTGGGGCCCGTTTCAATTGAAATGGTTGAAACATAGGTAAGGCCGCCTATGAAGACAACCCACCGATTCATCCCTCAGCCCACCATAGAACTCTACGATACCCAACAAGAGAAGAGAAACCGACTCCTCCAACGTGACACAAAAAAAAAAAAAAAAAAAATTCAGGAGCAGCTCATCCTAATGCATCTGTTCAACTACAAAACTCTCCAGACCCCTCTTCTACAATTGCACACAGACTGTGTCATCCCAATCAAGATATAGCCTTCAACATGCCCACGGTTGAAGTGTCAGGACCAGAAGATACAGAATTTGGTTTTCTGTGTAAGGACTTCTACTGACATCAACACAGTCTGGGAACCTGGACAACCCAGTCATGAACGCAGAAGAAGAGGACGTGGCCGACACAGAAAACTGGGGACATGGACATTGGGTATTTTCTCACAAGAACATCATCAACTGAAGCAAACAAAGACTGAGGATGATCGGGGGTTTGTCGAAGGGAAATGGATCCTTGCTGACAAGCTTGACCAACCTGTGAAATCTGAGAAAGGTACTGCACCACATTCTCACACACATACACACACACACACACACACACACACACACAGAGTGTATAGATTATACACATAGCTACAAACTGTATTTGAACACTGACACTAGTTATGAAAGAACTGAGCAAAAAAAAAATTATGTGTTGTGTTCATCAGGTCAAAATAATTAGAGATACTATGAGCTAAATTTAAACATGCATTCATGCCCTCTGAAAACTACCCCATTAACCTGATGGGCAGATACTTGATGTGCAAATTAGGCCTTTGTCTGGTCTCAACCCCAGATGTAGCAAAACAAACTGATCTGATTTGGAGCCAAATGTTTTTCACACTACTTTGTTCACCACACCCTAGACCTGCAGTATGCATATCAATGGGAATTGCAACCCTTAACGGCCTTTTCCAAGCTTGTTACAGAACCCAGAAAAACACTTTTGACACCAGAGGAACTGCATTGAACCTCTTGTGTCACCAGGAGCTGATGAGACATATGAGAAAGGTTGGTTGGGAAAGGGAGTTGATAATGTGAACACACATCAACCGGACAACACAGATGTGCTTTATCATTCTCTCTCACACCAATTCAATTTTGACATGTACACCACAGACCATTTGATTCTATACATTTACACTTGCAATTAGAGAGAAGATTGGGACCCATTTAAGAAAAACAATGTAAGCGCGCAGCCAATTGGCAAGAAAACATCTGATCAATCTAGAGCTATTCTTAAGAATTTAACATCTGTTGTGCACACTCAAAGAAAATCCAGCTGGTACCTAAAACACTTTTTAGGTTTGTTTGTATGTTTGTTTGTTTGTTTGTTTGTTTGTTTGTATGTTTGCATGTTTGTATGTTTGTTTGTTTGTATGTTTGTTTTTGTCTGAAACAAGTTAAAACTATTTCAGCCCTACAGGAGGTCCCTAAGACACTGTGGGTTGTCAGTTACTATGATGTTTGGCCTCATCAAATATGAACCTATGGTGATCACTCCAAAATCAAGAAGCTATCGATTTACATAATGCCAGTCTTTGAGTCTTTTAAAGCAGTAGGAGTAATTGTTCCCTGTAAAGACTCCCCAGTTGGCACACCTTTGTTCACCTCTCCACAGCACGATGACTAAAATTCGACACTGTACTTTTAGAAATGTCCAACATTACTGTCATAAGATACAATATTTTAAACCCTATCACTATTTTTCCCCCACCAGATGATGGAAAAGAACATAACTGAATTGCTATCTTCCAACAGGTTGACTCCTGACTGGACCGACAAGAATAACCATTAACAAACTAACAAACTAACTATCTAACCTGATTTGGTTCTTTCTTTTGGATAGATCTGTTTAAGTTCACTCTCCTCTTACTATTTTACTCCCACTTTGCTAATGTGACACATGGGTAAAACCATGTGTCAAAAGGGGGGATATTGGATGTTTTGTTTATACAACAGATGCAGCAAGTGAAAATCAGCCTTTTCACGACCAACGTCCACACCACTCCATGATTTCCAGCTGTGAAGATGGTCACTGCAGGAAGGAGCCAACAAAGGAACCAGCTGTGAACCAGAGCAACACAAAGAGGAACTCCATGGAATCAACAAGGACCATCCAGACGCATAGGTCCTTCTCCATCACACCTAAGACCCATCCAGCACATCTGAGGAGCAACACAGGCCTAATGGCCCAGAAGACGAATAACCTCATTGAAGCAACTTCACCTACCAACAGAGCTGAGGAGCAATGCAGAACCAACGGCCGATAAGAAAATGACAGACTTCCTTTAGAACACAACCATCAAGAGATCAGAAGAACAGTGCGGGCATAAATAGGATGCCCAAGGAATACACCCAAGAAGATTACATCAAAATTTTATTACACACACCATAGTCCTTAATAGCCAGAATTCCACTGTCGTGTGTGCAAAAAGACTCCTACCCTTGCCATACTTCAACTCCATCCATGAACATTCTGCCTACCCAAACCCACCACAAATAAGAAACTGAACCATGGTCAGGCACTGTTCCATGTTTCTACCTTAAAGACATTTGTTCGGTGAAGGAACCAGCAACAACTCTCCTTGCCCCTTTCCACTCCCTTTTTCACTTCTCCACTTCTCTCTGAAGAACACCTGGACAAGATTTGTTGGTGCCCTCAGACACCGAACTACAAAGCCACAAGGACAATTGAGAATCTTGAGAACTCTACAGAAGGCATGACCCTGCTTTCACAAGCAATGACTGCAATAAAGTTCAAGATGTTACAGAATCGTGTTACACATAACTACATTCTGACTACATCAGGAAACCTCACTATCATCAATGGGACTGAATATTACATGTTTATTCAAGTTAACAATGTAACTTGACATGAAACAACATATGACGTGTGACAATATTACAATCGATCACATAACTTAGACACCACAAATTCATTTGGAAGGTTGACAAGTCAAGTTTCAGTGGACTGTCTAACATTTTGAATTTGTACTGCTTGTTTTGGTAATTACTTGTTTTGTCAGTCTGAATTTCTGAAAATCTTTACATTTGAAAACCACATTTTAGATAACCTTCTATTATAGACAACCCTACCCTCAATGCAGAACAACTTGTTTTAGAACATGTTTAGAATTGGCATAATTGTTTTCTTTACCCTAATCGTTTTATTGTAACTGATACCTGGCTTTCCTGACTATAATTTCTTACTTTTTCAACTTTTTCCTTTTTCTAGCAACTGTAATGACGATTAAGTTGTGACTTTTTCTTGTGTGATTAATGAATAATCAAAAGGAGGAATTGTAATGGTAAATTTCAATATTCCTTTGGTTAATCACTTGTGACGTCCCTACCCCCTGCTTTCCTCCCAAGGTATCAGAACTCCTTTGTTTGTTACCCATTTGTGTATTCTAATGTCTAGACCTCTAAACATGTAACCCTGCAGGATGCCCCAGGTGTGAAAATACACCCTCGGGGGTCGGTGCCAATACCTCCAACAGACAAAGAGCATTGAAAACACACTGTCTGAGTATTGGACCGGCCCCTGCAGCAGACAAAGGGGTGTGGCATACCTGAGGGGGTGTTTCCTCAGGTATAAGTGTTTAGGTCTCCCCATTATCTTTGTGTTTTCATCAACATCACCCACTCGGGTCGAATGGACCTTTCCTTGCAAGGAAATAAAATCATGATGGCCGGCCAAGTCTCTATTTCATTTTTCACCAGCAACAGCAACAGAAAATTTCCACGACAGTACAGACCCCAAGGCAGTTCTGCTCTTGTGTCTAAACCACAAACAAACTTCTGCTACAGCCACAATTGTTAGATTTCATCAATGAGACCAACATTTATCCAACCTCTAAAAGCCATTGGGTAAGTTAATTAGCGGTCGTTTTCTCCACCGGGGCGAGGCTCGTAGGCTGGCCGGCGGAGCACGTCAGGAGCCGGGCTGCTGGGGTCGCTGCTCGGACCTGGAGCTTCACTTCTCCAAAAAACATCGGGGCAGCCGTCGTTTGGATAAACTAACCGCACATTGGGGATCTAAAGAGTTACTTCCTCACATGAAAAATATTAAAACGTAATAAAGTGACGTAGGTAATAACTAGGGCCCGATTATAGCCCGTTTGAGACTAATCGGTAATCGGCCAAAACTCGCCGATTGTCGCCGATATTTTCAGGAATAAAATGCAGGGAATAAAACTTGGTTTTACTTTGAAAAGATTCCCCCGCACCGGCGCCGACCTCATGACAAACTCCATCCACTACCACCTCAGTCACAGCACACAGCAGAGTGACTTATCTGTCTCAAAACCAGTGTTGCCACTGGCTTTCTGTTTCCCTTTTTTTTTTTTTTTTTTTTTTACCGCGGTCGGGTTGTGAATTAATTTATTAATGCTCGTCTCCGGCCGTGTTGGGTCCGAGATTCAACAAGCCGGTCGGGGTCGGGTTTTACCGTTATATACCGGCACGGCAGTATGCTCATTTATCAGCAATAAACACAGTAGATGAGGGTGAGTGACTGAGCTGAGGCTGTGTGACGGGTGGGGCGTCCGCGGTGTGGAGCGGTGAGGGACTCTGACTGCAGCGGGGACTATCATGTCTCTGCTCCGTGACACTGTGAGACTGACCGCCGGTGAGCGCTGTGACACGGTGCCGGGCACGGCAGCAACCGCTGATCGCTTTTGATTTAAAAGAGAGAGAGAGAGAGAGAGAGACGCCGTGCCGTGTAAAAAAAACAACAACAAAAAAGTATCACGTGTCATGACTTCCTGTATTTGGCCCTTCAAAATAAAAGCCCATATTGATTTTGACTTCATTTTGACAAGACAGGGCTTCAAATGTTTGTTTTTTTCATGCAACCAATCGACCAATGAAATTTTAGTCGGCTAATGATTTTTTGGTCGACCAGGCAGCCCTAATTTATATATTATATAATATATATAGATATATTATTATAGTAATACAATTTTAAAACTTAATAAAAAAATAATAATAATCGGCCGATTAATCGGTTATCGGGTTTTTTTCCCCCTAATAATCGTAATCGGCATCGGCCCCAAAAAATCCATATCGGTCGGGCCCTACACAGTACATGTTGGCGTTCATGGTTCCCTCAATGAACTGTAGCTCCCCAGTGCCGGCAGGACCCACGCAGCCCCAAACCACGACACCCCCACCACCATGCTTGACCACAGGCAAGACACACTTGTCCCTGTACTCCTCACCTGGCTGCTGCCACACACGCTTGACACCATCTGAACCAAAATGGTTTGTCTTGGTCTCATCAGACCACAGGACATGGTTCCAGTAACCCATGTCCCCAGTCTGCTTGTCTTCAGCAAACTTTGCGGCCTTTCTTGTGCATCATATTTAGAAGAGGCTTCCTTCTGGGACGACAGCCATGCAGACCAATTGGATGCAGTGTGCAGCGTATGGTCTGAGCACTGACAAGCTGACCACCCACCCCTTCAACCTCTGCAGCAATGCTACAGAGGATGACAGGGTGGGGGGGTCTGCCTGTCTTCTAACCCTACTGTGACACACTGAAGCAGAGCATGGCCCCCTCCCTTCAGAAACTGGGCCCAGGGCAGTAGTCCAACATGATAACGACCCCAAACACACCTCCAAGATGACCACTGCCTTGCTAAAGACACTGAGGGTGAAGGTGATGGACTGTCCAACATGTCTCCAGACCTAAACCCTACTGAGCATCTGTGGGACATCCTCAATGGAAGGTGGAGGAGCGCAAGGTGTCTAACATCCACCAGCCCCGTGATGTCATCATGGAGGAGTGGAAGAGTTTTCCGATGGCAACCTGTGAAGCTCTAGTGAACTCCATTTCCAAGACAGCTGAGGCATCCATCCATCAATCCATCCATCCATTGTCCGCCGCTTATCCGAGTCCGGGTCGCGGGGGCAGCAGTCGGAGCAGGGATCCCCAGACTTCCCTCTCCCCGGACACTTCCTCCAGCTCTTCCGGGGGGACCCCAAGGCGTTCCCAGGCCAGCCGAGTGACATAGTCACTCCAGCGTGTCCTGGGTCTTCCTCAGGGCCTCCTCCCGGTGGGACATGCCCGGAACACCTCCCGAGGGAGGCGTCCAGGGGGCATCCTATACAGGTGCCCGAGCCTCCTCAGCTGGCTCCTCTCGATGTGGAGGAGCAGCGGCTCTACTCCGAGCTCCTCCCGGGTGACAGAGCTCCTCACCCTATCTCTAAGGGAGCGCCCCGCCACCCTGCGGAGGAAACTCATTTCGGCCGCTTGTATCCGGGATCCCGTTCTTTCGGTCATGACCCAGAGTTCATGACCATAGGTGAGGGTGGGAACGTAGATCGACCGGTAAATCGAGAGCTTTGCCTTTCGGCTCAGCTCCTTCTTCACCACGACGGACCGATACAATGACCGCATTACTGCGGCCGCCGCACCGATCCGCCTGTCGATCTCGCGCTCCGTTCTCCCCTCACTCGTGAACAAGACCCCAAGATACTTAAACTCCTCCACCTGAGGCAGGAACTCTCCCCCGACCTGGAGGGTGCAAGCCACCTTTTTCCGGTCGAGAACCATGGCCTCGGACTTAGAGGTGCTGATTCTCATCCCAGCTGCTTCACACCCTGCTGCAAACCGCCCCAGTGCATGCTGAAGGTCCTGGCTCGAGGGAGCCAACAAGACCACATCATCTGCAAAAAGCAGAGATGAAATCAAGTGGCTCCCGAACCGTACCCCCTCCGGCACTTGGCTGCGCCTAGAAATTCTGTCCATATAAATAATGAACAGAACCGGTGACAAAGGGCAGCCCTGCCGGAGTCCAACACGCACCGGGAACAGGTCTGACTTACTGCCGGCAATGCGAACCAAGCTCCTGCTCCGGTCATACAGGGACCGTACAGCCCTCACCAGAGGGCCTCCGACCCCATACTCTCGGAGCACCTCCCACAGGATGCCACGTGGGACTTCTCCAAGTCCACAAAACACATGTGGACTGGTTGGGCAAACTCCCATGCGCCCTCGAGCACCCTGCGGAGGGTGTAGAGCTGGTCCAGCGTTCCACGGCCAGGGCGAAAACCGCATTGTTCCTTCTGAATCCGAGGTTCGACTATCGGCCGAATTCTCCTCTCCAGCACCCTGGAATAGACTTTCCCCGGGAGGCTGAGGAGTGTGATCCCCCGGTAGTTGGAACACACCCTCCGGTCCCCCTTTTTGAAGAGAGGGACCACCACCCCGGTCTGCCAGTCCAGAGACTCTGTCTCCGACTGCCACGCGATGCTGCATAGGCGTGTCAGCCACGACAGCCCTGCAACATCCAGAGACTTGAGGTACTCAGGCCGGATCTCATCCACCCCCGGTGCCTTGCCACTGAGGAGCTTCCGGACTACCTCAGTGACTTCAGCTTGGGTGATGAATGAATCAACCTCTGAATCCTCAGCCTCTGCTTCCTCGACGGAAGGCGTGTCAGTGGGATTGAGGAGATCCTCGAAGTATTCCTTCCACCGCCCGACGATGTCCCCAGTCGAGGTCAACAGCTCCCCTCCTCCACTGTAAACAGTGTTGGCGGAGCACTGCTTCCCCCTCCTGAGGCGCCGGATGGTTTGCCAGAATTTCCTCGAGGCCGACCGGTAGTCCTCCTCCATGGCCTCCCCGAACTTTTCCCAGACCCGAGTTTTTGCTTCCGCGACCGCCCGGGCTGCCGTCCGCTTGGCCTGCCGGTACCCGTCAGCTGCCTCGGGGGTCCCCCGAGCTAGCCAGGCTCGGTAGGACTCCTTCTTCAGCTTGACGGCATCCCTTACTTCCCGTGTCCACCACCGGGTTCGGGGATTGCCGCCACGACAGGCACCGGAGACCTTACGGCCACAGCTCCGGACGGCCGCGTCAACAATGGAAGTGGAGAACATGGTCCATCCAGACTCAATGTCTCCGGCCTCCCTCGGAATCTGGTCAAAGCTCTCCCGGAGGTGGGAGTTGAAGACCTCCCTGACAGGGGATTCTGCCAGACGTTCCCAGCAGACCCTCACGATACGCTTGGGTCTTCCAGGTCTGACCAGCTTCCTCCCCTGCCAGCGGATCCAACTCACCACCAGGTGGTGATCAGTTGACAGCTCAGCCCCTCTCTTCACCCGAGTGTCCAAGACATACGGCCGGAGGTCAGATGACACGACTACAAAGTCGATCATTGACCTCCGACCTAGGGTGTCCTGGTGCCACGTGCACTGATGGACACCCTTATGCTCGAACATGGTGTTTGTTATGGACAGACTGTGGCTAGCACAGAAGTCCAATAACAAAACACCGCTCGGGTTCAGATCGGGGAGGCCGTTCCTCCCAATCACACCTCTCCAGGTAACACTGTCGCTGCCCACGTGAGCGTTGAAGTCCCCCAACAGAACGATGGAGTCCCCAGTTGGGGCACTTTCCAGCACCCCTCCCAGGGCCTCCAGGAAGGCCGAAACGACAGTGAGAGACCTATCCCCGACCCGAAGGCGCAGGGAAGCGACCCTCTCGTTAAGTGGGGAGAACTCCAACACATGGCGGCTGAGCTGGGGAGCTATGAACAAGCCCACACCAGCTCGCCGCCTCTCACCGTGGGCAACTCCAGAGTGGAAGAGAGTCCAGTCTCTCTCCAGGAGTTGGTTCCAGAGCCCAGGCTGTGCGTGGAGGTGAGCCCGACTATCTCTAGTCGATACCTCTTAGCCTCCCGCACGAGCTCAGGCTCTTTCCCCCCCAGTGAGGTGACATTCCATGTCCCTGAAGCCAGAGTCGTTGTCCAGGGATTGGGTCGCCGGGGCCCCCGCCCACGGCTGCCACCCAAATCACATGGCACCTGCCCCAGGTGCCATGCTGAGGCAGTGCTGGAAAAAAATGGTAGCCACACAAAATAATGACACTTTGGGCACAATTTTCACTTAGGGTTGTACTCACTTTTGTTGCCAGTGGTTCAGACATTAATGTCTGTGTGTTGAGTTATTTTGTGGAGACAGCACATTTACACTATTATGCAAGCTGTACACTGACTACTTTACATTGTATCAAAGTGTCATATCTTCAGTGTTGTCCCATGAAAAGATATAATAGAATATTTTTAAAAATGTCAGGGGTGTACTCACTTTTGTGAGGTACTGTATTTGCTACTGTGGTAAGTAGAGCATCATCTCCTCTGTTTGAAACAAGTGGAGATGAATTACTATTTGTTAAGGACTTTAACGTTATTTGTATATGAAATATACCTCTATGCATAGTTATTGTCAACACTCAAGTTGTTTAGCCTAGATATACCTTACTAGCTAGTCATAATTTTTGAGTTATAGATTAGCATCCTTAAATGAACACAAGATGAAATTGTATCTACTTTACAGCCAATACAACATGAAACAGTAGGAGAAGTAGGAGCAAAAAACACAAAGAGTGCCACATTTTCAGCTGACTCAATATGGAACCAGTTGGTGCTTTTTCAAATAAAAGACAGATTAATTGGGAGAAATGCTTAATTTGTCAAAATGACTATGGAAAAACTAACGATAAAGATCTACGAAATGGAACTGAAGATGGATTACGCCAGATCCATATACCATTTGTCTACAAAATGTGGTAGATTAGCTTCGAGCAGGATTTGCCAGGGGTGAAATATACTCATTGAAAACAGTTTGGGAAAGATACTGTGAGCTCATTGTAGATTTAGATGTTATTGTTAAGTGTGAATAAACACATAAACACATTTTCTATGACATTCTATGCCAAAAACGTCTGTTGTTTTATCTATTTCCTTAGATACAATCTATACAATCTTTAATCTTGACAATTATGCATACAAATTGTACAGGTTGGCCATACTTGTGACCAAAATTGACCATATGCTTGAATATTGTAGCGCCTCTAGTGGTCACAGCAAAAAAAATCAAGATGACAACACCCCTAAAATTCCTTCTAATGGTTTCTTCTAACAAAAAAAATAGGTCGTCAAACTTTACCCAGACATGTGAGCAAAAGTCTTAACGGAGGCTCTTTTCTAAACTCGTCCCTTGACTAATACCAAAAAAAGGCAAAAATGTAATGCTCATGAGCACGTTACATAGGGGTGGAAGAATCAGTGACCGCAGTGACTGTAAACCAGAGATCATACCGGATTATAATGCCACCGGCTAATAATGTACAGTGGGATAATATACAAGACAAAAAACATACCAATATACAAATCATGGCCGAAACATAACAGTAAGAGTTCGGAATGGCACACTGGAACCCACTCCCTCACCCTTCCCCTCAGCAAACGGTGGCCGCCGAGGACAGACATGTTTGAAAACTAACCACTAGCTGATAACAATGTCTTTGACCAATTACTATCATTTTATTCAATTTTTTTAACACACGTGCAGACTTGCACTTGTGCCCTCAGTCATATTTCACAGCAAAAAGTTACACAGGAGGACTGACGGGATGTGCCAGTTCAACATTGTAAGATGTAGCCTAGCTGCTAATGCTGCTCAGCTGTAGCACCGTGTGTTTTATAACGGCAGTAAAAACCAAAACATCGATCATCCTCAGGGCACAAGCCGAGTCACAGACATTAAATAATAGAGTGTTTGAGCCAAGTTTGTCCACTCCGGTGGGTGCACCGCCACCTATGTATTTGTAAACAACTCATTCTAAGCTTTTAATCAATAATCAGTTTTAAGAATTTATAAATAAAAAAGTCAAAATTCTCTGATTTCAGCTTCTTTAATGTGAATATTTCTGGTTTCTTTGCTCCTTCATGACAATAAAATGAGTCTCTCTTTGGTTTGTAGACAAAACAAGACATTTGAGGACGATGTCATCTGGTGGTTTGAGAAACACACTGATATTTTTCAATGTGACCGTTTGTGACCGTTTGATGAGATGATGAAAATAATCATTAGTTGCTCAGGTGTAGGACCGGAGCGTCCCGTCCTCTAGCTGCTGTGGAGCTGCTGGTGTCTCTTCAGGCTGTTGGACTGGCTGAAGGCCTTCCCACACTGACCACACACGTATGGTTTTCCTCCGGTGTGGATGCGCCGGTGGGTCGCTAACCCACTGGAGTTAATAAACGCCTTCCCACACTGCTCGCAGCTGTATGGCCTCTCTCCGGTGTGGACGCGCTGGTGGACCATTAACTCTGTGGAGGTAGAGAACGCCTTCCCACACTGCTCACAGCTGTAGAGCTTTTCTCCGGTGTGGAGGCGCCGATGGACCGTTAACCCACTGGAGTTAATAAACGCCTTCCCACACTGCTCACAGCTGTATGGCCTCTCTCCTGTGTGGACGCGCTGGTGGACCGCTAACCCACTGGAGTTAATAAACGCCTTCCCACACTGCTCACAGCTGTACGACTTCTCTCCGGTGTGGATGCGCCGGTGGACCGTTAACCCACTGGAGTTAATAAACGCCTTCCCACACTGCTCGCAGCTGTACGGTCTCTCTCCTGTGTGGACGCGCCGGTGGACCATTAACTCTGTGGAGGTAGAGAACGTCTTCCCACACTGCTCACAGCTGTAGAGCTTTTCTCCGGTGTGGACGCGCCGATGGACTGTTAACGCTCCGGGTTGAGTGAACGCCTTCCCACACAGCTCACAGCTGTACGGTTTCTCTCCTGTGTGGATGCGCTGGTGGACCGTTAAATTTGAGTGGGTAGTGAACGTCTTCCCACACTGCTCACAGCTGTACGGCCTCTCTCCGGTGTGGATGCGCTGGTGGACCGTTAACTTTGAGGGGGTAGCGAACGTCTTCCCACACTGCTCACAGCTGTACGGTTTCTCTCCGGTGTGGATGCGCCGGTGGACCGTTAACTCTGTGGAGGTAGAGAACGCCTTCCCACACTGCTCACAGCTGTACGGTTTCTCTCCGGTGTGGATGCGCTGGTGAATTTTCAGTTTGGACAAGTTGGTGCACGATGTGCCGCACTGTTCGCACCTGTACACCGTCTGTCCACATTGGCGCCGCCGGCGATGAGCGTTCAGTTGAACTGAGGTCCTGAACGTGTTACCACACCCATTACAGCTGTGTGATTTCTTCTTGGTGTGAACTTGTTTCTATGGCAACAGACAGGAAGAGAGAGAGAATCAATCAATTAATGATGGATGATGGATGGACATTAACTACCGTCATCATCGTCATCATACAGCTTGTTGATGCTGCTGGTTTGTTTTCCTTTTTAAATTCTTCATTAATACAAATCTTACAAGCAGAATTAATTCCAGTACAAATTATAATTTGAAACTAAGCAAAACATGTCAACGTTTTAGTTGATATAGCAACCAGTGATGGGAATTAGAGCGTTTAATGTTTACTGTTTTCCCCGTTATAACTGTTACCATTTCTGACAATAAAATTCTCTGTTACTTGACTCAAGAAGTTAAACAGTTACAGTACTTTCTCGCATGAAAAAATATGAAAATTTAATAAAGTGACGTAACAGCGCTACAGCAGGAAATAAAGTAGGCAAGTTAGGTTTTAGACTTTTTAGTGAACCACAATATAGAGTTAGCAGCTAACAGTTAGCTTCATCTCTTGACTCGCTCCCACTGAAAACAGAAACACAAACCTGTGGACCGGAGGGCTCCTTGTCCTGGTGGACCGTGTCCTGCTCTTCCCCCGTAGTCCCAGCCTGCCCAAACAAATCCAGATCCTGGTTCGCCTTCTTTATCATGTTGTAGTCCTGGTCTTGGTTCTCCTCCTTAATTCCGGTCGTGTTCTGATCCAGGTCACTAATTTCCTGGTCCAGGTTCTCCTCCTTCATCCTGGTCCTGGTCAGACGGGACCTCCTCATGGTGCTTGTCCACTAGCTCAGTACGGTACAGCACGGCTCTACTCGCTTTTATCCTCTTTTCCTCCAGCCCCTCCTACCTGGTACCTCCTACTTCTCCTGCCTTCCCCTGATTGGCCAGAGCGAGAGTGAGACTGGAGCTGACAAGAGGAGAGAAACAAGAGAGAGACGATGTGATATGACGACCCCGCCCCCGCTGAGGAGCAACTATGAAGAACTCAGAGCTGGAGAAGCACCTCAACCGAGCCGTGCTGAGCTGTTAGTGGAAAGTTCCATCTGTTTACCTTTGTATTCTCATGATCTCTCACATTGCTAAGTCTCCCCCCCCATACCGTTGCTAAGGTGTCGGAGTTGACGGGTAGAAGAACAGACTGGGCTGTAACTTCAGAATCATGTGACCCTGTAGAAATGTTGAGGAAGAGTGGGCAACCAGTGTGTTTTGAAAGTTCAAGGTGTCCCAAACAAGTATCCACTGGTTTCCCTCCAAATAAGGCCCCGGTTTTATATATTTCCTCCTCCAAGTTAACTCAATCATATTTTATAAATACTAATTTATTACAAAAACATGAACTTTGATGTTTGTTTGCAGTAATAATCCCAGAAAGCAAAGATGAACACACCACACTTGCTCCATTTCCTTCATTAGTGTTTACAGATCTTCCATTCATTTAAACACTGAACTCATTTGTGTTTGTTGTCAGAGCTTAAATAATATGTTCAGACACAAACTTCTAGAAGTATTCCAATGGTGTATGGAGGGAAAGTACATCGTCGTACGTTGATGAGTCAAGTACATACAGAATGTTATTGGGACCAATATGCATATTACGAGCGATACCAGTCATGGAGCATGGTGTGTTTTTTCGGTCGGGACTCAATGTCCACATTGACTGGGCGATAAGTGCCTGGTTGATTTACTTAGTCCACTTGTCCACAGGTATTGTCACCTGACTCTGCATCACTTGCATCAGTGTCATCTAACATCATGTCCACATCACATTATCCATTTTGGATGATAACACTCACATCCAGCACACTGTATCAAGGGTCTGTCCTTCTGAAATGGAAAAAAAATAAATGTGAAGCAAATGTTTACCCATGTATAAATCATACACACGCTTATTAGCTCATAGATAACCTGCAGGAAAAGTTGGGGTGGTAGGGAAATTGAGTAAAATGTAAAGTGTTCACATTCACACATTTCCCCAGTCACACAACACTGTCTGGCTAACCTATTATACTCTGTGATTATCATCCTAAAAGGTATGCATGCAGCCCCCAACTTACCACCACACCCTACACTCCTGAACATTCACACCTGCTCCAGGACATTACCACCTCCAAGCATCCCCCGCCACTGCTTTGACTATGAATGGATTAGACAATGTGCAGGAATTTCTTTAGAAAGCCCTGCTCAGCTTTCTGTGATGAGAGGAAACTTCTCACAGAATTGAAGGTAGGTCTAGTTAAAAAATAAAGTAGTAAATTATAATGATAACCCATGGCAATATATTTAATTCCCATATAAATAATAAATACAATAGCATAAAATAAAACAATATTTGTAAGAAAACATAAGGACAAGGGTTACAATGTGTAGAACATATGTAATTTAAAGCATTAAGAAAAAATACAGTTGTGCGAAGTTGGTCTCTCTTTTTTTCTTTTTTAAATATTTTATTTTTATTTTCCAGTTTTTTTTATATATGCAATATACAAACAAACATCCATATACCAACAGTATAAAGACACAACACAAAACATGGAGGATAACCTTCCTTACTCTATATCCCCACCACCCACCCACTTCCACCCTGAGAGGAAAAAAAAAAAAAAAAAAAAAAAGAAAAGGGGTCAGTCAGTGTACAAGGTCAATACAAAGCACTAAGTACTTGGTGTAACAGATGTACCGATATGGTCTAGATATGGCTGCCATATTTTCAAAAAGGCGTTATATCGTTTTCTAAGACAATAAGTGATTTTTTCCAGGGGAATGCAACTATTCATCTCAGAAGACCACCTGTCAATAAGAAGAAGGGAATCAGATTTCCATGACACTGCGATACACTTCTTAGCAACACATAGGGCAACTTCCATGAATTTGAGTTGTGCATTGTTCATAGAACTGCGTATACTTGTGAGGTTTCCCAATAAACAAAGTTCTGGGTCCCTTGGAACATTAACTCCTGTGATCTTGGTTAAAGTGGAGCAGATATCATGCCAGAAAGGCCTTACTTTCGCACACAGCCAGGTACAGTGCAGAAAAGAGCCAACTTCAGTGTCACATCTGAAACATATTTCTGACAGGTTAGATTTGAATGAATGCAATTTTTCTGGGGTTAGGTATAGTTGATGTAGAATATTACAATTAATCAATCTATACCGGGCATTGATAACAGTTGACAAGCTGTTTTGACACAAATCTGTCCACAGCTGTTCATCAATTGTAATATTGAGATCTGACTCCCATTTCATTCTAGATTTATGCAATCCTGGTTTGGGGCCCTCATTCAACAACAGGTGATACATTTTAGAAATAAGTTTGTGTGTGTTTCCTTCAAAAATAAGTTTTTCAACATCATTCATGACAGGCAAAATCATTTCAGAACCTAAATTAGCCCTCAGAAAGGATCTTAGTTGAAGATAACAGAAAAAAGTTTGATTAGACAAGTTATATTTCCTCTTCAGGTGTTCAAATGACATAAATAGTCTTCTATCGAAGCAGTCCTCCAAGTGTTGGATTCCTTTATGATGCCACATGTCCAGAATCTTATTATCAAGAGTCATGGGTATAAGATCATTTTGCTTTAAAGGTGTTTTAGGTGACAGTCCCACCTTCAATCCAAGACTTTTGTGAGCCTCATACCAAATTTTTATCAGATGCCTCAATATAGGGTTGTCTGTCCTTTTGTTTACAGTTCCAGAGTTATGCTTATAAATGAAGTCACTATGGGCCTTTTCTTTCAGGGGGTGTAGTCCGATTTGAGTCCAAGAGGGGGCGTCACCGCTCTCAAAAAAGGAAGAGATGAACCTCATTTGAGCTGCCAAGTAATAGTTCTTAAAACTTGGTAGTCGAAGTCCCCCTGAACCATAGTCCCATGTTAGCTTTCCCATGGATATCCGGGGTACTTTACAGTTCCATAAAAATTCTCTGACATATCTATTGAGAGCTTTGAAAAAGGACTGTGGTAGTGGAATGGGCAGAGATTGAAACAGGTATTGCAATCTTGGTTGTACATTCATTTTAATACAGTTGACTCTACCAATCAAGGTAAGAGGCAAGCCCATCCATCTACGTAAATCATCTTCGATTTTACTGAGCAGTGGGAGATAATTCCATTTGTACAGGTTTTTAAGGTTATTGTCTACAAATATCCCAAGGTATTTTATACCATCCGTAGGCCATCTAAACGGACTTGTGCGCTGGAGCTCGGAGTGATCAAAATTTGTCAATGGCATGATTTCACTTTTTTCCAAATTCACCTTATAACCTGAAATACTACCATAAGTTTCCAATACAGTTTGTAATTTGGAAAGAGAATTGCTAGGGTCTTTTAAGTACAAAATGACGTCGTCTGCCAGAAGATTAATTTTATGAACTGCTTGACCCACCTGAAAGCCCTTTATATCAGGATCTCGTCTAATTGCTTCGGCCAAGGGCTCAATTGCAAGAACAAAAAGTGCAGGAGACAGAGGGCATCCCTGTCGACTTGATCTACTTAAAGGGAATGTACATGAGATCTGTCCATTGGTGCTGATTTTTGCCTGGGGTTTATGGTAGAGAGTTTGAACCCAACTAATAAATAATGGGCCGAATCCAAACTTGGCTAACACTTTAAATAAATATGGCCACTCTAACCTATCAAAGGCTTTCTCAGCATCTAAAGCCACAGCTATACTGGGTTCTGTTTCCGATTTTGTTAAATGAATAATATTAAAAAGCCTACATAGGTTGTTTGCTGAGAAGCGCTTTGAAATAAAGCCACACTGGTCTGGATTTATTAATTGTGGCAGGTATTGGCCAAGTCTGTTAGCCAGAGCCTTGGAAATCAATTTATAATCTGTATTTAACAATGAAATCGGCCGGTAGGAAGAGCATTTCAATGGATCTCTATTTTTTTTGTGGATCACAGTAATTATGGCAGTAGAGAATGATTCAGGGAGTGTCTGGGTCTTAGAGGCTAAGTTGATGACGTCCATAAGAAGTGGGAGGAGTAAATCCTTAAATTCCCTGTAAAATTCTGGGGGGAATCCATCTTCTCCCGGTGATTTGTTTGCCTGCAATGAGCCCAGAGCCTTTTCAATTTCTTTCTGTGTAAAGGGCAGGTCAAGAATATTTTGATCTTCCTGGCCAAGTTTGGGCAGTTCAATCGTGGACAAGAATTCATCAATATTACTCAAATTTTCTGGTGGTTCTGATGTGTACAAATTTGTGTAAAACTGTTTAAATGTATCATTAATTTCTGTTGGGTTATATGATACAGAGCCTGTTTCAGTTTGGATTGAATTAATCATCCTAGAGCTTTCTTCTTTTTTTAGTTGCCAAGACAAAACTTTGTGCGCCCTCTCTCCCAATTCATAGTATCTTTGCTTGCTTCTCAAAATATTTTTTTCAATTTTATAAGTGTGCAAAGTATTGTATCTAAGCTTTTTATTTACCAATAACTGGTGTACTTCTTTAGACCTTGATTGTTGAAACTCCTTTTCCACTTTCAAAATGTCGGTTTCCAATTCTTCTATTTCTGCCATGTATTTCTTTTTGATACCTTTGGTATAAGAGATTATTTGTCCCCTTAAAAAGGCTTTAAGTGTGTCCCATAATATAAAACTATTGGGAGAAGAAGCACAATTTGTCTCGCAGAATAGCCCAATCTGTTCTCTTATGAATTTGCAAAAATCTGGCTTTTGGAGGAGAGTAGGGTTCAGGCGCCACCTATACATATTAGTAGCTTTTTCAGGCATATAAATAGATAGGGTCAGAGGTGAGTGATCTGATAGTGTTCTAGATAGGTACTCAGATTCTACTGCTCTGTGAATCAGCTGCGTTGCTAACAGGAAAAGATCAATCCGAGTAAAAGAGTTGTGGCGATCAGAGTAAAAAGAATAATCTCGGGTTTGAGGGTGCATTTGTCTCCACACATCAGTTAAGTTCAATTCCTTCATAAATTCTGTGGTAATTCTGGCAGCTTTCGACTTGGATACTGAGCTGACTTATCTAGAACAGGATCCAGGCAGAAATTAAAGTCACCCCCTATAAGAATGTTTTGCCGTCCTCCTGACACCTTCAAGAATATGTCTTGGACAAATGACTCATCATCATAATTCGGTGCATAAAAATTTAAGAGAGTCCAGGGTTCTGAGAAAATCTGGCAATTCACTAAAACATATCTCCCCATTGTATCGACAACAGTTTCTCCAATTGTAACAGGGGTGTTCTTATTTATCAAGATAGCCACTCCTCGGGCTTTAGAGTTAAAGGATGATGATATTACATGCCCTACCCAATCCCTTTTCAATTTTTTATGCTCCAGGGATGTCAAATGGGTTTCCTGGATAAAAGCAATGTCTATTTTCAGTTTTTTCAAATGTGTTAGGACTCTCTTCCGTTTGACAGGACCGTTTAACCCATTCACATTAAAGCTTACAAATTTCACCACTCTGTTCATCAATTGCAAATGATTTTACAGAGATATTGCCCCTTCCAGAAGACAAATGTGACCTGTACATCCAAGTAGAATATTAAAGTAAAGCACTGACTGAAAAGAAAAAAAGAAAGAAAAAAAAAGGGTGGAACAATAACATTTCTCCCCTCCCACCCCGCCGTGTGCCTGCCCGAACTTGGCACATAGCATCCCGTATTGGTCTCAAAAGGAGCTACTGGGCAAATAACTAGAATATTACCACTCCTCCCCTCCCCGCGACTTTATAATAACATGAACTATAACATACCGCGATAGCAAGTGAAGCAATAAAAGTAAACAGTATCAGCACCTCGGACTGTGTGGACATGGCAGCAGCTCAAAACGGGCCATTGTAAATAACAGGTGTATCGTAACCTAAATAAACATTATAGAGAGGTCCCAGTGCTGCGAGCAGCTGTTCAGCTGCTTTGAACAAATAGTTGCCTCACCTCGGCACAATCGTGAGTTGAATGAAAACAGTCAGAGTGTAGATCTACTCTCCTTCTCGTCCGTTGTTCCTTTCCAGTGACTTAGCCGCCTGCTTAGGGTCTGTGAAGATCTTGGGCGCTCCGCCGTCTTGGGGGTAGACATAAAGCTTGGCCGGGTACCGCAGTGTGTGTTTTATTCCTTCGTCGCGCAGAGCCTGCAACACTTCTCTGAAGGCGCGGCGCTGAGCCATGACCTCGTTGGTATAATCGGGGAAGATAAGGACCTTGCCTCCCTTGTACTCCGTGGACTGTTGTCTGCCAAGGCGAAGAATCAACTCCTTCTCCTGAAAGTGGTGGATGGGTTTTGCGCCGGCAGCCGGCTTCGGCTGGAGGGAGCGGTGCGCCCGGTCGACTTTGACGGGATGCGGAAAGTGCTCGTCACCGAGCAGTTTGGGGAGTAGACTGGAGACGAATTCAGTTGGTCTGCCTTCCTCTTCACCCTCTGGTATCCCCACAATCTTTATGTTGTGCCTCCGGGAACGGGCCTCCAAGTCAAGTACCTTGGTTTGAAGCTGAGTGTTGCGTCCCGCCAGCTCGGTGCCTCAAGCACCAGCATACGGGTGTCAAGGTCGTTAGCGGCTTGCTCTTGGTCAGCCACACGGGCTTGCAATTCGGCCTGCGAGGCTGCGAGCGACTGAAACTTAGCCTCAAAGGCGTCGAAACGTTCATTAATGCAGCGTAGGACTGACGCTGACACCTCCTTGCACAGTTCCTTACACATATCATAAGTTTTATCCGGAGACATGTCCATCTTGACGGGAGAATTGCTAGCAGGGCTGTTGCTACCAATGTTAGCTCTAGCTCCAGCTCCGGCAGCCTGGCTGTAGCCAATGCTAGTTCCAGCTCCGGTAGCTTGGATGTTGCTAATGCTAGCTCTAGCTCCGGTAGCTTGGATGTTGCTAATGCTAGCTCTAGCTCCGGAAGCCTGGCTGTTGGTGGTTTTGGCTTTGTTAGAGGCGTTTGGCTTCGGCATGTTGGATTTTCAGTTTGATAGCGTTCTTAGCGAGATATATACACACACACTTGTGGGTTGTGAGCAAAAAAAGATGCGGTATAGAGATGATTTTGCGAGTCGCGGAGAGGAGCACCAAGTAAACACGTCTACATCCTTCGCATGCGCACTAGCGCCCCCCGAAGTTGGTCTCTTTGAGTGATGTTCCCATTTATTGTAACAAAAAAGGTTGTTAACAAAACAGTAGTTGATGTGGATTTAAGCAAAAACAAAGATGACTGGCTTCCCTCCGGCTGTCAGTAATGGCGCATTTCCACTAGCACGGCTCGGCACGGCTCGGCTCGGTTTGGTTGTGTTTCCATTACAACTGAGTATCACTAGTGCCGCCATGACGTCATTTACACGGCGCCGAGCAACGCTCTAAACTCTGTAAATATATAACTTCAGCAACATTTGAAACATTTTCAGGCGAGAAAGTAGTCGTTTAGATCCCCAACATGTTGAAAATCTGACAAAATACCAGCTGCTTACAATTTTGTTTCGACAAAGTCGGTGTTACTAAAGCTAGCCGTAGTGAGCAACATACTTCCGGTTATTTTCACAAAATAAAATACCCGTTGCCTTTTATCATAAGGAAAGCCATTACGATAGAATTGGTGCTTTTACTTTGTAAACAGGAAGTGAACCTACCCTCGCTGTAGCTAGCTTTAAACCGCCGTTTTGACTGCTCTCGTCCCGTTAACGGCATTTAACCGTTCTATATGCCTTACCAGAGAGTCCTGCCAGCTCTGAGATCGGCCTGGTTCATTGTAAAACATTCATTTATTGATGTAAATGTGGTGTTTTCTGTGCGTACTGTAATGGTAAATTTCAATATTCCTTTGGTTTAATCACTTGTGATGTCCCTACCCCCTGCTTTCCTCCCAAGGTATCAGAACTCCTTTGTTTGTTACCCATTTGTGTATTCTAATGTCTAGACCTCTAAACATGTAACCCTGCAGGATGCCCCAGGTGTGAAAATACACCCTCGGGGGTCGGTGCCAATACCTCCAACAGACAAAGAGCATTGAAAACACACTGTCTGAGTATTGGACCGGCCCCTGCAGCAGACAAAGGGGTGTGGCATACCTGAGGGGGTGTTTCCTCAGGTATAAGTGTTTAGGTCTCCCCATTGTCTTTGTCTTTTCATCAACATCACCCACTCGGGTCGAATGGACCTTTCCTTGCAAGGAAATAAAATCATGATGGCCGGCCAAGTCTCTATTTCATTTTTCACCAGCAACAGCAACAGAAAATTTCCACGACAATTTGGGGGCTCGTCCGGGATTCCTCGTGCAATTGTCTGGGATGGACGGCTGGCAGCGACAGGCCAGCCTGGAAAGAGAAAAGTTTTCCAGCCTCCAAACCTCAAAAAGAGGGGAGGGCTGCTACTGTCGTCCTGGATCGTTGCCGCTGGAATTCTGCGAACTAAATCAGGGAAATTTATCTGGTGAGCACTGAAATATTGACATTTTTTATTCTTTTCCTTTAAATTTGGGTTTTAATTTGACATAATATTTCTAACTTTTATTTTATCCACAATTGTGTCTAATCGGTGATCCAGGGTCAAAGTTTAAATACTTTGGGTACTTTTTTTATTGCTGATATAGCATAAATTAAGGGTTTTCGCTTTTATCACTTGTGCGGGCTATACAATATTTTATTATATTGATATACACATCGAAGTGGTCCTTACAGAGACGTCTGTATTGAGTGTTTATCGTGCACGAGCTCCACTGGTATGGGGAGTAAAGTCTCGGTTGAGACAGGGCCTCCGGAGAGTCCGGTTGTGGATATTATGAGAACAAAAGAAATGTGGGAACTAAAATTTTAAATAAACAAAACAAAAAGTGAAATGAGGGAAAAGTCTGTAAATCATGAAATGTTAAAAGAATGTTTACAGATGGCGAAAGCAACACAAGAATTGCTTCTTTAAAAAAAAAAAAAAAAAAGAGAAAATTTTGAAAAAGAAAGAAAAATGTAACTCACACTGACACTACAGCACCAAGCTCGTAGATTTCCTTTTCTTTGTTTCCACAGTTGGCAGCTTTGAAGCCTGGATCCTGACCTTGAAGACAACCCACCGATTCATCCCTCAGCCCACCATAGAACTCTACGATACCCAACAAGAGAAGAGAAACCGACTCCTCCAACGTGACACAAAAAAAAAAAATTCAGGAGCAGCTCATCCTAATGCATCTGTTCAACTACAAAACTCTCCAGACCCCTCTTCTACAATTGCACACAGACTGTGTCATCCCAATCAAGATATAGCCTTCAACATGCCCACGGTTGAAGTGTCAGGACCAGAAGATACAGAATTTGGTTTTCTGTGTAAGGACTTCTACTGACATCAACACAGTCTGGGAACCTGGACAACCCAGTCATGAACGCAGAAGAAGAGGACGTGGACGACACAGAAAACTGGGGACATGGACATTGGGTATTTTCTCACAAGAACATCATCAACTGAAGCAAACAAAGACTGAGGATGATCGGGGGTTTGTCGAAGGGAAATGGATCCTTGCTGACAAGCTTGACCAACCTGTGAAATCTGAGAAAGGTACTGCACCACATTCTCACACACACACACACACACACACACACACACACACACACACACACACACACACACACACACACACACACACACAGAGTGTATAGATTATACACATAGCTACAAACTGTATTTGAACACTGACACTAGTTATGAAAGAACTGAGCAAAAAAAAAATTATGTGTTGTGTTCATCAGGTCAAAATAATTAGAGATACTATGAGCTAAATTTAAACATGCATTCATGCCCTCTGAAAACTACCCCATTAACCTGATGGGCAGATACTTGATGTGCAAATTAGGCCTTTGTCTGGTCTCAACCCCAGATGTAGCAAAACAAACTGATCTGATTTGGAGCCAAATGTTTTTCACACTACTTTGTTCACCACACCCTAGACCTGCAGTATGCATATCAATGGAAATTGCAACCCTTAACGGCCTTTTCCAAGCTTGTTACAGAACCCAGAAAAACACTTTTGACACCAGAGGAACTGCATTGAACCTCTTGTGTCACCAGGAGCTGATGAGACATATGAGAAAGGTTGGTTGGGAAAGGGAGTTGATAATGTGAACACACATCAACCGGACAACACAGATGTGCTTTATCATTCTCTCTCACACCAATTCAATTTTGACATGTACACCACAGACCATTTGATTCTATACATTTACACTTGCAATTAGAGAGTAGATTGGGACCCATTTAAGAAAAACAATGTAAGCGCGCAGCCAATTGGCAAGAAAACATCTGATCAATCTAGAGCTATTCTTAAGAATTTAACATCTGTTGTGCACACTCAAAGAAAATCCAGCTGGTACCTAAAACACTTTTTAGGTTTGTTTGTTTGTTTGTTTGTTTGTTTGTTTGTATGTTTCCATGTTTGTATGTTTGTTTGTTTGTATGTTTGTTTTTGTCTGAAACAAGTTAAAACTATTTCAGCCCTACAGGAGGTCCCTAAGACACTGTGGGTTGTCAGTTACTATGATGTTTGGCCTCATCAAATATGAACCTATGGTGATCACTCCAAAATCAAGAAGCTATCGATTTACATAATGCCAGTCTTTGAGTCTTTTAAAGCAGTAGGAGTAATTGTTCCCTGTAAAGACTCCCCAGTTGGCACACCTTTGTTCACCTCTCCACAGCACGATGACTAAAATTCGACACTGTACTTTTAGAAATGTCCAACATTACTGTCATAAGATACAATATTTTAAACCCTATCACTCTTTTTCCCCCACCAGATGATGGAAAAGAACATAACTGAATTGCTATCTTCCAACAGGTTGACTCCTGACTGGACCGACAAGAATAACCATTAACAAACTAACTATCTAACCTGATTTGGTTCTTTCTTTTGGATAGATCTGTTTAAGTTCACTCTCCTCTTACTATTTTACTCCCACTTTGCTAATGTGACACATGGGTAAAACCATGTGTCAAAAGGGGGGATATTGGATGTTTTGTTTATACAACAGATGCAGCAAGTGAAAATCAGCCTTTTCACGACCAACGTCCACACCACTCCATGATTTCCAGCTGTGAAGATGGTCACTGCAGGAAGGAGCCAACAAAGGAACCAGCTGTGAACCAGAGCAACACAAAGAGGAACTCCATGGAATCAACAAGGACCATCCAGACGCATAGGTCCTTCTCCATCACACCTAAGACCCATCCAGCACATCTGAGGAGCAACACAGGCCTAATGGCCCAGAAGACGAAGAACCTCATTGAAGCAACTTCACCTACCAACAGAGCTGAGGAGCAATGCAGAACCAACGGCCGATAAGAAAATGACAGACTTCCTTTAGAACACAACCATCAAGAGATCAGAAGAACAGTGCGGGCATAAATAGGATGCCCAAGGAATACACCCAAGAAGATTACATCAAAATTTTATTACACACACCATAGTCCTCAATAGCCAGAATTCCACTGTTGTGTGTGCAAAAAGACTCCTACCCTTGCCATACTTCAACTCCATCCATGAACATTCTGCCTACCCAAACCCACCACAAATAAGAAACTGAACCATGGTCAGGCACTGTTCCATGTTTCTACCTTAAAGACATTTGTTCGGTGAAGGAACCAGCAACAACTCTCCTTGCCCCTTTCCACTCCCTTTTTCACTTCTCCACTTCTCTCTGAAGAACACCTGGACAAGATTTGTTGGTGCCCTCAGACACCGAACTACAAAGCCACAAGGACAATTGAGAATCTTGAGAACTCTACAGAAGGCATGACCCTGCTTTCACAAGCAATGACTGCAATAAAGTTCAAGATGTTACAGAATCGTGTTACACATAACTACATTCTGACTACATCAGGAAACCTCACTATCATCAATGGGACTGAATATTACATGTTTATTCAAGTTAACAATGTAACTTGACATGAAACAACATATGACGTGTGACAATATTACAATCAATCACATAACTTAGACACCACAAATTCATTTGGAAGGTTGACAAGTCAAGTTTCAGTGGACTGTCTAACATTTTGAATTTGTACTGCTTGTTTTGGTAATTACTTGTTTTGTCAGTCTGAATTTCTGAAAATCTTTACATTTGAAAACCACATTTTAGATAACCTTCTATTATAGACAACCCTACCCCTCAATGCAGAACAACTTGTTTAGAACATGTTTAGAATTGGCATAATTGTTTTCTTTACCCTAATCGTTTTATTGTAACTGATACCTGGCTTTCCTGACTATAATTTCTTACTTTTTCAACTTTTTCCTTTTTCTAGCAACTGTAATGACGATTAAGTTGTGACTTTTTCTTGTGTGATTAATGAATAATCAAAAGGAGGAATTGTAATGGTAAATTTCAATATTCCTTTGGTTTAATCACTTGTGACGTCCCTACCCCCTGCTTTCCTCCCAAGGTATCAGAACTCCTTTGTTTGTTACCCATTTGTGTATTCTAATGTCTAGACCTCTAAACATGTAACCCTGCAGGATGCCCCAGGTGTGAAAATACACCCTCGGGGGTCGGTGCCAATACCTCCAACAGACAAAGAGCATTGAAAACACACTGTCTGAGTATTGGACCGGCCCCTGCAGCAGACAAAGGGGTGTGGCATACCTGAGGGGGTGTTTCCTCAGGTATAAGTGTTTAGGTCTCCCCATTATCTTTGTGTTTTCATCAACATCACCCACTCGGGTCGAATGGACCTTTCCTTGCAAGGAAATAAAATCATGATGGCCGGCCAAGTCTCTATTTCATTTTTCACCAGCAACAGCAACAGAAAATTTCCACGACAGTACAGACCCCAAGGCAGTTCTGCTCTTGTGTCTAAACCACAAACAAACTTCTGCTACAGCCACAATTGTTAGATTTCATCAATGAGACCAACATTTATCCAACCTCTAAAAGCCATTGGGTAAGTTAATTAGCGGTCGTTTTCTCCACCGGGGCGAGGCTCGTAGGCTGGCCGGCGGAGCACGTCAGGAGCCGGGCTGCTGGGGTCGCTGCTCGGACCTGGAGCTTCACTTCTCCAAAAAACATCGGGGCAGCCGTCGTTTGGATAAACTAACCGCACATTGGGGATCTAAAGAGTTACTTCCTCGCATGAAAAATATTAAAACGTAATAAAGTGACGTAGGTAATAACTAGGGCCCGATTATAGCCCGTTTGAGACTAATCGGTAATCGGCCAAAACTCGCCGATTGTCGCCGATATTTTCAGGAATAAAATGCAGGGAATAAAACTTGGTTTTACTTTGAAAAGATTCCCCCGCACCGGCGCCGACCTCATGACAAACTCCATCCACTACCACCTCAGTCACAGCACACAGCAGAGTGACTTATCTGTCTCAAAACTAGTGTTGCCACTGGCTTTCTGTTTCCCTTTTTTTTTTTTTTTTTTTTTACCGCGGTCGGGTTGTGAATTAATTAATTAATGCTCGTCTCCGGCCGTGTTGGGTCCGAGATTCAACAAGCCGGTCGGGGTCGGGTTTTACCGTTATATACCGGCACGGCAGTATGCTCATTTATCAGCAATAAACACAGTAGATGAGGGTGAGTGACTGAGCTGAGGCTGTGTGACGGGTGGGGCGTCCGCGGTGTGGAGCGGTGAGGGACTCTGACTGCAGCGGGGACGATCATGTCTCTGCTCCGTGACACTGTGAGACTGACCGCCGGTGAGCGCTGTGACACGGTGCCGGGCATGGCAGCAACCGCTGATCGCTTTTGATTTAAAAGAGAGAGAGAGAGAGAGAGAGAGAGAGAGAGAGAGAGAGACGCCATGCCGTGTAAAAAAAACAACAACAAAAAAGTATCACGTGTCATGACTTCCTGTATTTGGCCCTTCAAAATAAAAGCCCATATTGATTTTGACTTCATTTTGACAAGACAGGGCTTCAAATGTTTTTTTTTTTTCATGCAACCAATCGACCAATGAAATTTTAGTCGGCTAATGATTTTTTGGTCGACCAGGCAGCCCTAATTTATATATTATATAATATATATAGATATATTATTATAGTAATACAATTTTAAAACTTAATAAAAAAATAATAATAATCGGCCGATTAATCGGTTATCGGGTTTTTTTCCCCCTAATAATCGTAATCGGCATCGGCCCCAAAAAATCCATATCGGTCGGGCCCTACACAGTACATGTTGGCGTTCATGGTTCCCTCAATGAACTGTAGCTCCCCAGTGCCGGCAGGACCCACGCAGCCCCAAACCACGACACCCCCACCACCATGCTTGACCACAGGCAAGACACACTTGTCCCTGTACTCCTCACCTGGCTGCTGCCACACACGCTTGACACCATCTGAACCAAAATGGTTTGTCTTGGTCTCATCAGACCACAGGACATGGTTCCAGTAACCCATGTCCCCAGTCTGCTTGTCTTCAGCAAACTTTGCGGCCTTTCTTGTGCATCATATTTAGAAGAGGCTTCCTTCTGGGACGACAGCCATGCAGACCAATTGGATGCAGTGTGCAGCGTATGGTCTGAGCACTGACAAGCTGACCACCCACCCCTTCAACCTCTGCAGCAATGCTACAGAGGATGACAGGGTGGGGGGGTCTGCCTGTCTTCTAACCCTACTGTGACACACTGAAGCAGAGCATGGCCCCCTCCCTTCAGAAACTGGGCCCAGGGCAGTAGTCCAACATGATAACGACCCCAAACACACCTCCAAGATGACCACTGCCTTGCTAAAGACACTGAGGGTGAAGGTGATGGACTGTCCAACATGTCTCCAGACCTAAACCCTACTGAGCATCTGTGGGACATCCTCAATGGAAGGTGGAGGAGCGCAAGGTGTCTAACATCCACCAGCCCCGTGATGTCATCATAGAGGAGTGGAAGAGTTTTCCGATGGCAACCTGTGAAGCTCTAGTGAACTCCATTTCCAAGACAGCTGAGGCATCCATCCATCCATCCATCCATTGTCCGCCGCTTATCCGAGTCCGGGTCGCGGGGGCAGCAGTCGGAGCAGGGATCCCCAGACTTCCCTCTCCCCGGACACTTCCTCCAGCTCTTCCGGGGGGACCCCAAGGCGTTCCCAGGCCAGCCGAGTGACGTAGTCACTCCAGCGTGTCCTGGGTCTTCCTCAGGGCCTCCTCCCGGTGGGACATGCCCGGAACACCTCACGAGGGAGGCGTCCAGGGGGCATCCTATACAGGTGCCCGAGCCACCTCAGCTGGCTCCTCTCGATGTGGAGGAGCAGCGGCTCTACTCCGAGCTCCTCCCGGGTGACAGAGCTCCTCACCCTATCTCTAAGGGAGCGCCCCGCCACCCTGCGGAGGAAACTCATTTCGGCCGCTTGTATCCGGGATCCCGTTCTTTCGGTCATGACCCAGAGTTCATGACCATAGGTGAGGGTGGGAACGTAGATCGACCGGTAAATTGAGAGCTTTGCCTTTCGGCTCAGCTCCTTCTTCACTACGACGGACCGATACAATGACCGCATTACTGCGGCCGCCGCACCGATCCGCCTGTCGATCTCGCGCTCCGTTCTCCCCTCACTCGTGAACAAGACCCCAAGATACTTAAACTCCTCCACCTGAGGCAGGAACTCTCCCCCGACCTGGAGGGTGCAAGCCACCTTTTTCCGGCCTCGGACTTAGAGGTGCTGATTCTCATCCCAGCTGCTTCACACTCGGCTGCAAACCGCCCCAGTGCATGCTGAAGGTCCTGGCTCGAGGGAGCCAACAAGACCACATCATCTGCAAAAAGCAGAGATGAAATCAAGTGGCTCCCGAACCGTACCCCCTCCGGCACTTGGCTGCGCCTAGAAATTCTGTCCATAAAAATAATGAACAGAACCGGTGACAAAGGGCAGCCCTGCCGGAGTCCAACACACACCGGGAACAGGTCTGACTTACTGCCGGCAATGCGAACCAAGCTCCTACTCCGGTCATACAGGGACCCCATACTCTCGGAGCACCTCCCACAGGATGCCACGTGGGACTTCTCCAAGTCCACAAAACACATGTGGACTGGTTGGGCAAACTCCCATGCGCCCTCGAGCACACTGCGGAGGGTGTAGAGCTGGTCCAGCGTTCCACGGCCAGGGCGAAAACCGCATTGTTCCTTCTGAATCCGAGGTTCGACTATCGGCCGAATTCTCCTCTCCAGCACCCTGGAATAGACTTTCCCCGGGAGGCTGAGGAGTGTGATCCCCCGGTAGTTGGAACACACCCTCCGGTCCCCCTTTTTGAAGAGAGGGACCACCACCCCGGTCTGCCAGTCCAGAGACTCTGTCCCCGACTGCCACGCGATGCTGCATAGGCGTGTCAGCCACGACAGCCCTGCAACATCCAGAGACTTGAGGTACTCAGGGCGGATCTCATCCCCCCCGGTGCCTTGCCACTGAGGAGCTTCCGGACTACCTCAGTGACTTCAGCTTGGGTGATGAATGAATCAACCTCTGAGTCCTCAGCCTCTGCTTCCTCGACGGAAGGCGTGTCAGTGGGATTGAGGAGATCCTCGAAGTATTCCTTCCACCGCCCGACGATGTCCCCAGTCGAGGTCAACAGCTCCCCTCCTCCACTGTAAACAGTGTTGGCGGAGCACTGCTTCCCCCTCCTGAGGCGCCGGATGGTTTGCCAGAATTTCCTCGAGGCCGACCGGTAGTCCTCCTCCATGGCCTCCCCGAACTTTTCCCAGACCCGAGTTTTTGCTTCCGCGACCGCCCGGGCTGCCGTCCGCTTGGCCTGCCGGTACCCGTCAGCTGCCTCAGGAGTCCCCCGAGCTAGCCAGGCTCGGTAGGACTCCTTCTTCAGCTTGACGGCATCCCTTACTTCTGGTGTCCACCACCGGGTTCGGGGATTGCCGCCACGACAGGCGCCGGAGACCTTACGGCCACAGCTCCGGACGGCCGCGTCAACAATGGAAGTGGAGAACATGGTCCATTCAGACTCAATGTCTCCGGCCTCCCTCGGAATCCGGTCAAAGCTCTCCTGGAGGTGGGAGTTGAAGACCTCCCTGACAGGGGATTCTGCCAGACGTTCCCAGCAGACCCTCACGATACGCTTGGGTCTTCCAGGTCTGACCAGCTTCCTCCCCTGCCAGCGGATCCAACTCACCACCAGGTGGTGATCAGTTGACAGCTCAGCCCCTCTCTTCACCCGAGTGTCCAAGACATACGGCCGGAGGTCAGATGACACGACTACAAAGTCGATCATTGACCTCCGGCCTAGGGTGTCCTGGTGCCACGTGCACTGATGGACACCCTTATGCTCGAACATGGTGTTTGTTATGGACAGACTGTGGCTAGCACAGAAGTCCAATAACAAAACACCGCTCGGGTTCAGATCGGGCAGGCCGTTCCTCCCAATCACACCTCTCCAGGTAACACTGTCGCTGCCCACGTGAGCGTTGAAGTCCCCCAACAGAACGATGGAGTCCCCAGTTGGGGCACTTTCCAGCACCCCTCCCAGGGCCTCCAGGAAGGCCGGGTACTCTGCACTGCCGTTCGGCCCGTAGGCCGAAACGACAGTGAGAGACCTATCCCCGACCCGAAGGCGCAGGGAAGCGACCCTCTCGTTAAGTGGGGAGAACTCCAACACATGGCGGCTGAGCTGGGGGGCTATGAGCAAGCCCACACCAGCTCGCCGCCTCTCACCATGGGCAACTCCAGAGTGGAAGAGAGTCCAGTCTCTCTCCAGGAGTTGGTTCCAGAGCCCAGGCTGTGCGTGGAGGTGAGCCCGACTATCTCTAGCCGATACCTCTCAGCCTCCCGCACGAGCTCAGGCTCTTTCCCCCCCAGTGAGGTGACATTCCATGTCCCTAAAGCCAGAGTCGTTGTCCAGGGATTGGGTCGCCGGGGCCCCCGCCCACGGCTGCCACCCAAATCACATGGCACCTGCCCCAGGTGCCATGCTGAGGCAGTGCTGGAAAAAAATGGTAGCCACACAAAATAATGACACTTTGGGCACAATTTTCACTTAGGGTTGTACTCACTTTTGTTGCCAGTGGTTCAGACATTAATGTCTGTGTGTTGAGTTATTTTGTGGAGACAGCACATTTACACTATTATGCAAGCTGTACACTGACTACTTTACATTGTATCAAAGTGTCATATCTTCAGTGTTGTCCCATGAAACATATAATAGAATATTTTTAAAAATGTCAGGGGTGTACTCACTTTTGTGAGGTACTGTATTTGCTACTGTGGTAAGTAGAGCATCATCTCCTCTGTTTGAAACAAGTGGACATGAATTACTATTTGTTAAGGACTTTAACGTTATTTGTATATGAAATATACCTCTATGCATAGTTATTGTCAACACTCAAGTTGTTTAGCCTAGATATACCTTACTAGCTAGTCATAATTTTTGAGTTATAGATTAGCGTCCTATTTCACTTTGGTAAAAGATGAGAAAGTTGGATGAAACAGTTCGTCTTAAATGAACACAAGATGAAATTGTATCTACTTTACAGCCAATACAACATGAAACAAGTAGGAGCAACTCTTTGTGTTTCCAAAAAACACAAAGAGTGCCACATTTTCAGCTGACTCAATATGGAACCAGTTGGTGCTTTTTCAAATAAAAGACAGATTAATTGGGAGAAATGCTTAATTTGTCAAAATGACTATGGAAAAACTAACGATAAAGATCTACGAAATGGAACTGAAGATGGATTACGCCAGATCCATATACCATTTGTCTACAAAATGTGGTAGATTAGCTTCGAGCAGGATTTGCCAGGGGTGAAATATACTCATTGAAAACAGTTTGGGAAAGATACTGTGAGCTCATTGTAGATTTAGATGTTATTGTTAAGTGTGAATAAACACATAAACACATTTTCTATGACATTCTATGCCAAAAACGTCTGTTGTTTTATCTATTTCCTTAGATACAATCTATACAATCTTTAATCTTGACAATTATGCATACAAATTGTACAGGTTGGCCATACTTGTGACCAAAATTGACCATATGCTTGAATATTGTAGCGCCTCTAGTGGTCACCAGCAAAAAAAATCAAGATGACAACACCCCTAAAATTCCTTCTAATGGTTTCTTCTAACAAAAAAAATAGGTCGTCAAACTTTACCCAGACATGTGAGCAAAAGTCTTAACGGAGGCTCTTTTCTAAATTCGTCCCTTGACTAATACCAAAAAAAGGCAAAAATGTAATGCTCATGAGCACGTTACATAGGGGTGGAAGAATCAGTGACCGCAGTGACTGTAAACCAGAGATCATACCGGATTATAATGCCACCGGCTAATAATGTACAGTGGGATAATATACAAGACAAAAAACATACCAATATACAAATCATGGCCGAAACATAACAGTAAGAGTTCGGAATGGCACACTGGAACCCACTCCCTCACCCTTCCCCTCAGCAAACGGTGGCCGCCGAGGACAGACACGTTTGAAAACTAACCACTAGCTGATAACAATGTCTTTGACCAATTACTATCATTTTATTCAATTTTTTTAACACACGTGCAGACTTGCACTTGTGCCCTCAGTCATATTTCACAGCAAAAAGTTACACAGGAGGACTGACGGGATGTGCCAGTTCAACATTGTAAGATGTAGCCTAGCTGCTAATGCTGCTAATGCTGCTCATGCCGTGTGTTTTATAACGGCAGTAAAAACCAAAACATCGATCATCCTCCGGGCACAAGCCGAGTCACAGACATTAAATAATAGAGTGTTTGAGCCAAGTTTGTCCACTCCGGTGGGTGCACCGCCACCTATGAATTTGTAAACAACTCATTCTAAGCTTTTAATCAATAATCAGTTTATAAATAAAAAAGTCAAAATTCTCTGATTTCAGCTTCTTTAATGTGAATATTTCTGGTTTCTTTGCTCCTTCATGACAATAAAATGAGTCTCTCTTTGGTTTGTGGACAAAACAAGACATTTGAGGACGTCATCTGGTGGTTTGAGAAACACACTGATATTTTTCAATGTGACCGTTTGTGACCGTTTGATGAGATGATGAAAATAATCATTAGTTGCTCAGGTGTAGGACCGGAGCGTCCCGTCCTCTAGCTGCTGTGGAGCTGCTGGTGTCTCTTCAGGCTGTTGGACTGGCTGAAGGCCTTCCCACACTGACCACACACGTATGGTTTTTCTCCGGTGTGGATGCGCCGGTGGGTCGCTAACCCACTGGAGTTAATAAACGCCTTCCCACACTGCTCGCAGCTGTATGGCCTCTCTCCGGTGTGGACGCGCCGGTGGGTCGCTAACCCACTGGAGTTAATAAACGCCTTCCCACACTGCTCGCAGCTGTATGGCCTCTCTCCTGTGTGGACGCGCCGGTGGACCATTAACTCTGTGGAGGTAGAGAACGCCTTCCCACACTGCTCACAGCTGTAGAGCTTTTCTCCGGTGTGGACGCGCTGGTGGACCGTTAACGCTCCGGGTTGAGCGAACGCCTTCCCACACAGCTCACAGCGGTACGGTTTTTCTCCGGTGTGGATGCGCCGGTGGACCGCTAACCCACTGGAGTCAGCGAACGCCTTCCCACACTGCTCACAGCTGTACGGTTTCTCTCCGGTGTGGATGCGCCGGTGGACCGTTAACCCACCGGAGTCAGCGAACGCCTTCCCACACTGCTCACAGCTGTACGGCCTCTCTCCGGTGTGGATGCGCCGGTGGACCGTTAACCCACTGGAGTCAGCGAACGCCTTCCCACACTGCTCACAGCTGTACGGCCTCTCTCCGGTGTGGATACGCTGGTGTACCGTTAACTTTGAGGGGGTAGTGAACGCCTTCCCACACTGCTCACAGCTGTACGGCCTCTCTCCGGTGTGGATGCGCCGGTGGACCGTTAACCCACCGGAGTCAGCGAACGTCTTCCCACACTGCTCACAGCTGTACGGTTTCTCTCCGGTGTGGATGCGCTGGTGAATTTTCAGGTTGGACAAGTTGGTGCACGATGTGCCGCACTGTTCGCACCTGTACACCGTCTGTCCACATTGGCGCCGCCGGCGATGAGCGTTCAGTTGAACTGAGGTCCTGAACGTGTTACCACACCCATTACAGCTGTGTGATTTCTTCTTGGTGTGAACTTGTTTCTATGGCAACAGACAGGAAGAGAGAGAGAATCAATCAATTAATGATGGATGATGGATGGACATTAACTACCGTCATCATCGTCATCATACAGCTTGTTGATGCTGCTGTTTTGTTTTCCTTTTTAAATTCTTCATTAATACAAATCTTACAAGCAGAATTAATTCCAGTACAAATTATAATTTGAAACTAAGCAAAACATGTCAACGTTTTAGTTGATATAGCAACCAGTGATGGGAATTAGAGCGTTTAATGTTTACTGTTTTCCCCGTTATAACTGTTACCATTTCTGACAATAAAATTCTCTGTTACTTGACTCAAGAAGTTAAACAGTTACAGTACTTTCTCGCATGAAAAAATATTAAAATTTAATAAAGTGACGTAACAGCGCTACAGCAGGAAATAAAGTAGGCAAGTTAGGTTTTAGACTTTTTAGTGAACCACAATATAGAGTTAGCAGCTAACAGTTAGCTTCATCTCTTGACTCGCTCCCACTGAAAACAGAAACACAAACCTGTGGACCGGAGGGCTCCTTGTCCTGGTGGACCGTGTCCTGCTCTTCCCCCGTAGTCCCAGCCTGCCCAAACAAATCCAGATCCTGGTTCGCCTTCTTTATCATGTTGTAGTCCTGGTCTTGGTTCTCCTCCTTAATTCCGGTCGTGTTCTGATCCAGGTCGCTAATTTCCTGGTCCAGGTTCTCCTCCTTCATCCTGGTCCTGGTCAGACGGGACCTCCTCATGGTGCTTGTCCACTAGCTCAGTACGGTACAGCACGGCTCTACTCGCTTTTATCCGCTTTTCCTCCAGCCCCTCCTACCTGGTACCTCCTACTTCTCCTGCCTTCCCCTGATTGGCCAGAGCGAGAGTGAGTCTGGAGCTGACAAGAGGAGAGAAACAAGAGAGAGACGATGTGATATGACGACCCCGCCCCCGCTGAGGAGCAACTATGAAGAACTCAGAGCTGGAGAAGCACCTCAACCGAGCCGTGCTGAGCTGTTAGTGGAAAGTTCCATCTGTTTACCTTTGTATTCTCATGATCTCTCACATTGCTAAGTCCCCCCCCCCATACCGTTGCTAAGGTGTCGGAGTTGACGGGTAGAAGAACAGACTGGGCTGTAACTTCAGAATCATGTGACCCTGTAGAAATGTTGAGGAAGAGTGGGCAACCAGTGTGTTTTGAAAGTTCAAGGTGTCCCAAACAAGTATCCACTGGTTTCCCTCCAAATAAGGCCCCGGTTTTATATATTTCCTCCTCCAAGTTAACTCAGTCATATTTTATAAATACTAATTTATTACAAAAACATGAACTTTGATGTTTGTTTGCAGTAATAATCCCAGAAAGCAAAAATGAACACCACACTTGCTCCATTTCCTTCATTAGTGTTTACAGATCTTCCATTCATTTAAACACTGAACTATTTTGTGTTTGTTGTCAGAGCTTAAATGATATGTTCAGACACAAACTTCTAGAAGTATTCCAATGGTGTATGGAGGGAAAGTACATCGTCGGACGTTGATGAGTCAAGTACATACAGAATGTTATTGGGACCAATATGCATATTACGAGCGATACCAGTCATGGAGCATGGTGTGTTTTTTCGGTCGGGACTCAATGTCCACATTGACTGGGCGATAAGTGCCTGGTTGATTTACTTAGTCCACTTGTCCACAGGTATTGTCACCTGACTCTGCATCACTTGCATCAGTGTCATCTAACATCATGTCCACATCACATTATCCATTTTGGATGATAACACTCACATCCAGCACACTGTATCAAGGGTCTGTCCTTCTGAAATGGAAAAAAATAAATGTGAAGCAAATGTTTACCCATGTATAAATCATACACACGCTTATTAGCTCATAGATAACCTGCAGGAAAAGTTGGGGTGGTAGGGAAATTGAGTAAAATGTAAAGTGTTCACATTCACACATTTCCCCAGTCACACAACACTGTCTGGCTAACCTATTATACTCTGTGATTATCATCCTAAAGGGTATGCATGCAGCGCCCAACTTACCACCACACCCTACACTCCTGAACATTCACACCTGCTCCAGGACATTACCACCTCCAAGCATCCCCCGCCACTGCTTTGACTATGAATGGATTAGACAATGTGCAGGAATTTCTTTAGAAAGCCCTGCTCAGCTTTCTGTGATGAGAGGAAACTTCTCACAGAATTGAAGGTAGGTCTAGTTAAAAAATAAAGTAGTAAATTATAATGATAACCCATGGCAATATATTTAATTCCCATATAAATAATAAATACAATAGCATAAAATAAAACAATATTTGTAAGAAAACATAAGGACAAGGGTTAGAATGTGTAGAACATATGTAATTTAAAGCATTAAGAAAAAATACAGTTGTGCGAAGTTGGTCTCTTTGAGTGATGTTCCCATTTATTGTAACAAAAAAGGTTGTTAACAAAACAGTAGTTGATGTGGATTTAAGCAAAAACAAAGATGACTGGCTTCCCTCCGGCTGTCAGTAATGGCGCATTTCCACTAGCTCGGCACGGCTCGGTTTGGTTGTGTTTCCATTACAACTGAGTATCACTAGTGCCGCCATGACGTCATTTACACGGCGCCAAGCAACGCTATAAACTCTGTTAATATATAACTTTAGCAACATTTGAAACATTTTCAGGCGAGAAAGTAGTCGTTTAGATCCCCAACGTGTTGAAAATCCGACAAAATACCAGCTGTTTACAATTTTGTTTCAACGAAGTCGGCGTTACTAAAGCTAGCCGTAGTGAGCAACGCACTTCCGGTTATTTTCACAAAATAAAATACCCGTTGCCTTTTATCATAAGGAAAGCCATTACGATAGAATTGGTGCTTTTACTTTGTAAACAGGAAGTGAACCTACCCTCACTGTAGCTAGCTTTAAACCGCCGTTTTGACTGCTCTCGTCCCATTAACGGCATTTAACCGTTCAATATGCCTTACCGGAGATTCCTGCCAGCTCTGAGATCGGCCTGGTTCATTGTAAAACATTCATTTATTGATGTAAATGTGGTGTTTTCTGTACGTACAGACCCCAAGGCAGTGCTGCTCTTCTGTCTAAACCACAAACAAACTTCTGCTTCAGCCACAATTGTTAGATTTCATCAATGAGACCAACATTTATCCAACCTCTAAAAGCCATCGGGTAAGTTAATTAGCGGTGGTTTTCTCCACCGGGGCGAGGCTCATAGGCTGGCCGGCGGAGCACGTCAGGAGCCGGGCTGCTGCGGTCGCTGCTCGGACCTGGAGCTTCACTTCTCCAAAAAACATCGGGGCAGCCGTCGTTTGGATAAACTAACCGCACATTGGGGATCTAAAGAGTTACTTCCTCGCATGAAAAATATTAAAACTTAATAAAGTCACGTAGGTAATAACCATGGATGTATTATGGTAATAACAGGCTTCAGCAGGAACATTTCTGTTGTCGGTCGTCGCTTCCAGTGACGACACTCATCGGCCAATCAGTGGAAGGCAGTCGGCTGACGTCACGTTTTAGTAACGCTTCGGCTCGCTTGGAACCAGGGCTGAGGTGATACCAGAGTGTACCTGGTTGCAGGTACTGGTGCTAGTGGAAACACGCAAATAGCGCGCCGAGCCGAGTCGAGCCGAGCCGTGCTAGTGGAAATGCGCCATAAGAACTGTGTGAACCCACCACCATCCAACTCAAACTAATCACCCTTCATTTCAGGCAGCTGGCCAGCTGCTGGGTGTTAAATAGCCTCCCATCACCTGGCTCTTCAGACAAGCGAAGAGCCTGGTGTCTGTTACCTCCGCATTTCGTCTGCATTCTGTGGTTCCTGTCTGTACCAAATTCACCAAAATAAAAATGTTCACCAACATAAAACTTATAAAATAGACATTAACTTGTAATCCAATAAAAGCAAAATGTTAACTTAATGGCTTGGGGACTTTCTTGCAAATTATATTCCTTAAAGCAGTACTAAAGAACTTTCAGTTTTGGTTGAGTTTGGCGGCGCCAGTGGTCCAAAGCGGTAGTGTTTTGCCTGAAGGAAGACTCCATTTCCCATGAGCACTAGCGCTTAGCGCCGTAAACATCTTGATCTCCCGGTGCATGGAAATGAACAGAAGACGTCCAAACTAAGTTTCTGTTTCCAGCGGATCATTTCTCAGTAAACACACATACACAATCCGACGGAAAGGTGCCGCATTGCTGCTCCCTCATCGTCGTGACTCGCGAAAGTGAAACTTAAGTGAGAGCCGGTGTCCTACCATGCTCCTCAAAGTTGCTTAGTGCCAGTGAAGGCGATACAGACCATAATGATACAGACCCCTGTGGTATATTGATGTGTTGATGAAGAGGAGGAATCACCGCCGACACGTCTTTTCTTGCATTCAAAAAGAGTTTATTACAAGAAGAAGAACAGTGTACAAAAATGCCTAATCGTGGAGCAAGAATTGAGATGACTCTCTCTTGGCCTGAAACCTCAAACCTTATATACGTTTTCTAAAACTCCACCTTCTCCCAATATAAGGATATGTTTGACCAAGATGGTCAGACAAAGACAGGATCTAAAAACAGAATTTAACCTTAGCTTGACCAAGCTAACTTAAGAATAGATAGTGTCGAGTATCCCCAGAAACTATGACCCACCAAAAAAGGGTAATAGACAAGAAACACATGTCTCAGAATACATGACAAGACAGATTCTTTCTGGGCCAAATATAGAACCTGTGAAGCAGGGCATTAGTTTACACATTTCTTTAATCTTAGAAAATACACAAAGAAGAAGAACATAAGATAATAAAAGACAATGAAGAAAAGAGTTTAGGTGGATAATATACTACACCCCCTCAGGCCATGACAGAGGTGTCATTCAACCTGTTGTAAATGTACCATCACAAAAGTTCTGAAAATATTATATGAAGGTTGAAAAGTTCCTTAGTGTTGGTTTAAATTAAAGAGTTTTACCGCATTTTATTAGCTCGGTGCTTTTATTTTGACGTAAAGGTCTGTCTCTCTCGCCCTGGATCCGTTTCCTACCAAAACAGCGAGTCAGCGGCCCCAGACTAGATGTTAAGCAAACAAAATGAAAAGGTAGCCTACTGCACCCTTGTGGTCAAACTACTTGCACAAAACACAAACTAAAGAATGGCTCCCAGATTTCAAATGTGGAGGCAATGGGTCTGTCATCATTGAGGCAAGAGGCAAGGGCAAGGCAAGGCAATTTTATTTGGTGCAGGCAGCGGCTGGTGCAGAGAGATGGAGCTCCGGTGGATCTGTGGAAACACAGAGAGAGTGAGAGACACCAAGGCCAAACTACAAAGTACAGCAGAAAATGACAGTTCAAAAATATACTGAGGAGGGGAGGGGAGGGGAGGAGAGGAGAGGAGAGGAGAGGAAAGGAGAGGGCTCTGTGTAACCAGATGTGTCCCCAGCAGTCTAAGCCTATAGCAGCGTAGCTATAAAATGGTTCAGAGCTACCTGAACCAGCCCTAACTAAAAGCTCTGTCATAAAGGAAGGTCTTAAGTCTAGACTTAAATGTAGTTAGAGTGTCTGCCTCTTTGACCCATGGAGAGAGCTGGTTCCACAGTAAAGGAGCCCGGTAACTGAAGGCTCTACCTCCCAGTCTGTTTTTAGAGATACTGGGAGTCACTAACAGACCTGCGTTCTGGGAGCGGAGTGCTCTGGTAGGACAGTAAGGAATGATTAGTTCTTTCAGATAGGTTGGAGCTTTATCATTAAGAGCCTTATAAGTCAGCAGAAGGATTTTGAAGTCTATTCTAAATCCTACAGGAAGCCAGTGGAGAGAAGCTAAGGTGGGAGAGATGTGCTCTCTCTTCCTAACTCCTGTCAAAACCCTTGCTGCGGCATTCTGGACCAGCTGGAGACTCTTTAGAGAGTTTTTCGGACATCCTGACAGGAGAGAGTTGCAGTAGTCTAGCCTAGAAGTGATAAATGCATGTACTAGTTTCTCAGCATCACTCTGGGAGAGGATATTCCTAATCTTAGTGATACTGCGCAGATGGAAGAAGGCGGTCCTAGTCACGTGTTTTATGTGGGAGCTGAAGGAAAGGTCCTGGTCAAAAATGACTTCAAGGTTCCTCGCGGTTGTACTCGGGGTCAGGGTGATGCCATCTAAAGTAGCGATCTGATTAGAGAACGTGTCCCTGAGATGTTTAGGTCCAAACACAATAACCTCAGTTTTATCTGAATTCAGTAGCAAGAAGTTAGAGGACAGAGATGTTCTTGGTCTTAGGAACCGGGATGATAATGGACTCTTCTTGCTTTTCTGTTAGCCTACTGCCCGTGAGCATCACAGCTTGACTACGGTGATACTATCTATAGGATTGCTTGTCCGACTACCCTAGCAAAACTGGATCCCATTTACCATGCTGCTCTGAGATACATAACAGGCTCAGCCTTCAGAACCCAGCATTGCACTTTATACATACTTACAGGATTTTCTTCCCTTAATACTCAAAGGTTATTGCACTGGTACACCTTAATCTACACGGCTATTTTAGGCAAGCTGCCGCATTACATCTGCTCTAAGTTTATTGTTGTCCAGTTGACACACAATCTTAGAGCCAACAGTTGGCTGCGATTTAAGGTCCCCCATATGAGGACCGAGTTAGGGATGAAGACCCTCTCTCACTTTGGGCCATGGTCGTGGAATGACCTACAATCCAGGATGAGATTGGGCTCTCTCATCCCTCTTTCTGGCTTCAAACACACAATCTCAGAACTTTTAGTCACCAGCTGCACCTGTGACAATTAATTTAATTCTGTAATTGTGCTGCTCGTTTGATGTCCGATGTCTCTTGTTACCTTGATCTTGTTGTGTATGTTTGCTTGTATTGCTTGTACTTCCTGACCAGGACATCCTTGAAAAAGAGATTGTTAAATCTCAATGGATCCTTCCTGGATAAATAAAGGTCAAGTCATGGACATAGAGCGAGAGGACGTGGCCAACACAGGAACTGGCCTGGGGAAGAAACGTTCCTCATGAGGTCTGTTATCACTGTGGCCAACATGGACATCAGGCACGTCACTGTCCCCTAAGAACATCATCAACTCCAACAAACAGCTCAGACTGAGGATGATCGGAGGGGAATGGATTCCTGCTGACAAGTTGAACCAACCTGTGAGGTCTGAGGAAGGTACCGCACCACCAGGGGTGGAGCAGTGATTTTAAATGTGGGGGTGTTCCAAAGAACGGAAATTGAATTTCAATTTGAATCACAAAATGCAATTTTTAATCACTATCACGTAGTTATCACGGTGGATTTACCTATGCTACGACGTTCCTGAAAAAAACTCTGCACTTCATGGCTGGATTGAAAACTCTCTCGAAAAGATATAATTGACCTGAGCCCACCTTAGATCGCCAAAAGAGTAAGCTTCCAATCAGGGTCCAAAACGAACTTTTTCAGGCTGGTAAGTGAATTTTTTTTACCAGCCAGGCAGATAATTTACCAGCCAAGCAAGTAAAAATTGCATTTAAGTGCTGTATATTGCTATCAGTAGGCCTATTATTTAACGTGTCATTTGGGTCTTATATGCGATTCTCAATCAATATTTTAGTAGTATGCACTAATACTAGCAATTAGGGGTGTGCAAAGCATCCGGAATTTGTATTTGTTGAGGGGGGGGGTAAAAAACCTTTTTTTTTTAGATACACTTCTAATTCTAATCCATTATGAATCCCACCACCACCTGCTGAACAGACAGAATATAAACAAATGAACTATCATTAGGCTACTTCAAAAAATCTCTCTCTCTCTTACAGTTGTTTAGGATTGTGTGTGGTGTTTTTAATCATATTTTTTAATCATATTTTTATATATATATATGATAATTAGTTTAAAAAATATTTTTATGAGTAATTTCTTTTTTTCAATTACTAGACATTTAAGGCGACCCCATCTGAATTCCAGGCGACCCCACATGGGGTCCTGATCCCAAGGTTGAAAAACACTGCTGTCTTTCCTGTCTGCTCTCAAAGAGAGTGTGTGTGTGTGGGGGGGGTAATGTGTTGATTCTCTCTCTCTCACAGAGAGCACACAAACAAACAGGCGCGCGCCGCGCACACACATGTTGTCAGCGGTGAGGTCCAACCAACCCAATCAGACGCGCGGGTTCAGAGTCTGGACCGAGAATTAAAAGTTGGACCGCGCTGGTCCGTGCTTCAGCACCGTGTGTCAGGCCGCGTCTGGTTTTAATTAATACGGGGATAAACAGTCAGCGCCGCGGTCACCGGAGCTGATCACTGCCCAAAGCAATGAGAGCATTTTTTTTTTTACCTCCGCTGACAGAGTGTTGATTTGAGGGGGCGTAGAGCCGCCAAGCCGGTTTCCTCTGCATTCACTCACCGGTACAAACTTGAGTTGAAAAAGATGCCTCTTCCTTTTTAGCATCTCTGCCTCCTCCTTCTTTCTCGTCTCTTCTCATATTGTTCACTTCCAGTCACCGGTGAGTGACAGAAGCTCCGACTGGCACGTAACCAAAGTCCGTCTCTGTGACTTCAAATTTCCCGGGCCGGCGGCCGGCCCGCGGACAGCGGTCTGTGATTGGGTGAATGCCCGTTCAATTCGACCACTGCCTTTTCATGCAGCGTAAGGAGGCTGAGGCTGAGGTGCGCTCCATTTTTGTATGCTGGTGCACAGCGAGGGGTGGGCACACGGGTTTACCATTGGAAAATGTGGGGGGGATGAAATTATTTTGCTATAAAAGTGGGGGTGTCGAAACACCCCCATCCCCCACGGGTGCGACGCCCATGCGCACCACACAGATCAAAGACATACACATCACTACAAATTGTGCTTCAACACTGACACTAGTTATGGAGAAACTGAGTGAAAATGATGTGCATGTGTTCATCAGGTCAAATAGTTAGAAAAACCATTACCATCCCATTTAAATGTGCAGATGGGCCAAATACAAGCTTCAAACATGAATCCATGCCCTCTGAAATCTGCCCCATTAACCTGATGGGCAGATACTTGATGTGCAAATTAGACCTTTGTTTGGTCTCAACCCCAGATGTAGCAAAACAAACTATCAGATGTTCTCACACTCCTTTGTTCACCACACCAATGGCGCCGGAATGGCCACTTTACGCCCCTGCCCTGCTCTACCGGTCGCTGATCACCATAGGCCGCTATCCTGGTTTCAATAATTCCCACGGCCCCACCCACACCAAATGAAATAGACCAATAAAACATAGGCTAGAAGAATCTTTCATTTAAAATCAAATCTAATACTCTGTCTGTAGTGCAGCCCCGTATAGTCTCAATTCAGGTTTCTCTGGCTATATAGTGCCCACGTGAATGCACAGCTGAGCGGAGCTTCTCCAGCTTCCGTCGGCTGAAAACCCCCCTCCGCTTATTAATGTCTGAGCAGTGTCACCTTCACCTTCGTCACCGGCTCATCCTGTAGGCTACATCCACTAACACTGTGGCCCAAGTGCACCATCTCAGAAAGTGCAACTTCTGCTTTGCCGGTTAGCGAGGGGAAGTTTTACTTTGAAAAGATGCAAGGAAAAGATGAATTAACCTGATTAGGACGTGTTAATAGCCTAGTTCAGCTTTGGTGACATGCCTTTAGTTATTATCAATTCCAGGTCTTTTACAGTTGTTTCACCTGGAGATGACGTAGCCTACACACCCACAGAGACAGGTGATGAACCGGACGACGAGAGATTAATGACGTTACGTAGCCTAATTCAATAATCAATATTAACTAGGGTGCGTATGGTGTCTTCTTATTTCCAACATGTCACTGTCTGTTTACAAAATCAACATCTAGCTCATTCCTAAAGTTTGTGAAGTGTGTGTGTGGAGTGGCCGAGCGGACCTGCTGACAGATGTGCAGCTGAAACCAACAATGGTCAAGTGAAACCAGTACCTTTGTAAACACACCCACAGGTACTCTGGTGACCACTCCAATGAAGGTTAAATACCTGGGTCTTACTCCACTGTCTTTGTCTAGCTAGTGCAGACTAGTGAGACTTCAATCTAGTAACTCAAAGGAAGGTCTCAACTAGGGCTGTTCGATTTTGCCCAAAAATAAAATCCCGATTTTCTTCTCTCAAAATCCGATTTTCGATTACGATTATTTTGTGAAATGACAAAAGGCAAAGAAATGATTTCAAATATGTTGTTTTTTATTGAACATTTTGCAAATAATTTCCCCATGGGGATTTGAGTGCAAACCTTGCTCATCTTAAACAAAAGAAATCCCTCAAGGGATTAATATAAAGAAAAATCTATGAACTTTTGCCATCTGGCTTTGCTCCATGCTATCTTGTAAACAAAAAAAACAATCCCTTTGGGATTAAGAGAAAAACCTCACTTTCACATTTATCTTAAGGTGTGTCCATCCCCTTGATTAAACAAAAAATAATGAATAAAGTGCAAAACCTTAACTTTTTGTAAAATACATAAAACTTGAAAAAATATAATTTGTATCTCTAAGACAAAAATCAACACTTGCAAACATAAGTCATTTGCATGATATATCCCTGAAAAAAATAAATTTAACTGGGTCTTTGCATGCTAAATAATAAAATAACCCATGAAGGAGGTAGAGGTGTGTAATGTCAGTCATTACATTTGTTATTCACATTTGCAAGTTTTTTGCAAGGAACACAAGCCGCTCTACGGCATCTGGCTTGAGGGATGCCCGGTGGCATGTGACAACGCCCCCTCCTACACTAAAGAGCCTCTCCGACGGGGCACTTGTCGCAGGGATTGAGAGGTATTTCTTGGCTAGCTTGCTGAGCCTTGGGAAGTTTTCCTCGTGTTTCTTCCACCACTGAAGTGGATCAGCATCCTCGCTTATCTCAGAGATCAACAGGCAGTGGCGTCCCTAGGCTAAAACATTCGGGGCTAAAGCCCCGGATGTTTTTTAATTAGCCCCGAATATGAATTTAAAAAAATAAATAAATAAAAAACAATTTTTTTTGATTTGAGTAACAATTCAATTAACAATTATTATTATTATTTATTTATTTTTCAAGCCACTTCTTTGGCTTTGGCGCACAAGTGGTTAACACCTCCAGGTCGCACGACGCACGTCGTGAGTCAAAACAGCAGGCAGCAGGCAGCAGGCAGAAAGCTGTTCAGATGACTTGTATTCGGGATGTCACAGAAAAAGATTTCCACGTTTTTCTCCCCAAAGGTGGTCAGCAATAAAAGAGGTAATGGGAATAGAAATTATGTGGATGTAAAAATGTATGTAAAATACAATTTTGAAAAGAGTGTTGCAGCTTGAACTATAGAGGGAATGTAGTTAGCTAGCTAGCAGCTAGTTGATATTACATGGGAAAAACGATCTTTTATTAGCATCTGTATGTAAATGCAATTGTAGTGTGTGAGAATTGTGTACCTAAAAATAATTAAGCTTGGGCTTTCTCAGATGATGATAATCAAGATGGCGCTGCTGCTTCTGCTGGTACTGCTGCTGCCATCCGACAGACAAGCACAAGAGATGTTGGAAGAGGTAGTTAGCTTGTTTATTAAAATCACTGTTTATTCACTGATTATTCAAGGTGTCTCTCCACCACTAGGTGGTAACATTAGGACAGGTTAACATGTTGCCTAAAGCTGGTTGGGTTTAAATGAAGCTGGACAGTTGGGCAAAATAAGTTGAATAAGTAATAATAATAAGTAAAAGTTGGGCGATTATGCAGGAAAATATTTCAGATATGTCTTTTTTATGCTACACTAGTGTCACTTACTTTTTGTATTAATTGCAATGGGATACCAATATTGCCTGTACGTACAGTCACAAATAAGCTATAAAATATTATGTTTATATTTAATTTTCAGGTATGTTAGCAGATAGGGATGTGTTCAGGGATCCTGCAGCAGACCAAAGGGAGGACAATGAAAGAGCAGGTACCTGTAGGCCATGTGGAGAATGTCTATATACAGTATTGAACATTTAAAAAAATAATGGATACATTTTTAGAATTTCATTCTACAAAGTCATTTTTCAGTAACGCAGTTATGTTTTACATTTGTAAAAGCAATAATAGGATTATCCGAATCAGCTTTATTATAAACTTTAATTTAATTCACAGTAGGCTATGGCTTAACATTATTTTGTACGTTTTCAGAAATGAGAACAGATTCAGCAGACAGAGGTGCTACCAGTGACGCTGCTGACCAGAGTGAGGACAATGCTTGTTCAGGTACCTGTAGTAGTGTAGGCTATGTAAAGATTATTCCATCAATAGCTCATTGGCTTTGGAAGTAAAATGTGAGTGAGGCCATAGCTTTATTTTCTCTCTTTCCCCCCCTTTTGGCAATGCAGATGACTCGAGGTCAGGGAGGACAGGGAGCCTGTTAGGCAAGAATGATTTAGGGACACGAGAAACGGGCCCAAAGCAACCTAGACTGGACCAGTACCCCTCGACCAGTTTTGGGAAGCAGCAACGGTCTTTCCAGAAGCATTGGTTTGATTCGTTTGACTGGCTAGAGTATTCTTTAAGCCGAAATTCTTCATACTGCTTCTCATGTAGGCTCTTTGGTAAACTCAACCTTAGAGCAAACAAAGATGCTCTCCTCAACACGGAGGGCTTTAAGAACTGGAAAAGAGCTTTGGATAGCTACAGAGAGCATGAGGCAAGTGCTGTCCACAAGTCATCTCTCCTAGCCTGGAAAAATTATAGAGCTACACTAACAGAAGGTGATGTTGTTGACCAAATGAATGTGGGAAATGTTGCCCAGATTAATGGAAGGAGGGAGTACATGCGGCGAATCGTGGCAGTCACTAGCTTTTTAGGCAAACAAGGGATTGCTTTCCGGGGTCACTGTGAAAATGCTGCCAGAGATAATCAGGGGAACTTTTTAGAAGTTATGAAGCTATTGGAAAGATTTGACCCCTTCCTCCAAAACTATCAGGCCCCTTCCCATTCTACATACCTTTCTCCTAACTCGCAAAATTGCATGATAAAATGTTCCGCTGATGCAGTCACGGCAAGCATAGTCGAAGAGATCAAGACATCCAAAATGTATGCAGTGATGGCAGATGAAGCAAGAGATGGCCATGTAGAACAGCTTGCTGTCTGTGTCCGCTATGTCACAGCTGATGGCACAGTTAAAGAGCGCCTGCTTGAACTTTGCAACCTTCAGGGATTCAATGCAGAGTCAATCACAAATGCGATTGAACAAGTATTGGAATCAAATGGCCTGAATGACCTCCTTTGTGTTGCCCAAGCTTACGATGGAGCATCGGTTATGAGTGGTTCAATGAGTGGTGTTCAAACCCGCTTTCAAGAGAAACATCCAGAAGCTGTGTACATTCACTGCTATGCTCACAAACTGAACCTGGTTCTCTGCCACACATGTAAGGCTGTGCAAGAAGCCAGTGAACTCTTTGAAACATTAGAGAGTGTATATAGTTACTTCAGTGTATCAATCGTAAATCATCAGAAATTCTCTGATGTCCAGAAGCTTCTGGGCTTGGGAACCAGCGAACTTGTCCAGCTGTCTAAAACCCGATGGGCATGTCAGGTTAAGTCAGTGAAAGCGATGCTTGACAATCTGCAGGCTGTCTTGAAGTGCCTGGAAGAGAGTGGAACACCTCTAGGTGTCGGACTACTGTCAAAATTGTCCAGGCTTTCCACTGTCTATCTGCTGGTCATGTTCAGGAGTATGCTGTCAACTACAGAGGGGCTGCACGTGTACCTCCAGAAGGATTCTGTGGACTTGGCCCAGGCAACAGTCTTCAAAGATGCGGTGCAAGAAACACTAAAATCCATGCGAACAGATGAAATGGCAGACAAGCTATTCAATGAAGCCAAAACCATTTGTGCTGCTAATAATATATCTCAGAGCCTAACTGGTCGCAGACACAAGCAGAGGAGAATGGAGGACTTCACTGTAGAGTCCACCTTGGGTGCAAGGGTTCAACTGGGCACAGAAGACCAGCTGAAGCAATGCCTGTTCTATCCATGCCTTGACCGTATGCTAGCCGAGCTGGACAGCCGGTTTTCTGATGTGGGAGCAGGACTTATGAAAGGCATCCAAGCTTGTAACCCAGCGTCCGATGACTTTTTCTCTGAGGATTCTCTAGACCTCATTGCGACACACTACAAAATGGCAGTGAAAAAGGAGGAGATCCTGGTGGCAAAACAGTTTGTCATCAGAAAGAAGAGAGACGGTGCCGTGTCGGACATGGGCAGTATTTACAAGCTTCTTCACCCAGATATGTTCCCCACCTTAAGTCCAGTGCTCCAAGCAGCCTTGACAATACCTGTCAGTAGTTGTACATGTGAGCGATCTTTCAGTGTATTGCGCCGTCTCCACACCTGGCTAAGGAGAACAATGGGCCAGGACAGGCTTCATCATTTAGCGATGCTGGCCATCGAGAAGGATGTCCTTTGTGGCTTAGATGATGGTGAAGTCATTGACCGGTTCGCCCAAGCCACACCAAGAAGATATCCACTCATGCATAAAGGACAAAAGAAATGAGGAACAAACAGATGTGTGTGTGAATGCTGAAAGCAGCTGAAGGAAGGAAGAAAGAAAGAAAGAAAGAAAGAAAGAAAGAAAGAAAGAAAGAAAGAAAGAAAGAAAGAAAGAAAGAAGAGAGAGTGGGTTTGAAAGAAAGAGACTGACAGACAGACGGACAGATAGATAGATAGATGGACAGACAGACAGACAGACAGATACATAGATAGATAGATAGACAGATAGACAGACAGACAGACAGACAGACAGATACATACATACATACATACATAGTTACATAGATAGACAGACAGACAGATAGATAGATAGATAGATAGATACATACATAGTTACATAGAGAGATAGACGGACAAATAGGTACTAGATAGATAGATAGATAGATAGATAGATAGATAGATAGATAGATAGATAGATAGATAGATAGATAGATAGATAGATAGATAGATAGATAGATAGACAGACAGATAGATAGATAGATAGATAGATAGATAGATAGATAGATAGATAGAACTGAAGTAACTGTGTGTGAGCGTCTGTGTGTGTGTCTGTCTGTGTGAGTGTGCATGCCTGTGTTTGTGCGTGACTGACTTGTCAGAGTTCAATTCGTTTCCTATGGACATCCTGTCAGTCTTATTTCATTTATCATGTGTTTGTGGGGAACTGTGTTAATAAACATCTTAACGAGCACCCCTGTATCTGTTCTATTTATAGACGCACAACACAGAGCAGAGCAGTGAGATTTGAGATCGGTATAGTATGTATGTATAGTATGAAAAGAGAAAAGATATAGCACTAACACTTTTCCTGAAAAAGCTGCACACATTTTGATATATATAAGTAAATGAGAAAGGCAAGTGTGGAGTGAAAGTAAAAAGTTACAAACAAGAAATGAACAAAGACAGTAGGTGTAGAGTCAGAATTAATGCAGAGACCTAATTGTACGTGATAAATCAATGTCTCTATGTCCAAAATTTTCGGGCGCGCACATCATAAACTTTTCAGGGCTAAGCCCCGGATGTGTCACAATCCTAGAGACGCCCCTGTCAACAGGTAGGTTGCAAGCTCAGTTCTAATTCTGTCTGCCTGTGACAAGGACGAAGCGGGCGCCTTCTTCGGGAAGAAACTTGACAAGCTCCTCCGCTTCTTCAGTGCAGGACCAGGCTCAGCTGCAGCTCCTGCTTCTTTTTCTTCCTGGGACACCGGCACAGCTGTGCTAGGCTGAGTGGGCAGCAGAGACAGCAGCTCTGTCACAGCTCTCTCCTTAATGTGTGCCACCTTGGCAGGGTCATGTATGTGGTGCGGAACCTGGGATCCATCAGCGAGGCCATGTCCAAGAGTTCGTCTTTGTCTGGGTCACTGTATTTTTCAGTCATGTAATGCAGGATGTTTCCTTTGATTTTTTTTGTGAGCTCAGTGTCTTCGTCTTCTGGCTTGAGAAGACTGCTTCTGAACATGCTGAGTGTTGGTTTGATGATAGAGACAGTAACATAACTCTCCCCAGACAACGCGTCAGTGAAATCTTGCAGTGGTTTAACTGCTTTGTTCACTGACTTCAAAATCTCAACATCTTGCCAGGTGGGCACGGGGTGCCTGCATTTTTTGTCCGACCCCAGGACACGTGCTATGGCTCTCTCTTGTTCCAGGACACGCTCAATCATCACTTGCCTGGAGCCCCACCTGGTTGGGGACTCGGTGATGAGCTGATGGACAGGTAGGCCGAGCTCTGCCTGCACTGCCGCCAGCTCCCTCCTCCTTTTCCAGCTGTATGAGAAAGAACTCACAACCTTCTTGCAAATCCCGATGGCACGATCAATCCTTGGGTCTTTGACAGCATTCACTGTATAAAGAGAAATACAGAAGAAACAAACAACACTGAGAAATTGTTTCACCATTTAAAAATGTTGATTAATAAAAAACTGACACAAACACACAGGAATTACGTATCCTGTATACATTTAGTCAAAAAATATGTATATTGGGTTAAAATAAATGCAAATATACTTTTTTAAAATTATTTTTTAACACAACCACATGATCCCCCCCCCTCTCTCTCTCTCTCTCTCTCACTCACATGCACAATGTTTCACCATTTAAAAATGTTGATTAAAAAAAACTGACACAAACAGACAGCAGTTACACATTTTGTCAAAATATGTATATTGGGTTAAAATAAATGCAAATATTTTCATGCAAGACTTTTTTAAAAATTCTTTTTTCACACAACCACATGACCCCCCCCTCCCCTCCCTCTCGTTCACTCACACGCACAGACACACACACACAAATTATATTTAGATACTTACCGATGGCGTTGTGAAGTTTATGACCAAAGCACTGTAGGTTTGGCCACTCGTTAAGCCTCAGAGCCTTTATCATATTAGTGCCGCTGTCTGTGGTCATGCATACGAGGCGGTCTTCACTCAGATTCCAGGACTCCAGTCCATCTCTCAACCCCTGGGCGATTTCTTCACCTGTGTGGTCGCTTGGGAAGAAAGACGTTTGCAGGCAGGCATTTTCTAGACTCCATTCGTCAGTGATAAAGTGCACTGTCAAACTCAGATATGGCTGCATAGTACGACTGGACCATAGGTCCGTCGTAGCGGAAAAGAACTTTACGTCTTCCAGCTTCTTTGTCACTTTCGCACGAGTTGTGTTGTACAGACGGGGCAAGACAACTTCGCCAAAGTGTTTTCGCCCTGGTAGCTCGTAGCGGGGATCCAGCGTATGAAGCAACTGTTTGAAACCAGCCTTTTCTACTGTGTATATTGGGACCATGTCTGTTTGCTTTGTGAAACGCGACTGCGTCCGTAATATTTTTCCACCTCCTTTCAGTCTTATCATATGGTACCCCACGTGAAAATGAAGCTGGCAGAGTAACTTGCTTTGGAGTTGGTGGTGGTGGTGTAGCCGCATCCGCGGCTCGCTCTGCAACACACTGCTGCCATTCCAACGGGTGGTTTTTCTGGAGGTGTTGAAATAAATTAGTCGTGCTGCTTTTAACTGCCACTGACTTACGACAGATTTTACAACACGGAGTACTTTCCACACGAACCACTTCCACACAACGGACTTGCTCTTCTTTTTGTCAACTAAATCCAACGCCGACATGTTTGTTTACAACAAATGTGTAGGAAGAGCGCGATGGGAGGACAGAGGCGGAAGTCACTACGGCAACCCAGCGCGGCCCAAACACATGAACGGGGGCTGTACCGTAATTACCCTAGTTAAAGTGAAAAATCGATTTTACGAGTTTTACGTTTTTAACATCGACCTAACTAAATAATCGCGATTACGATTTAAAATCGATTAATCGAACAGGCCTAGTCTCAACCAAACATAATCAAACAAAAGAACACAAAGGAACACGAGGGGCTGCAGCGGTGAGAGCACACACACCCACCGCCGGCCTGCAGACAGACATACATACAAAGCACAGACAGAAGCAGAGACACACAACCACACACACGACAGGCCCTATTGGCAGTAGGCCGTCACACCACAGACGTGGACCTATTATAACCTGATCATAGCCTTTTTTTTTTAAACCATCCCTCCACGACCCACCCAGGACACCTCTCCAGGACCCACTTTTGGGTCCCGACCCAAAACCACCAGTTAAGAAACACTGCTGTAGCCTACTTGAGTAAATTTAAACATTACATAGAACTGAGTAAAATTTGATTGATGTAACTTTGGTATTGTCTTTTCTTTTTTAGAACTTTTCTCTGTGAACTGACCCAACGTGTCCCCCTTTATCATGCTTGCTATGGTGTCGGCCGCCACCTTGATGTTTCCAGCAGAGAAATAAAAACTATAATGAACCTAAAATGTCTTTAAACTAATACGCCAATATCCCTCATACTGTAGCCTATAACCAATTACAGCTTGTAATATCTTTAGATGTCATGGACAATCCGCCCAAAGACATCATTTCTGTGCCTCTTCCCTAGCCAGTAAGTCCATTCAATGAACTTTAAATGGGTCTTTTACGTTTTTGCACTTTGATTTCCACTAGCTCGCCAAATCTCACATTTTGCTGTCTTCCAGAAACACTCTGTGTTGTGTGTGGCTCCCTGTTACCGGATCGACAAAATGTTGGTGATGGTTAACTGCAGTGTTGGGAAAGTTCACTTTCTACATGAACTAGTTCAGTTAAAGCAGTACTTAAGAACTTTCAGTTTTGGTTGAGTTTGGTGGCGCCGGTGGCCCAAAGTGGTAGTGTTTTGCCTGAAGGACGACTCAATTTCCCATGAGCACCAGCGCGTAGTGTCGTAAACATCCTGATCTGCCGGTCGCGTACTGATTGATTGGAAATGAACAGCAGACGGGGCCAAACTAAGTTTATGTTTCCAGCGGCTGTCTGAGGGATGAATAGCGACGAGGTAATGTATCTAACTGTGGCTAAAAAATATCATATGACAATGTTGAAAATAAGAAATGTTTAACTTTGTATTAGTACCTTATCCGCCCCCCGCCCACCCCATCATACTGACGCGTCGCCGAGCTGAGAGCCTTGAAACAGATGAATAAAACGTTAATAATTTCACAGTAGGCTAAACACACGTACACAACCCGGCAGTAAGGTGCCACATTGCCTGAGTATCGCTTTTATTTGCAAGAATGCAGCCCCCACCACAAACTCTTCCGTTAGGCATTAGTTGTAGCGTTCTGCAGGCTTGTTTGTGTCTCGGTCATAAACTACTAATCCGACATACGTAATGACAAACTATAAATACCTGGATGTCCATTCTTCATCTTCTGCATATCAACCCTGTACAATTTGCACGATTATACAGTTCTGTCCCTCATGGAAATTAGTATTTATTCTAAACATCTTCTTCTCATTGCATTTTTTCCTCTGACTTTATTCTTTTATTAGGAATCTATATGGATAATTACATAGCCTATACTTTTATTATCAATAAAATTATTTGACCCCATATGCGCGAGTCTGTTATTGTCACTGTCATTTTTGAATGAACAAAAGCCAAGACGAATTCCTGCATGTTTTGTCTTATTGAACATCTACATGCCTTTGTATCATATCATTTGTATCATAACATTTCTGTCTATTGTTTTATCAGGAATTTGCTGTTCCGGACACAACCTCTACCTCATCAGAGTTTGAGCCCCCACACACTACAGCTGAGAGAGGTCGGGGCAGAGGCGGGAGGGGAGTAGGTGCAGCCAGAGGTAGAGGGAGGGGGAGGGGTAGGAGTAGGACACCCGAAGACCCCGAGACCCAGCAGAGGGTTCAGGATCTGCAAGATCATAGAGATGCAGAGATACAGGCCAGAATCCAGGCATTGGACCACAATCAAAGGGATCAGCTCCTACAGATGGTCATGACAAGACTACCTGGCCTAATGTTTGATGTTTTGGCCTTGCTTGACGACCTGAACAGCACAGCAACCCAGGTGGAGGGGGGACCTCTATTGGTGCTCCTGTACAAATTGCAGGGAAATGAACACAGACATGGAGAGACTCTGCTGTAGGCAAACACCAGAGACCTGTGTCAGTAACATGGCCCACATGCAGTTATATATACTGGATGAAGGGGTGTTGCGTATGGCCCGGGCAGCCTGGAACGACATCTTTGCTGTTGAGGATGACCAAGAGCCTGGAGTGGAGCAAAGACAGAACAGACATACAGCCTATCGCCAGTTTGTTCTCCGGATACATGGACGTTTGGGGGAGGGCAACAGGGTTTTGATCCCAAGCTACTCCGAAAAGGCGGAAGGTGTGTCGGAATGGAGAGCCGTCCCCATGGAAAATACGGGACACTTTTCCAGACCGAAGGGGACAGTACACTGGTTTCCGGGTCCGCAGACTTCTGTAGAAAGCCATTGTTTCAGTATACTGTAAATAGTTTTTTAGGGCTGTCCCGATTAATCGACCTAATCGATTACATCGATGACGTAAATACGTCGACGCGTACAACACACCGTCACGTTGTGAACACGTGCAGCTGCAGCAGAAAAGCAGAAATGGCGGAGGCTCCAGGTCCCAGCGCTTCTGGCGAAGAAGAAAGCAGTGGCACTACAAAGCAGCTAAAAAAACGCTCAAAGAAGTCTAAAGTATGGACTTATTTTAAAGAGAAAACAAACGACTTGGTCATCTGTAGCCTTTGCAAAGCTGAGTTGGCGTACCACAGCAGCACCACGGCCATGAACGAACACCTGAAGCGGCGACACCCGAGTGTGCTGCTGGAGGACGACAACAGGTCAGCTTTCCTTTACCAGCAAATCAACCTGTCTGGTCAGCTCCAGAGAAGGCATGGAACCTGGTAAGGCTGCAGCCAGCTCCTTACCAAGAGCATGGACTACTGGTCCCAAAGAGATGATCCGTCTCTTGTTCCCCACACCTGTAATGAAGTAAGTGTCCTTGCACAACTGATGGTACCGTCGAACTGCAAGAACAAACACATCTGTGCCTGGGGACTCTATGCAGATTTTTGTTGCCCCTCTCTGGGCAGCATCCAGGCTGTGCAGGATTATGGTGGTATCAACATTTGCTGCCCCGGGGACTGCAGAAAAGTTGAGTCCTGACATAGAAAGAAGTACTGAAGCATTTGTCTGTCAGCTGTATGAGCATGGTACCACACTGGTAAATGTCTGTGATCTCAGGTGGAGATTATTCTTTAAGGAACAGTTGGAAGCTGAGAGACTGCCACCAACACAAGGAGCCTTACATCAAGCCATTGCCTGTGCACATTTCCAGACAATGGTATGGAATCAGGACCTCACACCTTACCCATAGTTACCACCGGAAGGGCACTCCCTCTCCGTCCCCACTAATCATCTCTACCTGCGAGGGAGCTATCCTGGACCATGTCTCTGTCTACAAATACCTCGGCATCTGGTTAGACTCCACGCTATGCTTCTCACACCACATTTCTCAACTACAGGCTAAGGTCCGGGCTAAACTCGGTTTCCTTTATAGACATCGTCTCGCCTTCACTTCCTCTGCTAAACAGACTCTCATTAAATTGACAATTCTCCCCACACTCGATTTCGGTGACACCATCTATCGCACTGCTTGTAAAGGCACTCTTGCTAAACTGGACACACTCTATCATTCTGCTATCCGTTTTGCCACTAACGCCCCTTACAATAGCCACCACTGTAGTCTTTACTCCCTGGTAAACTGGCCATCACTTCACACCCGCCGTCAGACCCACTGGCTCACTCTCATTTACAAGGCCCTTCTTCAACGTACACCCCCCTACCTGTCTTGCTTGCTGCACCGACTTCCTGTCACATACAACACTCGGTCCTCCCATCTCATTCTGTTAACAACTCCTAAAACCAGATCTCCATCCGGCCTTGCATCTTTCCAGTCAGCTGCTGTCTCTGACTGGAATGCTTTACAAAAACACCTTAAACTGGATAACTTCATCTCCATCCCGGCCTTCAAAGACGCCATCTCACACCTTTTTACAGATTCTTGCAGCTGCTTCCCTACTATTTAACTACTCAACTATCTAACCCTTTTCTTCAATTTCTGCTTGTTGAACGCCCATACCTACCGCCGTTGGCCTAGGCCACTTTCTGTGACACACTGCTCGCTTATGAATCCTGTAATATCTGTAACAGACATTTACTCTCTTTTATGCTTGTAATAATCTTGTCTTCTATGCTTGAATATCCTTGTTATTAGCTTTTATGCCTTGTTTCTGCTGAATGTTTGTATTGTTGTGTATATTTGTTATTGTCTTTTAACCTATCTTTAACCCCCCCCCCCCCCCATCAAGAAGCTTATGCCTCTTGTCAGGCCATCATTGTAAATAAGAACATGTTCTTAATTGATTTCGCCTGGTTAAATAAAGGTTAAATAAAAAAAATAAAAAAACCCCACCGGCAACAGAATATGGATGGGAGGCCGAGGGAGGTAAACTGGTGCCAGTCACAACACAGGATCCCCCAGCCCCAGCCACCATCATACATCTCATCAAATGAGGCTGCAAGAAAACCTTTTGCGTGTCACATTGTTCTTGCAGGTCTCAAAACCTCAACTGCACCGAGATGTGTCTGTGTGGAGCAGATGAAGAGGTTTGATAAAGATGAGTATACAGCATAAAGATTGTATTGGGTCATATTTTTTTGTTTGTTTGATATATTAATAGGCATGTTTAAAAAACAAAGGTCAAAAATGATATGACTTGAAATGTTGTTCTTTTTTCAGCAAGATCAATAGCTATTGTGTTCTTTATTAAAATGTTTGTTTGTAATGGCATCTGTCAAATACTATTAAATATAATCACAACTAAAAAGAGGACTTTTTAGTTCATGAAAATAGTAATTTTAACCGTTGTAATCATATTTAATGGTGCAAATAAGGTTCAAAATATCAAATTAGAGAGAAAAGTAAAAAAAAATAAATAAAAAGTCAGAAAAAATGGAGACATATTTTCACCCAAGAAGTCATTCACTCTCCAAAAATTAACATTGCAAAATTACAGAAATACATTGGTCCCCCTATTAGTAGTGAAAAAAATGTACAGGGTCTATGTAACTTACCTGTGTAGTCTATGAGATGAGAAATGGGTATTCTAACATCTGAGTGATGAATAATAATGAACCAGTATTATTTTCCTTGTACAGATTTGAGCATTTTTGGTTTATAAAATCAGTATGTCACAATTCGTATAATTTTGCGAAAAGGAAGCGGCCGTCAGCCCAGAAGTATTATTATAGGTATAAGTAGTATTATTTTATGAAATTGAATCTATTTTGTGCATTACTTTGTGGTATTTATGTGTTTTTCAGGTTCTATATCGTATAGGCTTCGCCCTCTAAGAGCTATCGCTGTTGGGTTTATCCCCGTGCGCATGCGCAGTCCTGAAAATTTCTTTCGCGCCACTGTGCCCCGCACAGTTGCCCCTTTACGGTCCGCATCATGACTATATTACTCCTGCTGACCCGGATATCTGCTCCCACTTTTTCTTCAGCGTTGCAGCTATCCTCCTTGAAGAAGAAGAAAGAAGATACTACTCCTTCTGCCGGTGTCATCCGGCTGTGCCCGGTCTGCAAGAACCGGTACATCCTGTCGTCGGACCTCCACCCCCGCTGCGAAGCGTGCCTGGGCGCTGAGCACGCCGGCATCGCCCTCACGGCCAAGGCCAACTGTGCCTTCTGCTCGCTTCTGCCGGTGGCAGAGCTGCAGCGCCGGGCTGAGGGGTTCCTCCCCCCGCTCGGTGGAGGTGGGGACGACTGGGGCGACCAGTCTGAGTTCTCGCTGCGCCTATACTCATAGAATCTGGGGTTACAATACGTAACCAACGTTAACCTGTGACCTTCAGCACCACGGACAGCGCCGCGGATGAGCCGCGGAGAAGCTGCAGCTGTGAGCGTCTGGGCTCTGGGCTTAGGGCCTGGGGCCTCATTTATCAAAACTAAGTAAGCAGTGTAAAACTGCTGCTACTAAATGTTTTGCTTAGGCCTACGGCGAAAAGACACCCAAAATATTTACACCTTTTTCAGATATATCAAACTGTGCGTGCACAACTCTCCACAATTTCTCTTTGATAAAACTGGATCCAAGAATGGTGCACGTGAACACACCTCCGCCCCCGGAACGCCTAGACACAACCATATATGGTCAGCACTACATAAATACTACAGCTTCCTGCTCCCATTCAATCGGCAGTACAAACTGGTGGCGCTGCTCTTCCACAACATGCTGTTCCAGACCATTTCCCTGTTCACCAGAGGAACCAGTTCGTGGTGGAACCAGATGAAAGTGAAGATTCACACGTCGAGAAGACGAGCTGATGCTGTTTGAGTTCCCACAGCCGCTTCCTTCCTGTCTGCTGAGACATGAAGGTGGAGTTTTTATTTATTTATTATTACTTTATTTTTACAGGGACAGCGCACAATTAAAGTAATTGTACCAGAGTTAGCTGACAGCTAATTTACATCTGTTGTCCCTGGACAGGCAGACAGAAGAAACAATGATCAGTACAATAAATACAATACATGAAAATGAAACAATACATAGAATTCCATCAATGTGATCAGAGTACAGGCCTGTCAATCATAGGTGGTTACACTTTTGTGTTTCTTTTAGCCAGAGCTTCAGGCTGGACTTAAATTCTACTAGGCTTCCTGAGTCTCTAATGTGTGTAGGTATAGAGTTCCACCTCCCTGTGACTTTAATGGAGAAAGCAGATTGTCCAAAAGCTGTTCTTCTGAACTGTGGCACCCAGTCACCCCGAATAGATGCTCTAGTCCTGCCAGCTCTGCCACTGCTGGGGCAGGATAGGCATTCTACGAGGGGAGGGGGTGCCAGGTTATGAATCATTTTAAACATCAGAGTAGAACATGAAATTATCAAAATTTAGAAAATCATATTTTTAAAGAATGTTACAGTTCTTCCACAAGCAGAGAAGGAGGGTTAGCAGCAGCAGCAGAAGGTCCGGGTGGAGGAGGACACGGACCAGGGCCAAGAAGATGTCCAGGCGGTGGAGGACTTGGCCCAGGAGGATGTGAGGTGACGCAGCACTCACTTGTTGTTTGTTTGCTGTTATAAAGCAGAGTTGCGCAACGAAAGCGTTAATTCCCTGGTTACAGGATGTGGACATGAAGAAGACCGCTGACCAGCTGATGTACCTGGTGTCAGGGGCGCAACTACCTACTTTCTGAGGGGTATGCAGACATATCATAGGCGCCCCCCCCCCACACACACCACCACCACCACCCTTTTTTCGTTTTTTTTCTATTTTCTTCAATGTTTCACACACTTTTATATTTCATATTGCAGCAGGTGATCAGCAATAACAAAAAAAAATGTAATAACATGGCATCTGAACAACAATTTTTACTATATGTTTCAGTGTAACCCCCCCCCCACAACCACCACCCTTTTTTTCTATTTTCTTCAATGTTTCACACACTTTTTTACTTTATGTTTCAGTGATACCACTACATTGTGACATGGCGTGCCCTTGCACTCGCCCATTTATCAAGAATGGCATCAAATGAAATAGACCGTGCCACACTGTTTTCAATTGAGATCACGGCTAATTGGGTCAGGCGATCATTCCTCATACTTGAACGTAGGTATGTTTTTATGAGCTTCAGCTTACTGAAGGATCTTTCAGCAGATGCAACAGTCAGAGGCATGGTTAGGAACACTCTCAGAGCTACAATCAAATTTGGGAACACCAAATCAAGATTTTCTTGTATGAGGAGATTTAACTTCTCGAGAGCCTTGTAACCCTTCAGTAGACGGCTTGCTGGGTATATTTCTTGAATGATATCTCTGGAAACATCACCAGTAGTCAGGGCATATCTGGTAACTGATTCCTCCAGCTCAGCTTTTGTCATGTGCTCCATTTTAGTGATGAATTTAAATTTCTCAGACACAAGCTGAAGATTGGAAAACCTGTCAGACAACTCTTGCAGGACTGTGTCGACAATAACATTGAAAACCATGCACCTAAAGTGCCTCTCTGGTTCCTTTTCATGATGACCAGTGCTGGAATTGTCATCGTGGAACCTCTTTTGCTTCCTGTAACGTCTCTCTTTGAATTCTGGAGAAGCATCCATTTCAATGGCTATCCTGCGTGCAATGTCAAAGGACTTCTGAAAGCCCTCCTCTCTATATTTCAGCAAAAATTCTTTCAGAGAGTCGATCAATCTAATGGCTGTGTCCATTGAGACATCTGGCGCTTGCAGTGCTTTGCTTGCAAAGTTTATCTCTGACAATAAGTCATACCAACCCAAGAGGCACACAAGGAACTCCATACTTACAATTTCAGACGACAGTGACTTTGCCTCTGAGACAATTTTGCTGTCTCCTGCCACTTCTTCAAGCTTTTCTAGCGCATCTAGAATCCCCCCCAACTGGAAACGAACAGCTTTAACAGAGTCTAGCTTTGCTTCCCACCTGGTGTCACTTAGAGGCTTCAGTGTGATGTCAACAAATTCTGTGAGAATATCCCACCTCTTCACAGAAGACGAAAAGATTGTGTACAATCTTTGAAGAGTGCCAAAGAAGGTTAGACACTCTCTGTTGGATGAGGCTGCATCACATAGCAAAAGGTTCAGGCTGTGGCTACAGCAGGGGATGAACAGAGCCTCTGGACATCTCTGTTGTATTAAAGTTTGGACACCCTTGTGTATTCCCCTCATATTAGCGCCATTGTCGTAACTTTGCCCCCTACAATTGACCCTTCGCCAACTCCTCCCACAAACGGCTATTGTCCAATCCTACGTTAGCAACCGTAACTATAGGCCTGGTAAGCTTTCTGCAGTGAGTCATTACGTTTGCTTTTGTAGACACATTTTGAGACTTGGACGAAAAACATTTGTTTGTAGAGAAGGATGTTGTTGCTGCTGCTGCTACTATGGCGGCGGCGGCAGCAGCAATATAGAGATGTTCAGATACGAGCGGACTTTTTTTTCGACTTGAGCAAGTGTAAATATGGGGATAACCATATGTTCACCTCCGAAATGACAGCTGGACTTTTAGGGCTTTTACCTGGTGTTAGAGCCATTTTGTGAATTACACATAAGGTGATAAATAATTTACATGTGTTGGATTTATCCTTTATATACCGTATTTGAGGTTATATGAGTGCCTATTAGTTAATAACAGCTGCTCTCTTCTTATTGGCTGAGACGTGCGTAACGTGATGTATGCGTAATTTGGTTCAGTTATGATTATGGAGGCGAGGAGAGCACACTAGTTTTTGACCGTGCTGTCGTGCTAATTGTGCTAATGATTATTGCCTGATTTTGGATTGCTACACAGTTTTTTATTATTTGTTGTAACTTGAAGAAAGGTTTCAATAAACCCTCGTGAGAAAGAAGAACTGTGGAGTTTTTGTGGCAGAAGACACGCGTCAACTACATGCTTGCGCTCCATAATTTTAGTGTGTGTTAAAAAGTAAAAAGAGACGGAGCCACACTTACATTAGTCAAAAACTACGCTCGTTGAGATAACGACGCATACGGACGGATACCTCTATAGGAGAAGAAGAGGAATATAAAAGAATATAGAACAAGCCAGGTGCACGTTCTGGATGTGGATAAGCCACGGAGTGAGTAACGGAGATCACGGTACAGCAGCCGAACGGGAGCCGGCGGCAGGTGAGCCTGAAGCCGTCACGCAATTGAGCCGCGGTGGCTAACTCTTAGAGCACACTTGAAGTTAAACTCTTGGACCTTTCCGCGGAAATATTGTAGAAGAGTGAGAAGCTGTCGTCAAGCAAGCAAGAGGACAGTTTGTGTGCATTAAAGTTAATTAAGAGTGCATCCGTAAATAATGGAAGTTGCGGCGGACGGCCAGAAGAGGACGCCAAAGCCCACGGCAAAGGCTGTACAAGAAAAATTGAACAGGCTTAAGAGTGAGAGAAAAGGCAAGTTGTCTCAGATTACTCGCAAAAGGAATGATATTGATGTCCTAAAGAAAGACAGAGCTAATGTGGAAATCATTAAAGAAGAAGCACTGTTTATTTTTGGCAAGTTCTATGGACAATTTAAAGAGATTAATACTGCGTTATTACCTCTTCTTGAGGATGAAGATTTGAAAGAGGACCAGGTGAACTGGTTTATGCCCAAATGTGTGGAAATTGAGAACTTTGTTCAAGAAACAGAGGATTGGATCGATAGGATAGAGAATTATCCTGAAGAAGAAAAGAACAGTTATGACAGCGACGATGATATACAGCCAAGTGACAGCATCTCTGAGGTTATCAGTCGTGCATCCAAAGGGAGAAAAAATGGCTCAGTGGCAAGTCGCTCATCACAGGTGTCCACCACAAGTTCTGCTCGCCTAAAGTTGGAGGCAGAACGTGAAGAACTGCGAGCACGAGCTGCCTTCTTAAATAAAAAACAAGATATTGAGATGGAGGAGGTACGCTTAAAGGCGCGCAAGGAACAGTTGGATCTAGACGCCAAGATCGCTGCATCAAATGCAAAGATAAAGGTTTACGCAGATTATGAAGATGGTCAAGACGGAATGAATGAATATTATGAATCAGAGCGCAGGCACAAAGCAGGCCGAAAGGACGCTTGTCAAGTTAAAGATGAAGATGAGGAGACACGTACACGAGTGAGTTACACTGCTCCTATGGTTGCGCTCCAGTCATCTCAGCCTGCTAATGTTCATCATACGGCTTCAGCACATGCACCTATAGCCACACAGAGACCAGCCTGGACTGCTAATGTTCATGCCAGGGCTTCAACTCATGGAGCAGCCAGTTCAGCAGCACCTATAGGTCAATCGCAGCAAGCAGTCACATCTGATGGCATCTGTAAAATAATGCAGCGTCAAAATGAGATAACAGAGATGTTGGTGAAGCATCAGCGCATGTCACAACTTCCAAGGAGAGATGTTCCAATATTCTACGGAGACCCGCTCAGCTATCACTCATTCATAAGGGCGTTTGAACAAGTGATAGAGAGGAAGACTGCTAGTCAACAGGACAGGTTGCTTTACCTGCAGCAGTTTACAAGTGGAGAACCTCGTGACCTTGTTCTTAGCTGTGAACATATGAGACCAGATGACGGTTACAACGAAGCAAGGAGGCTACTCCAACAGCACTACGGGGACGAGCTGAGAATAGCCACAGCTTTCATGAAGAAAGCTCTTCAATGGCCACAGATAAAAACAGAAGACAGGAAAGCTCTACATGCATATGCTTTGTTCCTAATAGGGTGTAGAAACACAATGAGTGACGTGGAGTTCATGGTTGAGATGGATAACCCCAGCAATATGAAGACTGTCATCTCAAAGCTACCCTTTAAACTGAAAGAGCGGTGGAGGAACCAAGCATATGAGATCCAAACAAGATCAAGAAGAAGAGCCAGGTTCTCTGATGTAGTGGATTTTATCAATTGGCAGGCAGAGGTTATCAACGACCCGCTGTTTGGAGACATCTTGGACCTCAGCATAGAAGAAAAGGGGAAGCCCAAGACAAACATTAAGAGAAGTAACCCCAAGAGCAGCTTTGCTACAACTGTCTCTCCAGCTGGAGGACAGAGTGGTGCCCAACAGCTACAACAGAAGGAGCATGGTCCAGTCAAATCAGCCGATGCTTTTCAAGGTCCTTGCATGTACTGTAAAAAGAATCACGCACTGGAGGTCTGCGAGAAAATAAAAGAACAAACTCCTAAAGACAGAATCAGATTCCTAGCCACAAAGGGACTCTGCTTTGGCTGCCTCACACAAGGACATCTGAGTAAGAGTTGTCGTAAAAGGATGCAATGCAACGAATGTCCAGGAAAACACCCCAGCATTTTGCACGTCACAAAGGATGCTCCAGCCCTGCAAGAGAGGGATGAAAATAGGAACACAGAAGTTACTGGGGAGGTAACCAGTGCTTTTGTAGAAGCAGAGCATGAAAGCAGAGGACATACTGGGGCAGGTAATAAAGAAGCTATTCTCCCCATAGTACCAGTGAAGATAAAGTCCAAAAGAAGTGACAAGGTAATGCAGGTCTATGCATTTTTAGACCAAGGAAGCACGGCAACCTTCTGCACTGATGAAGTTATGCAGCAGCTTAACCTCCGAGGAAGAAAAGCAGAGCTTTTACTCACTACTATGGGAGCTGAGAAGAAGGTAAACACTCATGTCCTGTCAGATATGGAAGTGTGTGGCTTGGAAGAGGAGAATTACATAGACCTTCCACAGGTATTCACTCAACCAAGTATACCAGTGAAAAAAGACAACATTCCTCTGCAGAGAGACGTGGATCAGTGGCCTTACCTGCATGAAGTTCGCCTCTTGCACATTGAAGCAGAAGTTGGCCTGCTTATTGGCACTGATGTCTATAAAGCCATGGAGCCTCGGCAGATAATAAACAGTAGAGGTGACGGGCCCTATGCAGTAAGGACATCCCTTGGATGGGTTATCAACGGCCCACTCAGAGGCACTGCTGCGGCTAACCAAGACGTTGTGAGTCACTCAGTCAATCGCATTTCTGTGTCCAATGTGGAAAACCTACTGACTCAGCTGTACAATGCAGACTTCCCAGAGAGAGGATATGACGACAAGTCAGAGATGTCACAAGAAGATCATCAGTTCCTCGACTCAGTCAAAGGATCCACACAGCTAGTCGATGGTCACTACTGTATCGGATTACCACTGAAAGACAAAGAAATAAAAATGCCGGACAACAGATCTCTAGCCGAGCAGCGCCTCACAAGCCTCAAGAGGAAGTTGCACAGGAATCCTGACTTCTATGAGGAGTACAACCGATTTATGACAGAGTTGGTAAACAAGGGATACGCCACCAAAGTCCCAGAAGAGGAACTACACCGTGATGATGGGAGACTTTGGTTCATTCCTCATCACGGAGTTTACCATCCCAAAAAGAGGAAATTAAGAATTGTCTTTGATTGTACTGCATCATATCAGGGAGTATCACTGAACAACAAACTCCTTCAAGGCCCTGACCTCACGAACACTCTTGTAGGAGTTCTGACAAGGTTCAGGAAGGATACGGTGGGCATGATGGCAGACATTGACTCCATGTTTTACCAGGTGAAGGTACCAAATGAGGATTCAGATCTGCTGCGTTTCTTATGGTGGCCGGACGGCGACCTGAGCTCAGAGGCAGCAGATTACAGAATGTGTGTGCACCTGTTCGGAGCAGCATCCTCCCCCAGCTGCGCCTCATATGCACTAAGGAGGACAGCTGAAGATGGAAAGACATGGGCAGCGCCTGAAGCAGTTGAGACAATCTTAAACAATTTTTACGTGGACGATTGTCTGAGCTCAGTGTCATCAGATGAGCACGCTGTTGCGCTCGCTAAGAACTTGAGAACACTATGCCTCAGTGGAGGATTTCACTTGAGCAAGTAGACAAGCAACTCCAGAGCTCTGCTAATGTCGATTCCAGAAGAAGACAGAGCTTCAGGAATTAAAGATCTTGATCTGAATAATGACCAGCTACCCACAGAGAGGGCGCTAGGCGTCCAATGGTGCACAAACTCTGACATGTTTAAGTTCAAGATCGAAGTACATCAAAAACCATGTACTAGAAGAGGAATCTTGTCAGTCGTGGGCTCAGCTTTCGATCCTCTGGGATTCCTGGCACCTTTAGTCCTTCCCGCCAAGCTGCTTCTGAGGGAACTCTGCAAAGAGAAAAAAGCATGGGACGACGAAGTGTCAGAAGAACAAACAAAGAAATGGAAAAAGTGGCTGTCAGATTTACAAAAGTTGTCATCTTTTTGTGTTAGCAGGTGCATCAAACCTGCAGGATTCGGCGTCATCAAAACAGCACAACTGCACCACTTTTCTGACGCCAGCAACGACGGCTATGGTACAGTATCTTATCTCCTGCTGACTAACGAAAAGGACCAGAAGCTCACCTCATTCATGATCGGGAAGTCAAGAGTGGCACCGCTCAAACTGGTCACCATTCCCAGGATGGAGTTGACAGCGGCTGTTATAGCTGTGAAGATGGATAAGATGCTTCAGTGTGAGCTGCAGCTACAGCTGAATGAGTCAAGATTCTGGACAGATAGTGTGACAGTACTTAAGTATATTGAAAATGATGCTGCACGCTACAAAACATTCGTAGCTAACAGAGTCTCATTCATTAAAGAAGCTACAAAGCCATCTCAGTGGAAGTACGTGAGCACAGCAGACAACCCTGCAGATCAGGCTTCGAGAGGGTTAAGTGCTGAGAGTCTGCTGCAGAGCAAGAACTGGATACAGGGGCCAGAGTTCCTGCTAAGACCTGAGGAAGAATGGCCTAAACGCCCAGACCAGCCTATTCACTTAGAAGAAGAAGAAGCAGAGGTCAAAAGGTCAGCTCAAGTGTCTCTGGTACAAACAGATGAAAAATTGGATACAATGGTTCAGTTTGTACATCACTTCTCAAGCTGGTATAAACTCAAGAAAGCGACAGCTTGGCTGATGCACCTAAAGGGGATCCTGCTCAACATGAAGCAGAAAAGAAAAGAGCTCCAAGAAACAATACGGAAACATGAAAATGACACATCTAAAGCAGAGTCCTTGCTCCAGCAAGAGATGCTCAAATACAAGCAAAGTTTTGAAAAACAAGTGCTCACCACTGAAGATCTCGCCACGGCGGAGACAGAGTTAATTCGCCTATGTCAGAGAGGAAAATATGCAGAGGAGCTTAAAGCCCTGCTGGATGGAAAGGATCATGTCAGAAAAGATAGTCATATCTTTAAGTTGGATCCCTATTTGAAAGATGGAGTGCTAAGAGTAGGAGGACGGCTAGGCCGATCTGCGATGCCGTTGGATGCCAGACACCCGGCTATCCTGCACAAAGATGATTGGATCGCCAAACTCATCCTCCGTCACATACATGAAGCGACAGGACACTCAGGGAGAAATTACATTCTTGCCAGACTGAGGCAGAAGTTCTGGATACCAAAGGCCTGCTCAGCGATACAAAAAATGATTTCAGAGTGTAACACATGCAGAAGACTACATGCTAGGGCAGGTGAACAAAAAATGGCAAATTTGCCAGAAGATCGGTTGTTGCCAGATAAGCCACCCTTCACAAACACCGGCGTGGATTTCTTCGGCCCATTTGAGGTCAGTCGAGGTCGCAGCAAGGTGAAGAGATATGGTGTGCTTTTCACATGTTTAACCAGTAGAGCAGTTCACATAGAGGTAGCCCACTCCCTTGACACCAGCTCATGTATTAATGCACTACGTCGCTTTCTAAGCAGAAGAGGACAAGTGTCGGTTCTCCGGTCTGACAACGGCACTAATTTTGTCGGTGCTGAGAGAGAGTTGAAGGAGTCTTTAAAAGACCTGGACCAGCCTAAGATCCGGGAATCGATGCTGAGAAGAGGAGTTAAATGGATATTTAACACACCTGCCGCGTCCCACCACGGAGGTGTCTGGGAACGCCAAATAAGAACAGTCAGGAAAGTCCTAAGTTCCCTGTTGAAACAACAGACGTTGGATGATGAGGGTCTACAGACACTCTTGTGTGAAGTGGAGAGTATCATCAACGACAGACCCATAACAACAACCTCGAACGACCCCAATGATCTGGAGGCTTTGACCCCAAATCATTTGCTGGTGATGAGAACACAGCCAAATATTCCTCCAGGTGTCTTCTCCAAGGATGACCTCTATGCGCGTCGCCGCTGGAGGCAAATTCAATATATGGCAGATTTATTCTGGCGAAGGTGGACACAAGAGTACCTACCTCTTTTACAAGAAAGACAAAAATGGAGCACAACAAGGAGGAATTTCAGCCTGGGAGACGTCGTCCTCATTGTGGACTCCTCCGCGCCACGGAATTCCTGGCTGATAGGGAAAATTGTCAAGATCATGCCGGACTCAAAGGGGACGGTCCGCAGCGTCTGTGTTCAGACGAAGACAAGCACGTTAGAGAGACCCATCTCCAAGATATGTCTCTTGGAGGAGGCATCGTGAAGATTAAAGAGACTGAATAAGACAAGGACATTTATTTGTTTTGAATAAAGACATTTAATGACCTTGAATCATATGTAAAAAAAAAAAAAAAAAAAAACGTGGACAGGATTTATTGTTAGACAATGGCTCTATGTGTTTGTGTTTGGTAATTGATATGTTGTTAACCTAACAATTAGAGGCAGGTTATGTTAGAGCCATTTTGTGAATTACACATAAGGTGATAAATAATTTACATGTGTTGGATTTATCCTTTATATACCGTATTTGAGGTTATAAGAGTGCCTATTAGTTAATAACAGCTGCTCTCTTCTTATTGGCTGAGACGTGCGTAACGTGATGTATGCGTAATTTGGTTCAGTTATGATTATGGAGGCGAGGAGAGCACACTAGTTTTTGACCGTGCTGTCGTGCTAATTGTGCTAATGATTATTGCCTGATTTTGGATTGCTACACAGTTTTTTATTATTTGTTGTAACTTGAAGAAAGGTTTCAATAAACCCTCGTGAGAAAGAAGAACTGTGGAGTTTTTGTGGCAGAAGACACGCGTCAACTACATGCTTGCGCTCCATAATTTTAGTGTGTGTTAAAAAGTAAAAAGAGACGGAGCCACACTTACACCTGGGCTGTTAGGGCTTTTACCTGGACTTTTACCTGGGCTTTTAGGGCTTTTACCTGGACTTTTAGGGCTTTTACCTGGGCTTTTACCTGGGCTTTTAGGGCTTTTACCTGGACTTTTAGGGCTTTTACCTGGGCTGTTAGGGCTTTTACCTGGGCTTTTAGGGCTTTTACCTGGACTTTTAGGGCTTTTACCTGGGCTTTTAGGGCTTTTACCTGGGCTGTTAGGGCTTTTACCTGGGCTTTTAGGGCTTTTAGGGCTGTTACCTGGGCTTTTAGGTCTTTTACCTGGGCTGTTAGGGCTTTTACCTGGGCTTTTAGGGCTTTTACCTGGACTTTTAGGGCTTTTACCTGGGCTGTTAGGGCTTTTACCTGGGCTTTTAGGGCTTTTACCTGGGCTGTTAGGGCTTTTACCTGGGCTTTTAGGCGAGGGATTCTCCAGGCAGGGACTGCTTTCACTGACTGATACAGCGGTGGGAGAAAACAAAACAGCAGCGAAAGCTGTATGTGGTTCACAATCGCCCAAAAACTTTTAGTTTGACAACGTTTCATGACCAGTGAGATGAGCTAAGTCTTGGTGGGTTGATAGACGGTAAAATGACCAGCCCTTACTGCTGCTCTGTACATTGTCCAGTCGTGTCGTTGAACAGATGTTTTATCCTCCTGCGCGAGTCACGTCACTGAAAACTCTGAATGATCTTTGTGACTTCTTCTCTCTATTATCTCAGAACAGTTTATCCAGAAATTTGCTGATATTTCCTTTGAAATCGATACCAAATACTGCCAGGAGCATGGCTGGGAGTGAAAGCTTGCCCGCCGTAGCAACAGTAACCAAGGGGGCGGGGCTTACGCAAAGGGTCAATTAGCCATCTCCAACCCCAGACTCTCCAGCACCCCTGTCAGTGTATCTGTGAGGCCTTTCCCAGTTGTGTCCTTCACAGCAGTGAACCCCACAAAAGACTCAGTAATAGTGACCTTCTTCTTCTCATCTGTGTGAACATAACGTATGATAACTGAAGCCTGCTCTTGCTTTGAAATATCAGGTGTGCAGTCCAATTCCACTGCAAAGTACTTGGAGGCTTTGATCTGGGCACAAATTTTTACCTAAAACACATTCTGATATGGAATCTAAAAATTCTTTTTGAGGCATCCTTTCTAAGATGCTCTGCCAGTGTGACATCATATCGTGCTATGAGCTCAAGGATACCCAGAAAATTTCCATTTTTAGGATTTCCCAACTGTGCATTTTTCCCCCTCAGTGGCAAGTTTCTTTCTGCAAGGAAGAGTATGCAGTCGATAACTCGAGTCAACACACTTCTCCAGTGTGCCTTTTCAGCGGCCATGGCTCTCTGCAACTCGCTATCAATAGTTTTACCTAGGCGTAAGCGGGATGCCAATTCTTTCCACATCAGATAAGCATTTATGTGATAGTTACTGGTTTCATGGTGCTTCAGTGTCTTTGAAAGACACTGCCAGTTATTATACCCCACCACAAGGCATGTGTCAGCAACTCTAGCTTCACCAAAAAGCTTACATGCAAAACAATAGACTCTGTTATTACTTTTGGAGTACAGTAACCAATCCCGCTCCACTTTCTCTCCATTGGACATAACACGAAAACAGTACGCTTTGGAAAAACACCTTTTACTCTTATCTGATCTTGGATATGGCCCATCAGGACATTTCTGTGGGCCATTCTCAACCATGTACTGCCTCAATGAGTCCCCGATTTCGTGTGGTGAAGGCCATTCAGATGGATCTTCTGAGTAAGGCCTTGCCCCAGCCCTCTCCTCTGCACCTCTCTCTGTTCCAGTTCCTCTTCATCATCACCTGCACCTCTCTGTCCCTCTCCCTCATCTTCACCTCTCTGTCCCTCTCCCTCATCTTCACCTCTCTGTCCCTCTCCCTCATCTTCACCTCTCTGTTCCAGTTCCTCTTCATCATCACCTGCACCTCTCTGTCCCGCTCCCTCATCTTCACCTCTCTGTTCCACATTCTCCTCTGTGGTGATTGACCAGCCATGTCTGCCTGCACTAATTTTCCCAAAAGGACACAGTGAATTGATTAGTCAGCAGAAATTCAAACTATACTAGGCATCTAGATTTTTGTAGCCTCACAGTTTAATTATTCCTACCTGATGTCATCATTGGTCTCCTCTATAGCGGATGTCGTCACCGACCTCATGTCTGTCTCCTTCACCCCTTGCCTGTGTTTTTCTCTGCTATATTCATATGGTCAGACAAGCATTGTTTAATACCTTTGAATAAATTACACATCTTGCTAATGCAATTTTTCAACATAAATAATATTAAGAAATTAATCACTTCCACCTAATATTAGACCAACCTGTCGTCTTCCCCTGTCTCTCCTGATTCTATCTCTCCCTTCTTATCTTCTTTCTCTCCATCCTCACACCTGAATCACATGAGCTTTGTGTTAAGGAGGTTTAAAACACAGCAGGTTTAAAAATACAGCAGTCAATATAAAAAACATATCAAAAATATAAATAATAATAATGTAAAATATAACAATAATAATGTAATAATAGTGTAGTATAATAATAATATAAAAAAACATTAAATTTTAATTTTAAATTAAAGCCGCAAGCGGCGATGACGGGCCCTCGCTCGCCCATGCGACCGCGGGGCCTGAGGCATGTTGGGGCAGTGGCGTGAAGCAGAGTGGGACAAAAACTGGAAGGAGGCCAAAAAAAAGTAATATTCCCTTCATCCACAAGGGGGTTCTAAGCAGTTGTTTGTAGGTGTGTTCATGGGTGGTCCCTCATCATACATTAAGTTTTGAAAAAGTCTGATATTGCATAATATAATGACATGAAGGAGTTGGGGGAGGTTGGTGTTTCCTCCACCAGGGGCAGTAGGAGTATAGCAATACCAGTTAAATCAAAGTTCCTAATAGTTTCTTTTCCAGTGTATTTGTCATTGGATCATTATCTCTTTACATGCTCATACACTGAGTTAAATACAATTATTTTATATTTATACATACCCATGTTTTTATTTCTGACTTCTTTGAGTGTGTGCTATAAAATGGCACTTGTATTGCTTCCTTTTTTGTTGTTATTTGTTGTTGCTTTCTCATATTGCTGTTGTTGATTTATCCTCTGAATGTGTATATTTCTTGGGGAGGTGCTTCTTATAAGCCCATGTAGGGTTTTTTAACCTCTCCTGCACTTACTATTCTTCTTTCATTTCTGTTTTTTGTAATTGTCGTTTTTTATGGTGCAAATAAATAAATAACAAAATAACAAATAACAATAAATAGCAAGTTCTGAGCTGCATTCAAGGGTGGAATTTCATCACTTGAAGTTTTGATCAAATTGGATGATTTCTGTGTAAAATACGACACATTATTTTTCAACATGAGGGCAGCATGACTTCATATAGTTGCAGTGAAGTGTACTTCATACAAAAAGGGCATGTTGATTTTGCCAGGTAAAATAAACGAGGAATTGGAGTTTGGCAAGAAACAGCTAATTTTTGACCATGCCTGTGTGTCCTTTCTAACAGAAGAAAATGTTGGTGTTATTTATGTTTGGGGTCATTGGAGTCTATGTGTCTTAAGAACAGTAAGAGCATTTTGTTTATTTCAGGCATGATGACCTAATGGATTATTATCCTTTGTCATCCTACAAAATGAGTGACATTCTAATCATCTGTCCCCATCATTCCTTTGCAGTGAGATATTAATTTCTGCAGCAGAGGCACCTGGGGTGGAGAAGAAAGAGAATGTCAAGTTTCTCTCAGAAGATGATGTTTTGGCTATCCAGGTGTGGTCCAGTGAAGAAAGCATCTCCGTGCCTCTCAATTGCCAGGTAACCATTCATATCTAACACATGTATGCACACATATTTTTTTACATCACTCTTTTATTCCAGAAACCCCAAAATGCATAAGATGAGGTGTGACACATCTCTAGACAACAGAATTAAGTTAATGGGAGAATTAAAGCAGATATCATCGGCACGGCCGTTTCGGCTAATGCTGTGTTCAAGGCAGGCTTTTGAAACCGTAAGTTACAGCTTCAAGTCACAACTACGACTTGGTAGCGTTCCAGGTAACCCGTAGCTCGTGTTTTTACCGTCCTGTTGTCTGTGAAAGTTCCCTATAACGGCCACTCGTAACTTCCGACCCGTGAACTCGTACCAGATCGAACTGGTATGACTTCACAGGAAGGAAAAACACAAAGTACGAGTTTCCTTGAACGCACCATGAGTTAGCAGCCCCCGCCCTTGTCAGGCATCAATTGGTCCTCGTGCTACGTCACCACATTCACGCGCATCCCTTGGCTGCACACACAGCCCTTCATGCCGTTCTCTCCCCTCATTGGATAACACTTGTATCCCACAAGGAAAATTTTCTCCTCGGGTTACAGCAGAGCAGAGTGACGGAGAGACTCGTGTTTAGGCTGAAATACTTCATGTAAGTGATTGCTGACGGAAAATAGGACTATTTAGGACTTATATTAACAAAAACATTCCACTGATATCTGCTTTAAGTTGTATAGGGATGCCTTTGACCTGAAGTAATGAGAATTTCACAGGATGACGTTTCAAAATGACTGGGAGACATAGACAAAATCCATTCATGTTCAGCAGCTTAAATGTTCACTTAGGGGTTGAAATTTTAATAGTAGTTGTTTTGTTTTGATCTTGCATTGAGGTGAGCCTCATTGGTCCAGCTCTGATGGAACAACGCAGAGATAGAAGCCCAACTTTGAATCTCTCCAGTTCGTCCTCCCACACTGGAAAGCAACATAACCTCACCTTTTTCACTCTATGTATTGTCATTTATTCATCCCATTAAATCATCTAATGGCATGTTGTTGTGGCGTCGTCTTATTTATTTATTCAAACTGCAGCTTTCGGCAACATGTACTGTAAGAAAAAAAAAGTAGGTTGTAGGTGCTACGGTTTTTCACTGAAAATGTCACGTCAACAACAAAGGTGATTGAAACACATGTACCATCTGTACACCTCTTCCTTCACCACCAAAATATCCCATAATGTCATATAAACATCTCCCTCAGTAGTTGTACTTATTAACCTAAAATTTGGTATCCTACATGGACAGGAAATGTGTGAACCATATATATAATGCAACCTGTTTTAAAATAAGGATCACCTTTTTGCGAAAAATTTCAACCCTCCCCCCTCTAAAAAAATAATTTCAGAAGCTCAATTCTTAATGGAATGAGTCAATTCAGTATTTTATAGATATATATGTAAAGTGACAAAGGTTGTCAAACCATAGTTGTGGGTGTTAAACCTTATTGGAGCTTTTCGATAGCCTATGAAATTTACCTTGTGGCGCATTAACTAATAACATTGTGCACAGTATACAATCAATGTAGTTTTGTGTGTGTTTATGGACCCTGAGTCATGCAAATAAAGCTGAAGATGATGATGATGATGATGATGATGATGATGATGATGATGATGATGATGATGATGATGGGGAAAAAATAAACTATATCACTTTCTCACCAAATGGAGTAATTTTATTATGAACATGTAGTTAGTAAACCGTGTAAAAGTAGTTTTGAATAGACTATGAAACTATGACTATAATACTATGACTTTGAAACTATGAAACCAGGAAACCTTGACAGAAACTATGAAACTATGACTATAAAACAAAACTGAAGGCAAGGAAAGGCAAGGCAATTTTATTTGTATATCCTGTTTTTCACAAACAGTTTGTCTCAAAGGGCTTTACATGGCATCATAACAACATCCTCTGTCCTTAGACCCTCACATCCACTGAGGAAAAACTCCATGGAAACCCTTTTAACAGGGAAAACCAGGAGAAAGCTCAGGGTGAGCAACAGAGGAGGGATCATCACCCAGGACAGAGATGTTGTTACAGACAAGAAAACAGTTTACAGTTTATGACAGAATGTGCGAAATGTGCATTATGAATTAATGGGGGCAGCTTCTGGTGACGTGGGGGGTGGGGGGGGATAACGGGGGGAGCACGCCAGCTCAATGGGGAGGACCGGGTGGCGGACTGGTCCATGGAAAGGGGGTCAGGCCGGTCCAGTAGCAGGGGGATCGCGGGTGCAGGTGCGGCTGGTGCAGAGAGATGGAGCTCCGGTGGATCTGCAAAAACACAGAGAGAGGAGCGCGAGACACCAAGGCCAAACTACAAAGTGCAACAGAATCAAAAATCAAAAATATACTAAGAGAAGGGGGGGGGGGCTCTGTAACCAGATGTGTCCCCAGCAGTCTAAACCTATAGCAGCGTAGCTATAAATGGTTCAGAGCTACCTGAACCAGCCCTAACTAAAAGCCCTGTCATAAAGGAAGGTCTTCAGTCTCGACTTGAATGTAGATTTTGAAGTCTATTCTAAATGCTACAGGAAGCCAATGTAGAGAAGCTAAGGTGGGAGAGATGTGCTTTGTCTTATTAACTCCTGTCAAAACCCTCGCTGCAGCATTCTGGACCAGCTGGAGACTTTTTTCTGGCATCCTGACAGGAGAGAGTTACAGTAGTCTAGCCTAGAAGTGATAAATTCATGCACCAGTTTCTGGAGCGCCTTGTCTTCTTTGCTGGTGGCACAGAGTCCTCTGAAGTCATCTTCATCATCTACATCCTCACTAGAAAGAGGAGACATAAGCTGTGTCCCAATTCAGGGGCTGCATCCTTCGGAGGCTGCATTTGAAGGCCGATTACGTCACAGCGCTGCGTGAAGGCTGTCGAAGGCTGTCGAAGGCTGTCTTGTCCCAATTCGTCTAAATTCGAAGGCTCCTCCAAATGCGTCCTCCTTTCCCCTGCATTCGGAGGATGCACCGCTACTATCCTTCACGGCCTCCCGTATCCCAAGATGCTTTGCTGCACCGTTGTTGTTATTAGCAACCTAGCCGCTAGCTATCGAACGGAGCAGCTCTGTGCTGTAGCCATGGTAACCCGGCTCTGCGGCTCGGAGGTGTGGCCGCCCGCTGCTGAGCTCTGCTCTGGCTGCACAGGTGAGGAGCTGAGCAAAGCATCTGTGTGTGACAACTTTTATAGAAAGCTATGAAAACACATTACTTGTGCTCTTTATTCTCTATTCACTTAACAGCCTTAACAGCCTGAAGCTTAGCCCCCCGGCTGCTGTTCAATGGTTTGTTTATTAGTATATTAATGATAACTGCCCTTGTATTGATTCTACTTCTTTAAAAAAAAAAAAAAAGGGGGAGGAGCGGAGGAGCGGAGGAGCGGTAGAGCTGTTGCAAGCGGCACTTTCGTACGGGATAATGCCCGACGAGGTGTCCATTATCAGAAATTAATGGACGACGCGGAGGCGTGAACCGTCCGACGCGAAGCGGAGGACGGTTGCTTCCGCGAAGTCCATTAATCTCTGATAATCGGACACCTCGAAGGGCATTATCCCGCTTATACCATGGTCACTTACGAGAAAAATACATATTAAATCATTCACTCATGATTTAATGTTGTTTTTACCGTTAAAATCATACGTCGACTCGTCTTTAACATAAGCGGCTGAGCGGACTATTTAATAACTCTCGTCGGCGATCAAAGAAAAAAAAGAGGGACACTGTGACGGCAGCGTAACGTTACAGCCAGTGACTCTGCCACAGCCTGGTAGTTGATCAGTGAAGGGAGGTGAGGTGACGGCTTAAATGTTACGTGACACAAAGTTTTACTTCTTACCGCTGGTGTGTTTACAGACTCCAGTGCCATGATGCGCTGAAAAAAAGTTGTTTTCGTCCGAGTGTCCGTTGCCGTGGTTACCAACAAGCGTTTGAGCCAGCGCAGTAATATTTAGAACGTAACCAGGCTATTTTACCGGAACATCTTTATGGGTGTCCATTATCACTTTTTAATGGACACCCAGCAGCCAATCAGAATCGAGGATTCACCCAGACCATGGTATAAAAATGTTTAACGTCCGGCCGTTGTTTACGTTACGCCGTTGTTTACGTTCGGATCAGGTAATGCTCCAAAAGCTAGACCGTCCCATTTACCGACCGTTGATGCGGCCCCCGGAGGAGTCTCCGAAGCCGTTTCCTCCGGAGACCGCGTAGGCTGGGTCCTCCGAAGGCTGCAGCCCCTGAATTGGGACACAGCTATAGTCTCAGGGCTGGGGGGCTGCAGTGCTGTGGGTGCCAGATGGTCCTGGGGTCACTTGGTCATCCTCTTGGCTTTGAAAATGGAGACAAATAAATAAATGAATACAATAAATGGAATTAATTGTAATAATATAACTAATAATAATAATGCAGTTAATACAGTGACACCACCGCTGTGCAGCACTACAACCCGCTAACCCCCTAAGCCCAGCCCTGCAGCCTTCCCTCCCACAGCTCTAGGTAGCTACGTTACAGCTAGTAATTACTGTACAGCTGTAGTTGTACCTTGCTATACGTATTACCTACTGTATATCACTGTAGTGTCATTGACTCTGCAACACCAACACACCAACAGTAGGTGGAAGTAAAGGACCGTGTATAAAGTCGAGCATGAGTACGCTTTCTATCTGCAAGGCCACCATGGCGTCTGTTTTGATTGCAGAACTGTACAAATAGACTCAAAATGGTGAAGAAAGGGCAAGGAAACAATATTAGTTGTAGGACTACATTTGAGGGATTACCTGTTTACCAACAAATCAGGATGTGTGTGCAGCCTGACTGCAGAAAGAACCGGTTGTCATGGTTACCTCCATGGGTCCAGTGTAGTCAAAACGGTGTTAGCTAGCGATGTCGTCAGCCTACTACAACAGTTTATCACCTTCTGATGTAGTGTGTGTTTTATACATAGACTGTAGGTTTTATAACGGAATGGAAAAGAAAAGAAAAAAACGTAAAAACAACTGTCCATCCATAACGTTACCTACAGACAGTAATGTTCAGGAAAACACTCACGATTACAAAACTTGGTGGCTGTGAGGAGGACTGAGCTGCTGCCTGGTCAGAGACGAGGGAAGAGGACGGACCTGTCTAAAGTCTGGAACAACTGCATAACGGAACTGTAACGTGACGTGATGGCTGAGTATGTACCGGTAATGTAAAACAATAAATCTTACCGTATATAATCACTGCTTGCTTTCCATTGTGAACTCGTCTTCAGTTGTTGTCGTAGTAAAAATTTCACAACCCCTTGGCTGCAGTTACAGCTGTGCTGTGCCTGTGGGCATTTAGCTTCATCACCATTGCTTGAAATTAAAGCAGATATCAGTGGAATGTTTTTGTTAATATAAGTCCTAAATAGTCCTATTTTCCGTCAGCAATCACTTACATGAAGTATTTCAGCCTAAACACGAGTCTCTCCGTCACTCTGCTCTGCTGTAACCCGAGGAGAAAATTTTCCTTGTGGGATACAAGTGTTATCCAATGAGGGGAGAGAACGGCATGAAGGGCTGTGTGTGCAGCCAAGGGATGCGCGTGAATGTGGTGACGTAGCACGAGGACCAATTGATGCCTGACAAGGGCGGGGGCTGCTAACTCATGGTGCGTTCAAGGAAACTCGTACTTTGTGTTTTTCCTTCCTGTGAAGTCATACCGGTTCGATCTGGTACGAGTTCACGGGTCGGAAGTTACGAGTGGCCGTTATAGGGAACTTTCACAGACAACAGGACGGTAAAAACACGAGCTACGGGTTACCTGGAACGCTACCAAGTCGTAGTTGTGACTTGAAGCTGTAACTTACGGTTTCAAAAGCCTGCCTTGAACACAGCATTAGCCGAAACGGCCGTGCCGATGATATCTGCTTTAATTGCCAATGTACTATTTTCTCTCTCATTTGCCTTGAAAGGGGTCCGAGTTGACGGTGTTGTGTAAAATTTGCGAGTTTTTTTTTTTTTTTTAATCACAACAATTAGTGCAAGTAACAGCACAATAAGACACGATCCCATAGACTCCCGGCTGTTGCTGTTCTCTTTCTGCAGGCGACATGCGCAGTAGAACGTCTGTGACGTAGGCAGGTAATCCCTCTATAAAATCCCAGTTTACCCGCCAGGTTACTACCAGAAGTAGCAGTCTTCTTTTGCAGTAGGTGTTGTCATAGCATCACTATTAGCATAGAAGCTAAAACTAGTTGAAATTTGTTTTGCCACTAATGAAACTGTGTTTGATGCTGTTTTTATTTTTTATTTCATTTTAGGATATGGATTCGCCAACAAAATATTCGGTCACCACCGACGAAGACATTACCAATGTCCGCAAGGATTTAGTAATTGCCGCTGTAAGTATTACTTTATTTTTGGTGTAAAATGGGATAAATTAAAACATTGAATTAATGTGGTTCAATACAAAAGAAATGTTTATGAATTAACTGAGCGGTAGAAAGTGACTAGCTGGAGGTGAGCACATGGTTAGCTTAAGAATAATGTCTGTGGACACCGCCCCGTGAAGCCACTTGTTGACAGATGATTAGCATACACACCATATTAGCAATGTTGATATTAAAGCAGAAGTAAGTGGTCCGGTGGTTTTGGCTAATGCTGCGTTCCAGGCAGGCTTTTGAAACCGTAAATTACAGCTTCAAGTCACAACTTACGACTTTGTAGCGTTTCAGGCAACACACTCGTGTTTCTCCGACCTGTTTTACCGGTGAAAGTCACTATAACGGCCACTCGTAACTTCTGACCCGTGAACTCGTACCAGATCCAACTGGTACCACTTCACAGGTCGGAAAAACACCAGTTTCCTTGAACGCACCATAACAGTCCTCGTCCCTACGTCGCCACATTCACGGCGTCCCTTGGCTGCACACACAGAGAGGACTGCCCCTTTATGCCGTTCTCTCTCCTCATTGGATAAAAATTGTAGTATACGATAAAAGTTTTCTCCTGGGCTCAGAGCAGAGCAGAGTGACTGACAGACCCGTGTTTCAGACCAAACACTCTATAGAAGTGATTGCTGTCAGAAGATATAACTATTTAAGACTTATATTAACACAAATATATCACTTACTTCTGCTTTAACATTATATGATAATTATCTTCGACGTCCGACGGGATGCGCGACTGACGAGGGTGGGGGGTTAATTATTAACCCCCCCCCCTCCCGCCAGTCGCGCATCCCCTCGACATCATTAACTCCTGTTAATGTAACCATTGTCAATGAGAACCAGAGACAAAAAGAGAAAAAAGAAAGTCGATTTTTAAAAATGTGTTGTGTCAGCCCTAATCGAGTGTATTATGTAGAATAACACAATTGTGATCTAGAAACATCCATTATTATTTTTTCCTGAGAAATATAGTGTAATATGTGTTGTCACTTATCTGTGGGGTGTGTATCTGTGCTAATTATTTTTTTCTATTGTTGTTTTGTTTATTTGTGTGCAGTATACATCCAGTGACCCAAAAGTTGGGGAGAGGGAGAAAATGCATGCCCTCAACAATGCCCACGAGCAGGCAATGACCCTTTTAATAAAAAAGGACAGGCTCCTCAGAGCTGAAAAGCAGCGGTCCCTCATAAGGGACATTAAAATAAAAGCACTGGAGAAGGACAACCTCCATGTTAGACAGGACAACCTCCAGCTCAGGCAGCAGCTGGAGGTTGTCCTGGCCTCAGCTGCATATGTTATGGATGGTGAGTGCTAGTTTCTAAGTGTCAAAGACATTTTCTGTTATGTACTGAATCATTTTTTATTAGTTTGTTTTTTGTTTTAATTTGTTTGTTCTATTTTGTTGTTGTATGTTGTAAATAAAAGTGTTTATTGTTCTGAAGTAGTTGTAGTCATCATTCTTATATAATAACATTGCATTTACTTTCCATAGTATTTTACAGATACTGCAAGACATATGGAAACATAGGTAAATTAACTAAAATATGGTGCTCTACATGTTCACGTTAATGCATGTTGAACAGGTGTACTGATACAGTTTGGGGTTTTTACTTGCTAAGGTTTTATTACACTTTACTAAATAGGAGCATGGACAGGAGCATCACTACAAACATGTTCTTTTATTTTTCTTGACATGATCTGTAATCAGTAGCTATACAGTTGCAACAAGACAACAGTAACCTGTCGTTTTACTAGTAGTAGCCTTAGCTAACCTGAATATTTACAAGCCTCCTCTCGATACACTGACATAACTTACCCACTGTCTTTCAACCACTTAGAAAAGCTTTTTTTCATTCCCTCAAAATCTTTATCCTTCTCCCTTTTCCTCTTTCTGTGTTGTGCCCCCGAGAGCTTTCTCTTCTGCCTCTCCATCTTTGCGCACTGTCGGTCATGTAAACAACACGATTCAAATTTCAAAATGGGGAAAAAAAATAAAAAAAGCACCAGCGCGTGCTCGAGGGGGCGCGCACTGTGTGTTGTGTGTGGGAGGGGGCGTGAGGAGGGGAGGTGAGGGAGCAGAGGGGCGCCCAATGACATGCCTCTCTGTTATTGATCATATCATTGATTTACACATGTACAAACAGCTGTTAAATACAGAAAATGCCGACTCAATCCATCTCTTTGGCGCCCCCTCTAGCGCTCTTTGCTCCGTAGGTGGCTCTAGAAACGAGCCATAGGAACTTTTTGAGTCTCCAACACCGTAGCGCTGTGTTATTGTGTCTGTTTAGAGAGTCGTTGGGCGGCTTAACGCCATGACGACATACATTTGAAGTTTGGTTTGGTTGTTATTGAATCTTTGTTTTAAAAATAAAAAGAATTGGAAGGTGCTGTACTGTGTCTTGGGTTGTTATTATTTAACTACTCTAAGTTAGTTACAAATTAAATGACATGTTGAAGTGTTTAAAGAAAGACAACACCAGAAACAATACATCAGATGCAACAACTGTTTTATTTGTCAATGACAAATCAACAATAAAAAAAAATAAAAATAAGAGAGAATGAGAAAGGGTTACAATATAATGAACAACTAAAAAAACCTACAAAACCCTTTATTTTCCTTTTTTTTTTAAAGGTTCATGAGGCCAGATTTGTGAAGAAATGCACATGCGTTTTAAGTTTTTTACTGCTAATGGGCGATGAAGCGTTAAAAACCAAAAAGAATGAGCCCACCTGCGTATCTCTCCGTGGCCTTGAACAGGCTGTGTGCTGCATAATGAGCTGCAATTCTGGGTCCGAATTTCCCGACGCTGCATGCGCGTCCTCGACAGCTTCGGCTTTCCACCGCCGCTTGCGACTAGCGGTCGGCGGATGTCTTGCAGCCTGAACAGTCATGTGAGCAGTGAGTAGAGAAATAACGTCACTTTCTTAAAGCAGAAGTAAGTGATATTTTTGTGTTAATATAAGTCTTAAATAGTGTTATACCATGGTCTGGATGAATCCTCGATTCTGATTGGCTGCTGGGTGTCCATTAAAAAGTGATAATGGACACCCATAAAGATGTTCCGGTAAAATAGCCTGATTACGTTCTAAATATTACTGCGCTGGCTCAAACGCTTGTTAGTAACCACGGCAACGGACACTCGGACCAAAACAACTTTTTTTTCAGCGCATCACGGCACTGGAGTCTGTAAACACACCAGCGGTAAGAAGTAAAACTTTGTGTCACCGTAACGTTTAAGCCGTCACCTCACCTCCCTTCACTGATCAACCACCAGGCTGTAGCAGAGTCACTGGCTGCACGCCGCTGCGGTCACAGCCGGTCCCTCTTTTTTTCTCTTTTATCGCCGACGAGTTTATTAAATAGTCCGCTCGGCTCAGCCGCTTAAAGACGTATGATTTTAACGGTAAAAACAACATTCAATTACAAGTAATTGATTTAATATGTATTTATCTCGTAAGTGACCATGGTAACAGCGGGATAATGCCCTTCGAGGTGTCAGATTATCAGAGATTAATGGACTTCGCGGAAGCAACCGTCCTCCGCTTCGCGTCGGACGGTTCACGCCTCCGCGTCGTCCATTAATTTCTGATAATGGACACCTCGTCGGGCATTATCCCTTACATATCTTCCGACAGCAATCACTTCTATAGAGTGTTTGGTCTGAAACACGGGTCTGTCAGTCACTCTGCTCTGCTCTGAGCCCAGGAGAAAACTTTCCTTGTATCCTACAACCTTTATCCAATGAGGAGAGAGAACGGCATGCAGGGCTGTGTGTGCAGCCAAGGAACGCCGTGAATGTGGTGACGTAGGGACGAGGACTGTTATGGTGCGTTCAAGGAAACTCGTATTTTTCCGACCGTGAAGTCGTACCAGTTCGATCTGGTACGAGTTCACGGGTCAGAAGTTACGAGTGGCCGTTATAGTGACTTTCACAGGTAAAACAGGTCGGAGAAACACGAGTGGGTTGCCTGGAACGCTACAAAGTCGTAAGTTGTGACTTGAAGCTGTAATTTACGGTTTCAAAAGCCTGCCTGGAACGCAGAAGAAGGAAAAGATGTCAGGGCCAGAACAGCAGAGTCACGGAGTGTCTACACGTACAAAGTGTGTGTGTGTTAACGATTAGAAATGACTGAAGAGGGACAGGTTTTATGGATATGACGTGCTCAAATAAATCAATAACAAAGTCATTCAAAAAACACACTTTTGCGTGTCTGGTTAGCGCAAGCACAATGATCTACTATGAGTAATATGCTAAATGACAACACGCGCAAACCGCAGTATTTAAATGAGGGTTTTGCGCGTAACCGTTTCCGCCATGGAGAGTGTGGACAGAGAGCTGGATGGATACAAACGCAGAATAAAAATTTGATCCGACGCATTAATAGAGAGAGGGACAAACATATTGTAAACCCTATAGAGCTGCAGCATAAGAAACGTAGTTTATAATAAAACCTCAGCAAAGGGTGAGCTGCTCTGATCAGTGTTGAGCAGCAGCTGCAGGTAACTGGGAGACCTGCTGTCATTCATTGAGCTGGAGCTGCGCGCTATGGCACAGAGCTCAGGTGTGGGACACTCAGGCCACACTCGGATCTAAACGCGCTGACCAGATGGATCAGACGGAATGAAAGCGGTGACGTCTCTCAGCCCCGGTCCCAGAGCTGAGCAGCCAGGTACTGGAGAGGGAGGAGAGGAGAGGAGAGGAGAGGAGAGGAGAGGAGAGGAGAGGAGGGGAGAGGAGAGGAGAGGAGAGGAGCGCACTGGACGAGAGAGATGCGGCGTGCGTAACGGCGCTTAAATTACTTTGATCGCATGATCAACAAAGCTATTTAACCATCTGAACACAACTACTGGGCTCATCATTCATCACATATGATTATGTAACAGCTTGGCCTGATGGTTTTATATCGCAAAGCAGCAGAGGACAACGATATCGCTGCTTTCCTGTGCGCACTGCGCAGCTCTCAATTTAAAGGGCAAGACGGCGTGGTTTGGCCTTTAACTCGTTAATTATTCCATTAGTCCAGTTTCTCCGCGAGCCGGTGCAGGTGTCGCAACGCATCACCTGACGGCGATTTTTACAAATGTATTGACTGATCGATAACATGTTAGAAGCTATAGACTATAACAAAAACAAAAAATGCATCACATTTTTGGGTATGCCAGCTTCCTCTGTGGGTGGCACTGGCACACTCGTGGCTACGCCATCTCAGCTGCCTACAGCTGTTGCTGTTACTGTTTTTAACAAAGATCAAAAGAACAAAGATGAAAACAGCACTTGATTACTGAAAGGCAAAGCCCGTGTGGCGCGGCAGCGGCCACAAATAAGGACGCACTCACACGGGCCAGTTGTTCCGTGCCGAAGCTCTAATGCCCCCTCCTCTGTCCCCCGCTGGCCCCTCACACCACCTCCAACCCAAGCTGATCAAGCACGGTGCCTCCGTTGATATAGAGGGATTAATTGTTTACCAACACGGCGGATGTGCGCTTTACCCTGACTGCAGAAAGAACGGAGCCTTTAAACACCAGCGGTGATGAGGCGCTGGCATCAAGGTGGTTGTGTCCAAACACCCGTACTGGTTTATGTGACTTAAGGTGACATGTCAGCGCAGGAGGGAGTGGAGCGTGGATGCGAGCCAGTCTCCTTCAACCATGCACGGAAAAGGGGAATGATAGGAAAGGTTTTTCTAATTTATTGAGAAACAATGCCCACGTCAGCAATGCATGACAACATGTGGTTCATTCAGGGCCGGCCCCTGGCATAAACACTCTATGCGGTTGTTTAGGGCCTCAGCCGTCAGGTGAGGCCACATGATCAGAAAGGTACTGGGGTTCAATTCAAGTCATTTTAACACTGAGGTCGGCGCGCGCATTTACGCAACGGTCTTGATCTGTTTTCCTATATTTCAGTCATTTTACGCCGTAGAAACGTGGTTTAACTGCTCCCGTGACCGAGGGACGGCTCTCCTCTTTCAATTACACCCGCCCTCGACAACCTACGTTAATCACAGCCAGGGTTAGAGAGCCAATAACAGAGCATAGTGCACGCATCGTCCCCTCTCACTGTGCGTAATTGGTTGAATCCGTTGTCCGTCAACTTGAGCATACCTGATTGGTTGAATCGCCTGTCAGTCAACTTCGGCCAACCAATTGGCACTCTGGGATCACTAAGGTCCTTTCTATCACAGTTTTAGCTCCATGGTTTACCTACAGCGGCTGGCATGGAGAGAGACGGCAGAGGAGACCGAACCTGTCATTAAAACAACGGCGAAGCTTCAAACCCGCAGAATCGTTAGGAGAGAGAGAATCAGTGGTGACGGTGCTTCAGACGCTGAAAGTTTTGACTCATCTGATGAGCAGGATTATTCAAAAAATATGTGAGAGAGTTCAGACTTAAACTCAGCTCCAGCTCTGTATACAGACCTGTTGAGCTCTTACACTTTTTTTTTTTTACCTTTCACACAGCACAGACACAGTGACAACACACATTATATGAACAATGTAAATTGTGTGTTTTCCGTTTATTTAGTAAATATTTTTGTTTGAAGAGGGAAAAAAGCTAATTTCTCATTTAAAAAATCTGATGAAGCTTTGAAGTCAATATTCAGCTTCTTTTATCTCACATTTAGGACATTTGGTGAAAATAGAATGCCAGAATGACAACATTTATGCTCAAAAGGCGATTCTACAAGACTTCATTTTAGACTTGTTTTCTACACTTATCTATTAGGCTACTGTATTCATATCCTATTTCAAGCACCAAAAGAGTTTGTTCTCATGAATGAAGGAGTGTTTTCACAAGGGATTTGAAAATTTTCAGAAAATTGGGCCTAAATTATTTCTTTATACAGTGTTCTAGGACAAATTGGCCTCAGTGTACTTAGAGCGGAAGATTAGACATAAAACACTTGAGTATTGTTACATCTGTCTATCAAACATGTCTGTATTCAGTTTTAAGCAGTGTATGTGATTTGGTGTTTGCGCTTAGAGTGCACAAACAAAAATCTTGTTTAGGGCCACCAAAATGCTAGGGCCGGCCCTGGGTTCATTTGTCCCCTCAAGTTACATAAACCAACACAGCGTGGACACACACAACTCCGCTGACGCCGGTGATGTGTAGAAAAAGTGTTTACACTTTTGCTATACAAGTTTGTATCGATACGTCTCAAAAACTAAAAACTTTTTTGCGATATTTGAGAGCTTTTTCGAAATGTAGGTGTTTCCATTACCAGTTTTTAATTTCGATATTTAGGTTTTGCGCATTTCAAGGGGTAATGGAAACGCACCTAGTGACAGTTTCCTCATCACTAAACTTGAACCACCATCCTCCCTCACTCACGTCGTGACGACAGGACAAAGCCTTTTGGACATAGGCTACCTACCTTATATTGTAGCCGATATGCTGTGTTTTCCTCTCTGTATGCCTCTCGTTTCAGTTTTTGCCCCGGTCAATCATCTGGTGCGCATCCGCTGTTTATCAGGCGCTTGCTCACTCGCTCACTGCTCTGCAAAATAAAAAGGAAAGAATTGGTAAAGAATTAAGGAGTGCTGGAGTAAACAATGTGTCTTATTTAATGACCAGTGAGATGACAAGTCTTCGTGGTTGCTGCTCTGTGCAGTGTCCGGTCTTGTCATAAATCACTGACAAATCAACCTGATTAAATCTCAGCAACAATCACACTCTCAAGCCCTTTCCCTCTGCCATCGTGTAAAACTTCACTTCCCTGCCTGCCACTTCTTTCTGTAATTTTGATAAGAATACACATTTGTTTTTACCAGTTTCAATTGTCTCATCAGTTAACAGAGTAGCCTAATATCATTCTCAAGTCAGCTGCCAATCTGCAGGGACAGCGCGTGTCATAAGCGCGAGGACAAAAATGTAGCCTACAGCGTCTGCTATCTATGTAACCATGGTGAGCTCCAGAGACCGAGTCTCCCTCCTTCACTCATCCGCACACCAGCGCCTTGTGCCCGGGCAGCAGGCCGGCCAGCCCCCCCTCTAGTTCTGGAGCTTTTTTTTTTTTTTTGCTTTGACAACGGCTTACCGGTCCCGTCACTTCTACCTTTTTCCAGCCAGATAACGTCCAATAGAGGGAAAAAAATAGGACTTAACATTTTATTGGTTCCCGCTGTGGGGTCATCCCTATGTTCCCACAGCCCTATGTTCCCTCAGCCCTATGTTCCCTCATTTCTAACTTTTGTCGTCACTGAAAATTAGGCCCTATGTTCCCTCAGCCCTATGTTCCCTCATTTCTAACTTTTGTTGTCACTGAAAATTAGGCCCTATTCCCACAGCCCTTTGGTCCCACCATTGGTTGTGTTTAGGCAATGAAGAAAGGAGTTGGTTAAGTTTAGTAAAAAGACCAGGTAGAGGCTAGACAGGCCAGATAGACAGAGTCCAGATAGGTAAAGAGAGTCCAGAGGGAACATAGGGCTGAGGGAACATAGGGCTGAGGGAACATAGGCACGCTCCCTGTCCGTAACCGTTATGTTAGGATAACTAACGTTAAGTTAAACTAACGTTAACGCCAAATACAGTTATAAATAAGCTGGCACCTGTGCTGGTAGCCTATTATTTCGACCGCGTTGTACCTCGCCACTCACCGGAAACCTTTAACTTTTACAAAATAAACGAAATAGGCCTAACTTTTCTTTTTTTTGGCAATATATCCCAAGTAACTTACCTGAAACGCACTCCGTCGACGTCTCTGGACCAAACTGACAGGAGGTCCCGCCGTCTGTGGGCAGGTCTGCGGCCGACTTAAAGCCGACGCACCAGAGACGTTTGATGAGCTGGCACAAATGAGTATCAAATTTGAAGATATTCGCCCATGGGCCGATGCTTGACAGATGTTATAAATTATAGGGCCGACGTCCAACCTCAGGCCGACGTCGGCCAGACGTACGTGTGCTATCTGGGTAAATGTGTCTCTAATGTGCACATTACTCTGAGGACTAATTGTTTTCACATTATTAACAGTTTCACAGCTTCACCTCTCTAAGTGTCGCCAAAGGAACAATAGCTGTAGAAACGTGCCTACGCCAGCTATGGAGTTGGCGTGGGCCACCGCACTTTTCCACGGTCATTTCACTTTTGATACATCTGAACGTTGGCGTGGAAAATGACGTACGCCACTTTTTTGTGCGTATGCAACATTGATACATGAGGCCCCAGGTCTGCACAGCTGATCTACTACTCTTGTAGTTAGACCAGCTGGGTAGATCCAGTCCTTAGTAGTTTTTTGCAGGTAAGTGATAAAAGGTAAGTATTTGGACTCTTTGGTTGTGCCTTGGTGGTCCTGTGGACTCTAGGGATTGGGTCTAGCCAGCTGGTCTACTACTGCCTTACCAAACAGCAGTAGACCTGGGGCCTCATGTATCAATACTTGCGTGGATTTCATACTGAAACATGGCGTACGCCAAAATCCAGAAACTGTCGTACGCACAAAGAAAATCTGATGTATCAAAGTGTGCGTACGCATGGATCCAAGCACTTTTCCTTTGTACATCCCAATCAACGTGGAATTGAGCCACATGTAGAAGTGGTAATCTCCTCCCTGTCCACGCCCCCATTTAAATATGCAAATCAATGTAAATAAGGCCTGCACCAAAGATTCCCTTCTCTTTACGGTCAGATAACACCATGAAAAACTGTGAGGAACAGCAATTTAACCAAATTTGAGTGGAAGGTGCTCCTCGATAAAGTTGAGCCGTGTAAACATCTTTTTTTCTTTTTTTTTTTGCCGTCCTCCGCCACCATCACAAAGGGGGTGGGAGAGTGTATGTGTTATATAAAGGTGAACGTGAGGCGGAGGACCGCTGTCATCCCAAATGAAAGCAGACACTGTACTCTAATTAAATTATGTGAAATGGATTTATGATTTTATTTGCCTTCTTTTATACACAGATCGCGTAGTAAATAAATGCAGAAGTGCGCCAGGGAGGCTGATAAAGACACATGTCCAACTTTACGCATGTGTTTATTGACATTAAGTACTTCACACAGTCTGTGTAGTTTAACCAGCAAAAAGAAAGTCACAGACAGCGTGATATTTCGGCAGACATGCTCAATGTGCATCGGGGCGGGGGGTTACATAGGACAATTAAACAAATACATTTACTTGGCGCGCATACAGTCCCAGGCTGTAATCTGTACCCAGCTATGCTGAATGAATGAATCGTGCGCTGAACCTGCCACCTCGCCACAATGTTTGTTAATATGTGATGCATTTGTACATTTATAGTATAAAAATGCTTCCTGTTCACAGTGTGGTCAGCGATGGCTCCCCGACGTGTCGCGCTCTCAGGCCGGTTGCAGCGCACTGCGCTCAGTTCCAAGAGAATTGCCCTCGGAGTCATCATGTGCAAAAAAAAAAAAAAAAACCTCCGGGACTCGTGTGCACTTCGCACTGCAGCATCTGCAATATCTTAAGACTAAAGCTGATGCTATTTTCTGCACCACTTTGCACATGCTTTTCTATCCACCTATCTAATTGCAACATGTGGATGGGTTAGTTGTTCATAAATGTGTCTCTGATGTGCACATTACTCTGAGGACTAATTGTTTTCACATTATTAACAGTTTCACAGCTTCACCTCTAAGTGTCGCCAAAGGAACAATAGCTGTAGAAACGTGCGTACGCCAGCTATGGAGTTGGCGTGGGCCACCGCACTTTTCCACGGTCATTTCACTTTTGATACATCTGAACGTTGGCGTGGAAAATGACGTACGCCACTTTTTTGTGCGTACGCAACATTGATACATGAGGCCCCAGCTGGCCAGACCCAATCCCCAGAGTCCACAGGACCACCAAGGCACGTAAGCCCCCACGCCACGTCAAGGCAGAGTCCATGTGAGGGTTTTTTTTTTTTTTTTAATAATAAATAATGTATAAATAAAAGTGTGTAAGTGTCGTGCATGCAGTGTGTGTGTTTATGTATGTGTGTGTGAGAATGTACCAATAAATGTGTATAAATGTTGTGGATGCAGTGGATGCAGTGCAGAAAATAAAAATAAAAATCAAAAATCAAAATGGCAAACAAAAAAACTATTTGCCAGCGCTCTTGAGGTAGCGCTCACGCTGCCTTTTGAAGGCGGTGTAGGAGCGGGCAGGTATTGCCTTTTCCTCGCACCACTTCAAGTAGCCCTTGTATGCGAGACTTGGCGCTTGGGTGGGGTCCGCGGTAAGCTGCGCCAGCTCCTGAGGCGTCCACCTGGCCTTCCTGTCAAGCGGCAGAAACTTGACGACCTGGGGAGGCGCCGGAGCAGGCGGTTCTTGCTCGGGAACCTCCTGCACATCCCGAGTGTCCTCCTCCTCGTCCTCGTCCCCCTCTGTCCGGGCCCGCTTGGCTGCTGGGAGTGGGTCTGGAGGAGCTGCTGCTGTTTGGCTCACCTTCATCCGTGTGGGTATGGTCTCGTGGACCTTCCACAGGGTGAAGGGAGTCCCTTTTGGGAGGATGTATTTGCTTAACAGCAGCAGCTCCTGCATCCTCGCTTGCGTCAGCGGCAGGCTGTCCCGGAGGGTCCTCATGGCCTCAAAGGAGACGTAATGTCCGTTCTCCAGTAAGGCCACTGAGGACAGGAACGCCAGAACCTTCACCTTTCCTTTCGGATCGAGCTCCTTAGGGAGGCGGCGCTCGCTCTTCTCGAGCCATGGCAGCTCCACCTCCCTAAGTCGCTCGATCTTCGAGGAATAGATGAGGCTCTGGCGTTCCATCTCCTCCAGGACGAAGCGCTTGATGTTACCCAGGCGCGCCACCGCTGACGCAAACTGGCCCACTCCCAGCACCTGCTCATAGGACTTTTTGTCCCAACGAGCGCGTGGATTCTTTGTCTGCCAGACCCGGACAGAGGGGAACCACACGACCTTCAGGGTGGTGAAGGCCAGCTTGAGGCAATTAAGTGGGTCCCTGCCAGCTTCTTTGACCAGGGCCTTAGCCCGGTCAAAGACCTTGGGGAAAGGGCAGGTGTTCTTCTCCACCACTTTCCCCAAGAGGCTGTCCAGCTGGCAGGAACCCACTACCTTGCCCCAGTCCGGGATGTCCTTTTTACAAAGACCTGAGAGAGTGACGTGGTGCCTGTCCTCTCTCAGGTCTTTGACTAGGACATCCCATAAAGCCTCCCCGATGTCGGTGTCAGAGGCACCCAGGAACTCGGACAAGGGGAAGAGGCGGTGGATGCGCTCCACGTTGCGCCTGTCACCCATCCAGTGGTGCAATGGGGGGGGAGTCACCTCGGCCGTGGCAGCGTTCCAGGGGCAAAGTCCTAGGAACCCCCGCGAGTTAGTCAGGCTTTTTTCCTGACTGGCGGAGGTCCCTAGGACTTTGGACAGCTGCGCGTCTGAAGGAGCTAGTGTGTGGCCGTACACCAGCTCCTCCAGCGCGCACTCCGCCTGGAACGCCTGCCACGCCGCCTTGAAGCCCCCACGTCCCCTTGAGGCCCGGAAATGGCCCTCCAGGAGGCCAAGGAGGTGCCCAATGCTGTCCCTCACAATACGCACGAACCCATGGCCGTCCGGCTGGTCCAAGAAGGGGACGACCATGGGCTCGACGTACATGAGTGCCATGAGGGCATCAACATTGAGCACCTCCTTGGCCTTCACGATGTCGGGGATGCTGGGCTGCCGAAAAAGGTGTACCACCTCTAGACGGCAGGCGAGGGTGGAGACACACTTGGCGTGCAGGTCACGAACCAGGCCAATGTACTCACCAGCCCGAGTCGCAAGGGTCTGGTTCGTGTCCTTATGGAGCACGCCAAGTGTGCTCACTGACCCGCTGACGGGGTGCTTCCACCGCATGGTCATGTGGGTATGTGGGGAGTCGGTGTAGGCCTGGACAAAGTTCAGTTGCCCAGTCCTCACCGACCCCCCACGAACCGCTGACTTCCAACGGCCGGAAGCACCACCGTCAGCTCGCCTGCCGTCTATGGTACTCTGATAGTTGGCAGCCTCAGCGCAGCTCAACGCAGGGTAAAAGGTGCCCCTTCCCCCCACGTTGCTGGCCAGGGCACTCCTGGACCACATAACGTGGAGGTTGGGGGACAGTGACCTGACGTTGGCTGCACAGTGGACCGACAAACCCAGTATATTAGTGACGTCAGAGATTGCCCTGACCTCTAATGCTCTGGGGCTCTTCTGACCAAACTTTGCCAAGGTGAGCATTAGTCCCACCCCATCCACAGTCACCTCCCTGAGCACCCCGTCCAGCAGGCCAAGGATGAATTCCTGGTCATTTTTCAGGATGTTAAAGCTGGACGGGTTGCTCAGGTGGTTTTTCTGAAGGGTGGGGTGGGACATGTCCACCGGGCCAAGGGTCAGAAGAGCCTCAGAGAACTTTCGCCGTACGTCATTGAAATGACGCACGGATAGGGCCAGGGCAACCTCTGAGTCAAACAAGTACAACTTGTCATCAGTTGTGGGGATCAGGGAGGCGTTCAAGACGTAGCCGCCGTCCAGGTGTCCCAGGGAGACGCCGCGGCACCTCTTGAACGCCTCCATGAATTTGGGTGACTTCCCCCGCCAGTCCACATGCTTCTTGAGCTGGTGGTAGTGTGGACGGGTGTGGAGCGCAGTGAATGGAGGGAGGGTGAGGTAATTTAGCCTCAGCTTTAAGGCACTCAGCTGGGCCAGCTCGACCACCACCCCATCCACATCAGTGGTGACCTCCATTTGCCCGTCATCCCAGTCAATCCTGGCTGGGAAGAGGGGGAAGCGAAGTTCCTGGTTGTGTAGGAACTTCTCAATGTCCCCCCCTTCCCCAGCCAGGCCCTCGATGAGATGACGGGCATTGTCCTCGCCTATCTCCAGCAGTTCAGACATGTCTGGATGGATGCAGGAGGAGAAATGGTGAGCAGAGCAAAAAACAGCTTGTCTCTAGGTGGTTCAGAGCCGAAATGAGAGCTGAAAGTGTATTTCCTGCTATTTTGGAAAAATAAAACCGAGAAATAAAAGTTAAATGTGTTTAAATGTCTTTAATTATCGATTTTCTCTTTAAACGCTTATATCTCTTCACAGGAATGTGCTAGAGACACGTGTGAAGACATTCCTTTTTCCTCTCGTCGAGCTGCGTCGATTGGTACCACCCACGAGGCTACGTCAAAAGGGGGCGGAGCTAAAGCCGAAAAACCACCCGCGAAATAGGTTTTTGTTGAATAACTTCCGATGGGAGTGTCCTAGAGACACGGGCTTTCACAGTTATATTCCTCTCGTCGAGCTCCGTCGATTGGTACCACCCACGAGGCTCTACGTCAAAAGGGGGCGTGGCAAAAGCCGAAAAACCACCCGCGAAATAGGTTTTTGTTGAATAACTTCCGATGGGAGTGTCCTAGAGACACGAAATTTCACAATTATATTACTCTCGTCGAGCTCCGTCGATTGGTACCACCCACGAGCATCTACGTCAAAAGGGGGCGTGGCAAAAGCCGAAAAACCACCCGAACCAAAACATAAGGTTCGCTGACCTTCCTGGGCCGAGATTTTTCGCTAATATCTCTGTCAAACTTTGTCCTAGAGACATGAAATAAAGTTTATTGAACTTGTCTCGATGAGTACAATAAGATACATGTGTGATATGACTATATTTTTTATTCAAAGTTAAATTTCAAGGGTTTTTTGCAGGTAAGTGATAAAAGGTAAGTATTTGGACTCTTTGGTTGTGCCTTGGTGGTCCTGTGGACTCTAGAGATTGGGTCTAGCCAGCTGGTCTACTACTGCCTTACCAAACAGCAGTAGACCAGCTGGCCAGACCCAATCCCCAGAGTCCACAGGACCACCAAGGCACGTAAGCCCCCATGCCGCTGACTTGATGTCCGAGAGGATAATCAGCCAGCTGCTGAACCGGGGACTGACAGGCCAGGGTCACGTGCAGAAATACCAGGACTGGGGCATGCCGTGGCTATCCAAAGTCCTGGCCATATTCCCCCACGAAGTGACGCCGAGGCCAGAATGGAAAATGGACCTTCTGGTGTACCTGTCAGCAATTGCGCTGATGCAGGAAGGTGCCTTCATTAATTATGGAAAGATGGCAGACCTGCACAGGAACCTCCAAGTGAGCCAGAGGAGGCTCATGATCATGACCATTTCAAAGGTGAAATCCGTTTGTTTCTACGACCTACCATTGTGGAGATGTGTTATATATATTGTGTTAAATTTGTCTAAGGATTTCTATTGGTCCACAAAGGTAGGTCGGAGAAACAAACGGATTGCACCATTGGAAAGCCAGTGATCAATTTAGTAGGGGTAGGTGTTGGTTTCATGTTTATATGACGTTCCTGGTGTTAGGTTAGATTCAATTTAGACCTTGATGATCACCACTGATATACATGTATAATCCAGACATTGATTACTACCTCTGATCTATCCTCTAGTTAGACACTGATGATTACCTCTACCTCTGATCTCTTATTCAGACACTGATGATTACCTCTGATATATAATCTAGACATTAATCAATACCTCTGATCTATTTTGCTGTTCTGCCATACATACTACCTCCTTGATTGAGAAACACGTACAATTAGAAATGCATTAAAGAACACTGAGATTACCCTACACTTGACCCTGATCTAAGTGAACACAGAACTGATTGTACACCACATGTATCCCTCTTTAGCATGTATCACATGCATTCCTCTTATAGACTAACCCTTTGTTGACTGTGTAGCATAAGTGAATGTGTTGATTGAGCTGTAGCTTCCTGGAAGGCATAGTGAGGAAGAAGCAAGTGGAGGTCAGAAGGCCAGGAGTTTAAAAGTGCACACATACACTCATCTTATTAAAATATATTAGATCTTCATATGTTTCTTCTTTAGTTAATCTGTCTAACAAGTACTAATTATATTAAATACATTAGATCACCTTATGTTTCTTCTTTAGATAATCTTTTTATCAAGTATGTTAAAGGAATATGCATTTTCTAAGTTGATCATCTGGCAGGCAGAACACTAGTGTTGTTCAAGCTTAGTCTTACCACTCTTGTCAGCTCTGTTTATTAAAGTCATAATTTAACAAGTTGTTTTCGTGAGAATCGTTCAGCTTGGGCTCTCTCAAGGTTAAAGGGTAACTTCAGCATGTTGCTCATCAGTAGACCTATTCATTCTGCTCTCCCTCTTGTAACAGATTTATGATCATCCAACACGAGGAGATGATACAAACAGGGAGCAAGACGTAGGCAGGTGTCCTTGGGGGAAGATAAGAGAGCAGGATGCTTATACCCACGAGAGGCCCAAAGCAGAGTAGGGAGGGCTTTTCTCTTTCAGGGTGCTGTCTCCAGAAGATTGGATGGTTCGTGTGCCAAGGGGCTGGGACCAGCCCGTGCACCAACAAAGGGAGAACTAAGTTTAAACCAAAGTTCCTCCCCATCAGTTTTAACCAATAGAAATTAATTACACACACACATAGTGCGAAGTATATTAAGAGCATTGTAACGTTTTTTCGTCACTCTTCTCTGGGCGGGTGGTTGCAGCTAACTGCTTGCAGACTGCGATTTCCTTAACAGTGAAGATCCTTGTACAAGTCTTTTGATGATCCAACTTTAATAAATGGTCAACTAGAACGTCGTTGTTTGTCCTCTCTCAAATCAACGAACACGCATTTGTTGTATTCCTCTTTTTTACTACAACAAATTTTGGTGACCCCGACGTGATTTGAGAAGAGACCTAGAGATTGAAGACCGGGACGGGCGGCCTGCCAGCCTTCGCCGCCACCGGAGCCACTTCTCCAGACTCCTTACCACTCACAGGCGCGCGCCACAAAGACAAGGTAAGCAGAAACCTGTTGTAGAATAAAACCAAATTCTGCATATTGAATATACTAAATTATGTGAGTGAGGAGGAGGTAAGGTGGAGGGTCATAAAATTTAATGATAAGTGTTAAAAGTTAATGATGAAGATAATTGATTAAATGCATAAGTTGGATCATTAAAATGTGATACTGGTTGAAGATTCCGCTGGGGGAAGGGCCCAGAAAACGTATTTAAAAGTTTGTTTAATTGTACTGGTTGAAGATTCCGCTGGGGGAAGGGCCCAGAAAACGTATTTAAAAGTTTGTCTAATTGTACTGGTTGAAGATTCCGCTGGGGGAAGGGCCCAGAAAACGTATTTAAAAGTTTGTTTTATTGTTACTGGTTGTAATTCCGTTGGAGGAAGGGTCCATAAAAAAACATTTTTAAAGGTTTGGTTATTGTTACTGGTTGTAATTCCGTTGGAGGAAGGGTCCATAAAAAACATTTTTAAAGGTTTGGTTATTGTTACTGGTTGTAATTCCGTTGGAGGAAGGGTCCATAAAAAACATTTTTAAAGGTTTGGTTATTGTTACTGGTTGTAATCCCGTTGGGGGAAGGGCCCATAAAAGTTAAAAGAGTGATGTCTGATTTGGCTGACAATTGTTTGTATTTACTTATTTATGACACTGGTTGAAATTCCGTTGGAGGAGGGGTCCATAAAAAGCTAAGGGTATCATTCGGTTTGGCTGTGAAATGGTTTAATAACGTTTGCATTAAGTGTCTGATAATATTTGCGGTGTCTGATGTGTGGTCCTGTTGACTGAGAATCCATTGAGGGTTTGTCGACAGGAGCGCTTCTGTGTTCTTGGTGAAAACCTGACTGATGTGCGGTTTTGTCGACTGAGGGACCGCTAAGGGTCTGCTCACAAAGTCGTTTTTGTTTTCCAGCTGTGTTGACTTTGTATAAACTACTGGCACTTCAGCAAACAGTACTGCTGTTCTTCCTTGTGGCTCTTGAGGCTGACAGTAGATTAAGTGGCCCGCTGCCGTAAAAGTTGGCGCGTGGCAGTTGACCTCACATAAACCGAGGGTCGATGTTCATGGTCTGTGTGTCCGAGCATGTGGTGATAATTGTTGACTGAAGCCACGGGAGAGTCTGAAGCTGTCCAGGACCTCTGAAGGGTTTCAGAGGGGCTAAGCTGTGTTTTGATGGAATATTGCATGCCGTGTGTGTTGTTTCAGTGGTGAACGTCAGCCATTTTAAGTGACTCTCGTGTTGGGTTGAGTGGGGCGTTTGGGTAGTTGTAAGTAATACCCTTATGACTCCAGGTTTGTTCTGCCCGGGAAACCATGGTTCAGTGTGTCAACGCGTTTCATTGCTGTCATGCGCACTTGGTATTTGCTGGTCTAACCTCATTAATGTACTGCAGTACGTCAATCTGGCTCCCTCTGGTGTTAAAACAAACAGTTGCAACTGATAAATTCTCCTCCAGAACCTTTGGCTCCCTCTAGCGTACTGTTAGAGGAGCAACAACTAAAAAAGGTCCAAAATTCCAAATTTAAAAAAAAAAAAAAAAAAAGAGAGACTGAACACTCTGTCGCCATCTGGTGGACACGAGTTAATGTTCAAACTACTTAAAGCCACAGCCAAAACATACACTCACTCACTTTAAACGTAACAACAACTTAAGAAGCGATTATTACTATTAAACTGAGAATGAATAAACATTAATCATTAAATTTGTTAATACATTATAGCTTTTATGGTTGAAACTAATTAAACGTGATCACGTTACAACTCATTAATATAATTCTGGTAATAAAATACAAGTAAAATTACAGCTGTCTCACTAGAAGAAAAGTTAAAAAATAATTAACAATAAAGCAAAACAAAAGATATTTAAAAATAGGAGAAGCCTGAATCTAGATTCTTAACTGTGTCCAGGTTAGATTACATCAATGACGAGCAACTGTAATTCAGTTCTCACCTAAACTATGTTACTAATAATAACACAACAACTTCTCTACTTTTAACTACCCCACAGTGAGAATGAATGATACCTCTGACTGATTGGTTGACTGTTGTATGAACTGACTGTTTGTGATTGTTTGATTGTATCTGACTGATTGGCTGACTGTCTGTGCGAATTGACTGTTTGTAATTAATTGGCTGACTGCTTGTGATATGATAGCTGGTGATTGATTGCTCGATTGCAGCTGGTGAACTCATTGCTGTTCATTGCCTGGATGATTGGTGTAATGACTGGTTGCTGACTGATGTGCGGATCTACTGGTGGTGTCTTGTTAATTGAGGAATCAATTAAGATTGGTTCCGTGGCAACTATGACACTATACCATTGATTGATGGATGCCGTAATTAATCTGCCAATTGATTTAATTGTTTGATTAATTTCTTGAATTGAGACTAAGTTACATAATTGCTAATTTAATTCTATACGATTTGCCTATTCAATTGTTTAATTAAGTATTTGATTACAGCTAAATCACAATTAGAATTAAATTTAATTATTTGATTAATTTCTTCAATTGAAACTACATTACTTAATTGCTATTTGAATTCTATACGATTGGCCTGTTCAATTATTTAATTGTGTATTTTATTACAGGTAAATCAAATAAAGAAAATAAATTTAAAAAATAAAATAAAATAAATAAATAAATAAATAAAAAACGGTTTCATGTTCATACGATATGTGGTTTTATTATTACTCCACAGGCCATTTGATCAACTATTTGATTAATTATAACTCACTCAAATAATTAAATAAATATATATATATTTGTTTATATAATAATTTTTCCAAATCCAACTTTAAAAACTGGTAATTAATTGACATGGGATTCTCATATTGATGCATTGATAACAGGATATTTAATTAATTACTTAATTAATTAATTAATTAATTACCAATTACTTGTAAAAAAAAAAAAAAAAAAAAAAATTTAAGTCAACAAAGACTCCTGTTTTGAAAGTGGGAGATTGGGTACAGGTGAAAGTCCATAAGAGAAAGTGGTCTGAGCCCAGGTGGACAGGACCGTACGAGGTAATTGAGCACACCTCACACGCAGTCCGTGTAAAAGGAAAAGCAGGAGCAAATTGGCACCACCTGACTCATTGTGTACCTGCCCCACCACCAGCTCGTTCTCTCAGTGAGACAAGAACTGATTTGGAAAATTTGGATACAGGCGCCAAAAGTACCACAGACTGACTCTTAGGCTAGTTACGCCTGTGTCCACAACGCCACTGACAAACGAATATCTTATTTCAAATCCTAACCCAGAATAACTAAATATGGTTCAACCGATCGTGTGGCACCCTTTCCGCCAGACGGGGTTCGGTAGCCTTCGCGGTTTTACTGTAATCCTCACCCTGATTTCCATGGCCATAGTTGTCACCATTCTTTGGTGTGGAACGTTTACTTCTGACGACTCTGCAGCCCCTGTGTCCCTGTGTTGTACTAACTATACTATTAACAACGGTAGTACCCTGAGATGGGTCTGCCACTCCCAGCTAAGTGTCCCTGACACCTCTAACCCTGATCAGACTCCTGAAACCCCCATGGACACCTCTGCAGTTAGATCTAAGAGGTCACTGGGCGATGACGCATCCACTAACATTCTAGATCTTAAATTCATTGAGGGGGAGGAGGGAGCAGTCCGCTTTGACCTATGCTCTGTGATCAAGTGCCAGACACCACGCACACATTACTCTGGCTCGGAGCGGTATGTGTGTGAGTCTGAGACTGGTAAACGGGGGTGGGGGACGAAGTGTAGTCGTTGGCAACTTGTCATTACTAACTCTGGACGACACAAGTGGGGTTACACTCCTAAGAAGGCTTCGGTTGGCCCTGATCCGCTGGTGAAGCGAATGTCTCTGATTAAAGGTGCTGCTCTAGCTGACTGTGAAGAAAATGCATGCAATCCAATGACTTTGATTTTGAAGAGACCAAAGCTCAGAGATAGTGATGTGTATGTTCTGGGAAGCCAGGAGCAGGGAAACGATCCCCTGGGCTGGTTCACTATTACTGTAGTTAACAAAACTGGGGCCTCCCTTGCCAAAATTGATCGCCGTACTAATTATGTGAATTTGGACAGTCCAGAGAAGGTAATTACATTTGAGACTGGGTATAAGGAAGCAAATGCTTGGCTGGATTGGATGTACTTCAACGCTGTTGAATCCAACCTTACTAACTGCATTGCCTGTTCTTCGGCCAGACCCATCCTGTACACAGTCCCAGCCCCATTGCACCCCTACACAGACCCCAAGGGGTTCGAATGCATGATACGGATGCATATGCAAATCAATGCTAGGGGCTGCTCCGCCCTTACTGATGTTTTTCCTTTGGCTCCTACGAACACTATTCCCCCAGTTTTCACACCAATGGGAGGAGAATACACATGTTTGGCCAGAGTTAGTTCTCTTGAGGTTGGACATGTCCCCTCTGATTGGTGTAATGTGACACTTAATGTGACGGACAGATTGGACATGAGTTTCTTAAGAGTCGCTCGTGCTGATCTGTTCTGGTATTGTGGTGGGGGAGCCCTACGTAACACTTTGCCCAAGTATTGGTCAGGGACTTGCACCCTGGTTAGACTGGGCGTTCCCATTACTCTCTATGGCCAGAAACAAAGTCCACACTTCAGTATGTCCCGTCGTCGTAAGAGAGGTCTCTCCATCCCTGACTTTGATTTGGCTAAAGACAATCCCACTTACTTTGATGCTATTGGGATCCCCAGGGGAGTTCCAGATGAGTTCAAAATTGCCAGTCCAATTACTAATGGGTTTGAATCCATTCTCCCTTGGATTACCACTAACAAGAATGTTGACAGACTAAATTTCATCTACTACAATGCACAGCGTCTGAATAATCTCACTCGACAGGCCGTTAGAGGCCTCAGTGAACAGCTGGCTGCGACTTCATTAATGACACTGCAGAACAGAGTTGCCCTTGACATGCTTTTGGCCGAGAAAGGAGGGGTTTGTGCTGTGATTGACGGTGTGTGTTGTACTTTCATCCCCAACAACACTGCACCCGACGGTTCTGTAACTAGAGCCCTAGAAGGCTTGAATGCATTGGCTGATAAGATGGCCGAAGGAGCTGGGGTAGAAAGTCCTTTCCATGACTGGATGACAGGTGTTTTTGGCAAATGGAAACACCTGATCGGCTCGGTTATGATGTCTGTTGGAGTGTTTGCTGCCATTCTTGTTTGTGGTGGATGCTGCTGCATCCCCTGCCTTAGAACTTTGATTAATCGTTTGATCACTGCTGCTTTGTCCAGGGAACATCTTCCTCCTCCCTACCAGATGCCCTTGTTGGCTGAGGAGGATGAGAACGTGTTGCCTGACGTGGACATTGATTTGGAGTGTGAACTCAAAATCCACTCTCTTCCTAATTAGTTCACACCTAATAGGTGTGAAAGGAGGGATTGTTAGGTTAGATTCAATTTAGACCTTGATGATCACCACTGATATACATGTATAATCCAGACATTGATTACTACCTCTGATCTATCCTCTAGTTAGACACTGATGATTACCTCTACCTCTGATCTCTTATTCAGACACTGATGATTACCTCTGATATATAATCTAGACATTAATCAATACCTCTGATCTATTTTGCTGTTTTGCCATACATACTACCTCCTTGATTGAGAAACACGTACAATTAGAAATGCATTAAAGAACACTGAGATTACCCTACACTTGACCCTGATCTAAGTGAACACAGAACTGATTGTACACCACATGTATCCCTCTTTAGCATGTATCACATGCATTCCTCTTATAGACTAACCCTTTGTTGACTGTGTAGCATAAGTGAATGTGTTGATTGAGCTGTAGCTTCCTGGAAGGCATAGTGAGGAAGAAGCAAGTGGAGGTCAGAAGGCCTGGGGCCTCATTTATCATTGTGGATACACGCTTTTTTACACGCTCTTTCCCCCATTTTGTGCGTACGCACTTTTCTCCGCCTAATTTGGGATCTATCAAACCAAAACTTGTCGGGAGTAAGTGCAAAAATTTACGACCAGTCCGACCATGGCGTACCGGCATTTACACGCTTTTTGAAGAACAAGAGGAATTGGCGACGCCGCTGCAGAGTCAGAGAACTGCAGTCTGCGAGGGAGAGAGGAGCGCGGACACTGTTTGAAGTAGCAAGTGGTGGTGATGATGACCCCCCCCCCACACCACCGCCGCACACGTGTTGACGTCGGCACTTTACATGAAAAGCACAGCGACTCAGATTTTTCCCCTGTGCATTTACACTAGTTTGCTCCTAAATACTGGCTTTATAAAACGAATTTCGTTTTCTTTTGATATCATATTGATATTTTTCCCTGCATGTAGGCTACACCTCTTCCACAACCCGTCTGTCCAGTCTGGAAAATAATTTCTGCGACGTGCGTGTGTTACGTAGCCAGACTGGACACACACAAGCAAGCAGCAAGCCCAATAATGTCGGAGCAAATCAAAGCAAATGAGAAAACATGATCGATATTTTTTGTGTGAATAATATTTATTGTATTTAACAAAAATGGGTGCTGCCCAACATCAGGAAAAGTCACAGACTGGTGGACTTCAATGTTTTTTTTGTTTTTTTTTAATATATAGCTATGCACAAATGAAAATCAAAGTCTTCCAGTGAACGGAAGTTGGGGGTTAGTGGAAAGGGGTGCAAAGTAGTACTGACTGGCAGTGGAAACCCTGCTTTAAATTATTATGACATAATCTAAAATAAGGGGCAGAATAAATAATTCTTCTTCTTTCTGTTCTGTTTCATTTAGATTTGGGAGTTTTTTTTGTATTTATTGAAGCCTTTCAATGCAAGATGATGTTTCTGACTGATATTGCCGTGTTACCGTGTATCTCGCTTTCAGAGAAATTCCGCTTCTTTCTCCGCTCTCCGTCCGTCTGTTGTCTTCACCGTCTTCCACTGACGTCATTCCACAGGTTTCCAGAGTGCACATGGCTACTTAATATGCACGTAACTGATTTGCATTGACCACATATGGTTGTGTGGGGCTGTTTAGGGGGCTGGGTATGAGGCGTGTTCTCATCCACGCTTTTCTCAGGTCCGGTGTGACTTATCAAGGGAAATACCGTGCAGCCGTGTGTACGCGGAGTTTGATAGATCTGAAAAGAGCGTATATTTTTTGGTCGTACGCACATTTTGCCTTTCCGTCGTACTGAAAATTTAAGAGGACTTTTACACGCTCTTTGATAAATGAGGCCCCAGGAGTTTAAAAGTGCACACATACACTCATCTTATTAAAATATATTAGATCTTCATATGTTTCTTCTTTAGTTAATCTGTCTAACAAGTACTAATTATATTAAATACATTAGATCACCTTATGTTTCTTCTTTAGATAATCTTTTTATCAAGTATGTTAAAGGAATATGCATTTTCTAAGTTGATCATCTGGCAGGCAGAACACTAGTGTTGTTCAAGCTTAGTCTTACCACTCTTGTCAGCTCTGTTTATTAAAGTCATAATTTAACAAGTTGTTTTCGTGAGAATCGTTCAGCTTGGGCTCTCTCAAGGTTAAAGGGTAACTTCAGCATGTTGCTCATCAGTAGACCTATTCATTCTGCTCTCCCTCTTGTAACAGATTTATGATCATCCAACACGAGGAGATGATACAAACAGGGAGCAAGACGTAGGCAGGTGTCCTTGGGGGAAGATAAGAGAGCAGGATGCTTATACCCACGAGAGGCCCAAAGCAGAGTAGGGAGGGCTTTTCTCTTTCAGGGTGCTGTCTCCAGAAGATTGGATGGTTCGTGTGCCAAGGGGCTGGGACCAGCCCGTGCACCAACAAAGGGAGAACTAAGTTTAAACCAAAGTTCCTCCCCATCAGTTTTAACCAATAGAAATTAATTACACACACACATAGTGCGAAGTATATTAAGAGCATTGTAACGTTTTTTCGTCACTCTTCTCTGGGCGGGTGGTTGCAGCTAACTGCTTGCAGACTGCGATTTCCTTAACAGTGAAGATCCTTGTACAAGTCTTTTGATGATCCAACTTTAATAAATGGTCAACTAGAACGTCGTTGTTTGTCCTCTCTCAAATCAACGAACACGCATTTGTTGTATTCCTCTTTTTTACTACAACACTGGGCATGGTAAATGTCGCTTGAAGCATAAAATACTAACTTTGCGAATGCGAAACAAAAACGTATAAAAGGCAGTGCAGCAGTGAGGGAGCTCATTTCAAACTGAGAGCTCGAAGAGTGAAGTTGCTGCAGCACAGAGACATTGAATATTGGAAAAAATATTCCTACCCTAAACACACAGCAACAACAACAACACAACTACACAACAAACACACAACTACACAACAACACACACAACACAAACAACACACAAAAAAAACCCACACAACATTGGTTTTGAAGGGATTTAAAGGGACAATACTTGAAAATTATTGAGATTGAAGGGGAAGGGGGGAAATTACATAACACTGAGGGGATAGTAACCAAAATTAAAAAAAATTAAGGGAAGATCCGTCAAGAAAATTATAATTAAAGGGAGAGTACAAAAGAATACAACTCACCAAAAAGCTTGAAATAGCGCGAACACACACACACACACACACACACCAAAAACAACTGATTACTACACAACACATTACTGAATACAGATAATTGACGTTTATTCAAAAAAATAATTATAATTAAAGGGACAGTACAAAAAAAACACTCAAAATCAGACAAATCACACTCACACACACCAAAAACAACTGATTACTACACAACACATTACCGAGTACAGATAATTGACCTTAAAAATTTTTTTTAAAGGCATAGTACAAAAAAAAAAAAAAAAAAAAAAAAAAGGCTAAAGCTCACAGAGCCTGGAAAAAAGTGCAATTAAGTGCACCCAAAAAAAAGGGTCAATAAAAACAACAACAAAAAATGTCACGCTTCTTGGAGGTGGCGCAGGACAACTGCCTGCATTTTGTTGAGGGGTTGCAGGGGGAGGGGGGGGACGTAGGAAAGTTCCTCCACAACGGGGATCTGCGTTTCCCCCTCTTCCCCTGCAAGGTGGACTGGGAGGAGGGACTCCTCAGAGTGGACACCGACATCAATGGGGTGTTCGTGGAGTTGGGAGGGTTGAAGGCATTGAGGGCGCACATGCCTTACCTCAGCCTGCCACAATTCAACAACATCAACGTCCGTCCCCAGCACCACATAATAAAAAAACACCAGGACTGGAGTGACTGGACAGAGGGTCAGAGGGCAGCATTGCTGTACTGTCAGGGGGTGGTGCTGGGGCATACTGACGGGGGTTATGCAGTAACTCTGACCCTCATTCCCCGAAAAGAGAACCAAGACCGCCTTTACCTATTTGACAAGGTGGCCGCTCCGGCCGTTGCCGCAGGGTTTTTTAACACCCTGCGGCAGAAATTTATCGGGGCTCTTCATGGGCTGAGCCCAGCAGACATGGCACGCCCCTCCGTCCAGAAAAACCACCTGGGCAACCCGTCACAGTTCCACCTGCTAAAGCAGGACCAAGAATTTATTTTGGGGATACTGGACGGGTTGCTCAGGGAGGGCTTGAATGAGACGGAGGGGCTTGACCTGCTGCTGAGCGTCTGACAGTTTGGCCAAAGGAGCCCCGATAAATTCAAGGTCGGGGCGGTCGCCGACCCAGATGGTGTAAAGGCGGTCAGTATACACGCCGCTGCTTCCATCAGGACACGTTCCCCCCACCTCCACGTTATGTGGTCCAGGTCGGGCCTGGAGAATAGCGTGGGGGATGGGGGGGTATTGTTGCCGGCGCTGGGGTGCACAGAGGCAGCGGAGTTCCACTCCACTCTGGACGGCAGCCGGGCTGACGTGGGTGCTTCCGGCCCATGGAAGACGTTGCTTCGTGGGGGGAGGGTGGCATCTGCACGAATGAACTTCGTGGAGGTGTACACAGACTCCCCCCACAGGCATCTTACCCTGCGCTGGAAGCATCCCGTCAGCGGGGCAGTAACAACACTTGGCCTTTTGCACATGGACACGAACCAGGCCATCGCTTTTCGCGCTAGCGAATACATTGGCCTGGTTCGTGACCTGAAGGCCAAGTTTGTTACTCCCCTCAGCTGCCGTCTGGAGTCGGTTTCCGTGATCAGGCAGCCAGACATTCCCCCAGTCCTCGTGCCCGAGGACGTCCTGGAGGTGGACATGCTGAAGTCCCTCCTATTCCTTGAACCCATGGTCATCCCCTTGATGGACCAGGCGGATGACCGTGGGTTTGTACGGGTAGTGAGGGACTGCATCGGACACCTCCAGGGCGTCCTGGAAAAGCACTTCAAGGAGGCCAAAGGACGGGGGGGAATGAGGGCTGCCTGGGAAACCTTCCAGGCAGAGTGCGCGTTGGAGGAGTTGGTGCTTGGCCATACGCTGTCTCTGTCAGACATGAAGCTCTCCGGGGTCCTGGGAACCTCCACGAGTCAGCCCAACACCTTGAGCAACTCGCGGGGGTTCCTGGGACTCTCCCCATGGAACAGCGCCACCGCTGAAGCCCAGCCGCCGCCCCTGGAAAACTGGACAGGGGACAGCCGCAACATTGCGCGTATAAGGCAGCTGTTCCCCCTGACAGACTTACTGGGGTAGTCAGGCTTTAGCGCACCCACCAACTTTTAAAAAATATTTTGGCTCACATCAGCATGACTGCATCGCAGCAGTCGCAGTTACCTCAGTCCGACCATTGTGACGCCTATATTGGACAGTTTGTCACCGTCACTACTCCCGTTTTATAGTGAAAATGTTGTAGATGACCAAAAAAAACAAACACCGACAAAAAGGCACTTTGGGCATCAAAGGGCAAAGGGGCAGGTGCTCCAGCTCCCCCCTCTGCAGCAATTCGCAGTCCTCCATACATTTGCCTGGCTGCAGCCATTTCTGATTCTTTGTGAATAGGTCTTACTGAGTTAGGAGTCCTCACCAGGGGCCTCATGTATCAATGTTGCGTACGCACAAAAAAGTGGCGTACGTCATTTTCCACGCCAACGTTCAGATGTATCAAAAGTGAAATGACCGTGGAAAAGTGCGGTGGCCCACGCCAACTCCATAGCTGGCGTACGCACGTTTCTACTGCTGTTGTTCCTTTGGCGACACTTAGAGGTGAAGCTGTGAAACTGTTAATAATGTGAAAACAATTAGTCCTCAGAGTAATGTGCACATCAGAGACACATTTATGAACAACTAACCCATCCACGTGTTGCAATTAGACAGGTGGATAGAAAAGCACGCGCAAAGTGGTACCGTCAGCTTTAGTTTTAAGATATTGCAGATGCTGCAGTGCGAAGTGAATGTACAGATGCATCACATATTAACAAACATTGAGGCGAGATGGCTGGTTCAGCGCACGATTCATTCATTCAGCATAGTTGGGAACAGATACAGGCTGGCACTGCAAAGTAAATGTATTTGTTTAATTGTCCTATAACCCCTGATGCACATTGAGCATGTCCGCCCAGATATCACACTGTCAGTGACTTTCCTTTTTTGCTGGTTAAACTACACACGCTGTGTGAAGTACTTAATGTCAATAAACACATGCGTAAAGTTGGACATGTGTCTTTATCAGCCTCCCTGGCGCACTTCTGCATTTATTTACTACGCGATCTGTGTATAAAAGAAGGCAAATGACAATCATAAATCCATTTCACATAATTTAATTAGAGTACATTGTCTGCTTTCATTTGGGATGACAGCGGTCCTCCGCCTCACATTCACCTTTATATAACACACACACTCTCCCACCCCCTTTGTGATGGTGCCAGAGGACGGCAAAAAAAAAAAAAGAAAAAAAAAGATGTTTACACGGCTCAACTTTATCGAGGAGCACCTTCAACTCAAATTTTGTTAAATTGCTGTTCCTCACAGTTTTTCATGGTGTTATCTGACCATAAAGAGAAGTGAATCTTTGGTGCAGGCCTTATTTACATTGATTTGCATATTTAAATGGAGGCGTGGCCTTATTTACATGTATTTGCATATTTAAATGGAGGCGTGGACAGGGAGGAGATTACCACTTCGGCATGTGCGCTCAATTCCACGTTGATTGGGATGTACAAAGGAAAAGTGCTTGGATCCATGCGTACGCACACTTTGATACATCAGATTTTCTTTGTGCGTACGACAGTTTCTGGATTCTGGCGTACGCCATGTTTCAGTATGAAATCCACGCAAGTATTGATACATGAGGCCCCAGGACTTTTAAGCTCTCCCAGACTTAGGAGCTACTTTTAGGCATAAAATACTTTGTGAATTACTCTTATTTTAAAAAACTAGGAGTCCTAAATTTAAGACTGACACGCCCACTTTTTTTAGGAGTTGCTCCTAAATTCGGCCCGTAGGAGCTACTTTTAACCTTAAGATTCTTTGTGAATACGGCCCCTGATGGTCAGCAAAATGATGATGATAAATGATGATAGGCTATGTCAAGATTTTTCATTTTATATCATACAAAACACCAAAGATGTGTATAATTGAAAATTATGTGCACAAGTACTGTAAAATAAAAATATAAAATTTAAACAACCAAATTATTAGGGAAAAAGGTTAATTCAGTTTCAATCGAGTTTCAACGAGTAAATAAATGCCATAATGCAATTTAAAATGCATCCCCCCCCCCCCCCTGTTTCTATCACATTGCAAATTGGGGGGTGCAGGGGGGTCCTCAGGGTCGATCAAAAATATGCAGGGGGTCCCAACCCCAAAATGGTTGAGAACCACACTGCCCTAGATCCCCCAAAAAGGATGTGACCAGCAGAGTTACCAAACAGGAGTAAACTCCCACAAGTTTGATGACACAAAGAGAACACGGCATGGGCGAGCGGTCATAATAAGCTATAAATGCAGTGCATGCCCAAGCCCTTCAATAAAAATAATTGAAAATATTAATCTGGCAGCGTGTTCAACAAACCTTAGTTCTAATCCGTGCCTAATCTTTTATTTTTTACTCATATTATATATATATATATACGTATATGTGTATGTATATATTTTTTGTATTGTATATTCTTTATTATTACTAACTCATTTAATTATTTTTAATTGATTTATATTTCCTACTACCTGCCAACTCAGATATCTATGTTTCCTTATTGATCTTATTAGTCTATTTATTTATTTTTATTGAGTATTACAACTGTTATTATTTATTTATTTTTATCTATTCATACATTAATTTATTCATTTGCTTATTTATTTACCTACTTTTTCTCTTCCTCTATCATCTTTTTTTTTCTTTTGTTTGTCTTTAATTTACTTTTACCTATGCATGTCCATCTGTTGGGGCTGGGTGCCGGAGGGATGGTGGTGGGGGGGTGGTATCTGTTCTGGGGTATACTGTATTTAGATCTGTAATCAGAACACTATTGTTTTTGTAATATGTAAAACTTAATAAACAGACAGTTCAAAAAAAAAAAATCTGTGCCTAATCTGTCCCATTTTGCTTGTGAAAAGCTGGAAAGCTGACAGCTTGTTTCGCGCATGCGCACTGTGACACGGAGTAGTACAGTTACTGCTAGAGGCTGTGTTTACTGCAGATGAGCATTTTGAATGGAAAAAAAGCTGTCAGTGAAGCAGCTTATCTGCCAACGCACATGCGCATCCGTTTTCGCGGAGAACTTTTGAGGAAAAGAAAAAGCTGTAATTTCAAGTGTCGTCAGGAATAGATTTTGGGCTTTTGGCCCGTTCCGTTCATCTCCGCATAGCGCTCGTTGGCAGAGAGAGAGTGAGGTAAAGTGAAACTCATACGGCCCGACGGGTCCGGTCTGACAGTGATATATTGCCTGTTCATTCATGAAAACCGTCTCGAAACACTCTCAGTAAAACAAGGTGGGGAATGAGAAATCTGCGGCACTACTAGCCTAGAGTAGGACTGGGACGATATGCTTTTCTCCCGATTCGATTCTTCTACGATTTTTTGGATGGCGATTCGATTTAAATTGCGATTCTACGATATTGCAGATTCTCTATATTTTTAGTCTACATTTTTAACATTTATCTGCACACAAACACTGTAGGAGCCTATGAATGAACATACTCCATTATAAAGTGAACTTAAACCCTTTTCAAAACCTGGACTCTCTGGATGTAAAAAAGGCAACAAATGCACATTGCACAATATTTTAAAAAAATTCAACAAAAAAAATCGATTTAAAAATCATCAAAAAAGATATTGCGATATTCGCGGTGCGATGCCGCCTGAAAAGTTCAATATTTTCAACTTTATTCGCGCCGCTCCAGACGCTCGATCCGCGCTGCCCCCGCCTGAATCACGTGTCATCGCGCCATAACATTGATTTTCAATGTAGAGTTGCCACTCCATTCGCATCTATCGCGTCCGGTGTGAACGCCCCTTAAGAGGTGCTGGCTACACCTGTTCTGGAGGATCTGTGGGACCACTTCTTCTCTCCACAGGTATTATTACACTAATGTGAGGACCCACAGTGTATTCTCTTACGCCAGTGGTTCCCAAACTTTTTTGTCTTGCGTACCCCCTGAGCCTTTTTGCCATACCACAAGTACCCCCTCCCTCATACGTGTTGATGATTCTCCAAAAGTGGTCACATAGAACGTAACACAACTGATAATGAAATGAAAATCATTTCAATTTCTCTCTTAAATTTGTAGACATTTTACACATATTCTCCTGCATTTTAGTTGTTTCTGGCTGTTGTGGTGTTTGTTGTGGTCAAATGTGTCTTCACAGAGTTGTAGGATTGTCACAAACTAAAATTTCAAACTCAATGCCAGTACCCAGGAAAATATTGAATATGACATCATATTCACTACAGCAGCAGTGCCTCCCAGCTTATTATTGTTCCATTATTTTATTTTTATTATAATCAAAAGGACTTATAACAGATGTTTTTTTGTTTTTTTAATTAAATGAAAAGCTTACTAAGAGTTGTGCAATTCCAGCGTGTTGCTATTGTTTCATTACATTCATTACAATGCCTCTCCTTTCCTCTGACTGGCGGGGCTCCCCCCTCCCCCTTCCCTCACAACACACACACGTGCACGCAGACAGCGGAGAAAAAGAGAGGAGACGAGAGAGGAGTGTTGCCATTAATTTCGCCGTTTTAAACTCTCAGGGCTATAATTCACTCTGCGTGCGTCTAGTTCTGTGTAACTCTGTTACTCACTCAAGTCCAAACACTCTGGACGCTGCCTGCTCTGCTCTGCTTTGCCTGTCGAGTGCGCGCGTCGGGTGTTGTGGGGGCGCGCTGTTAATATCGATACTTTTAGAAATCAGTATCCAGATGCGCCGTTTTGCATCGATACTATTGACAACTATACAAAGCTGTGCTACAGGTTGTTGTCTTCTGGGGGGAACTAGTTGTGGCGCACGTACCATTTCAGTAATGGGCTTATGAAGTGACTCGGAATATCTACTTATCATAATAAATTAATTAATGTTTCTACGTACCCCCTGCAATGTGCTCACGTACCCCTAGGGGTACGCATACCACACTTTGGGAACCACTGTCTTACGCCTAACGTAGCGACCAGGACTGTTATGGTGCGTTCAAGGCAACTCGTAACTGGTGTTTTTCCGACCTGTGAAGTGGTACCAGTTCGATCTGGTACGAGTTCACGGGTCAGAAGTTACGAGTGGCCGTTATAGTGACTTTCACAGGTAAAACAGGTCGGAGAAACACGAGTGGGTTGCCTGGAACGCTACAAAGTCGTAAGTTGTGACTTGAAGCTGTAATTTACGGTTTCAAAAGCCTGCCTGGAACGCAGCATTAGCCAAAACCACCGGATCGCTTACTTCTGCTTTAACCCAGGCTGGTTGTGTTATCTATCTATCTATCTATCTATCTATCTATCTATCTATCTATCTATCTATCTATCTATCAGTCTATCTATCAGTCTATCTATCAGTCTATCTGCCTGAAATGATATTACTGTATTTATATTATATATTTATTTACTGTATTATATTTATTGTATTTTATTTGTATTTTCCTACTCTAAAACATGTGTGTGTGAGTTTAGTATTAGTGAAATAATACAGTAATAGAGTAATACAAACCCACTGAATGAATCAAATTTCAGAACATTTATTTACATTAATACAAGAAGAACAAGAATTTACTGTAGAACAAAGAAAAAAAAACAGAACAATGAACTTTTGAAAAAAACTTTAAAAAAACAAAAAACGATTACACGCGAACAATTGACGTTATCATTTCCCCCTCTTTGGTGACGGTGACTTTTAATCTGTCCACCTCAAGTGCAGCCTCAAAAGGCTGCCACATTTCAACTGAAATCAGGGCATGGTTGCCGTCCTCCAGGCAAACTTTGACTAATGTTTCGTCGATGTCTGTGACCCCGATGATTGTGACATCTAAATGTGCTTTATCTTTCTGGACCTGTTGAAAGAAACAAAAAAAAGCTTGTGTTTTTTGCTTAAGACCACAGACGTAGGAGATTACGGTAATGTCACCATAATCTATTTTACAGTAAAATGGTCAATTAAAAAAAGAGAAGAGAAAAAAAAGAGAAATGAATTCACCTCAGTTTTGGTCCACTTGGTGCTTTGCAGCTGAAGGCCGTATGCCGAAGCCCTGGCCTTCAGGTGCGTTGCACGGACCACATCGCCGTTCTTCAGGTCCGGCATGGCTGCCTCACGCCAGAGTGTGACCCTGCAGGTACTTTCCTCCTGTTGAAGAAGAATACACATCAGTGAAATAAAAGGCTTTCTCTCCCTCTCCCTGTGTGTAATCTCTCTACAGGTGTTATTACACTAATCAGTCCCTCCAGGAATTCACGATGTTGCGATCGCAACAATTAACGCAAATTCAGCCAATCCCTGCAAATTTTTTCTCCGCAACTTTTCCGCAAATTGGACCAATTGTCGGTGCTTTCCGCGAGTTACACAGCAGAGAGTGAGAGTCTGGACGGAGCGGTGGTTGAAAGTGAGTCCACGGAGGAACGGCGTGGCTGGGCTGACGGCAAGAAACTTGATACAACGTGCACAAAGTGATAAGTAAAGGAACACAAGCTGAGTTGAACGTGTTGAGTGTGTGAGTTGTCCTGGTTGACCACCCGAGGCTGTGTGCATAGGCGGCCTTACCTATGTTTCAACCGTTTCAATTGAAACGGGCCCCAGCCACCAGGGGGGCCCCCAGCTGCCAGCCACCAAGTAAAAGACAGAACAATAATTCATAGGTTTCACCTTATCACATACACACACACACACAGGCCTACATCCACCACACACACCAACAGCTCTGTCCACCGTGCGGTTACACACTCGACCCCTGATCCGCTCTACAACCACTGATGCGCGTATCGCGCCACACCGCGACTGTAGCCTACTAATCGCTCCTGATTAATAATACGGCAGGAAATATTAATAACAACTAGGCTTACCTTTGAAAACGGCCCGCAAACTATCAATAGACCCTAGTTTTCCTTCTCCCAGTATTATTCCTTTTCTCTTAGCGTTTCTTTTGTTTTTCCTGCTTTCCTCCTGACGTGCGCCCAGTTGCGTAACCTGATGACTGACGTCTGTCAATCACTTTCCTCCTCTTTTCTTTTTTTCCTCAGGTTGAGTATGAGTACATCCTAACTTAACAGAGAAATAAAACACAGCGCACAACTAAAATGTGATATTATTGGCAGCTTATTTACAGATTGTAATAATGGAGGAGACAGCTGTCTGTCTGCTGCTCCAGCACCGCAGCACCGACAGGATCAGCGCCTGCAGACGTCTGTCTGTCCGCATGTCTCGTCCTTTCCTTGTCCGTGGTCGTGATGCTGAAATAACGCGGAGCACTTTGCTCTCATTACTTTTGTTGCCAATTTAAATTCAGAATATTGTTAAAGCCTGTAGTTTGTCTGAAAATGTACATGATTTTGCTTTTTGATGAAAACCAACTTCAGTCCTGGTTTTTTCTGCGAAGTCCTGGTTTCTTGCCCTGATAGTGATTTTAACACTTAAGGTGTTGTGCGTACCTGTGATGCATGGATAGTGCGTTTACTGCGTCCTCTCAGGGTTTAAAGAATCAGCGACACATGGGCACATAGCTGGCCCCCAGATGTCTAAGGCCGACCCTTACTGTGCGTCAACCCCGCAGCACTCCCCGAGGGGGAATCCAGTGAGTGCGCCACTGCAGGGCCGGAGCGGAGCAGCCGGCGGCCAGGTGGGTTCCAGGGTGCCATTCCGAAGGGCCGCCACTCCGAACGTTTACTTTAATTTGTCGGAATGCCGACCCTTAATTATTTATGGGAAAAGGGTGCCATTACGAACCTGAAAGAAAGGGTGCCATTCCGAACCTGAAAAAATCTTGAATGGTTTAAGGCACGGAGTAAGCAAGTGTAGTTGCGGTGGTAGCGTAGTGGTCAGAGCGACTGCTTTTGACGCGGTGGATCAGGGTTCGACTCCCGGGGGAGATATATATTAACTGCGATTTTATTGGCCTCTACCTAACCTTTTTACTAAACTTAACCAACTCCTTTCTACATTGCCTAAACCTAACCAAAGCACAGAGCAAGGACATTTATTTTCAGCAGGAGTACCGCGGCTGCATCAGATGGATGTAATGCATCAGACTCGCACCTGGGTGAAACTTTGGAGGGGGAGGGGGAGGGGGAGGGGCCGGTCGGGCGCTGTCCCCGCGGCGCGTCGTGTCAAGCCGGGCAGGAAGTCAAACCACGAGAGAATCCGGTCAATTTTCAAAATAAAACACATTCGGAACGGCGGCCCCTCGGGAAGTTCGAAATGACGGACCTTCGGGAATTTTCGGACTGGCAGACCGTCGGAATGGCGGTCCTTCGGAATGGCGGTCGCCCCCCGGCCAGGTGCCCCTTCCCCATCCTAAGGCCCTGGCCCTGGACTTGAGTAGCCCCCCTCCCCTTTTTAATCAAAGACTGGACTGTTTTAATGGCATTTTAAAACATTTATTTTACCACGATTTTTAAACAGACATTTTAATTAAAAGTAAAACAACTTTCAACTCCATGTAATTTTCCTGTGCCTTTCTCAACAAGTGGAAAATTGCTGGTACAACAGGACCTCACATTATTTTGTGATATTTAAAAATGTTCAATTTTCCTTTGATTTTTAATTATTCAGAACAAAACTGCAACTTTTATTATTTTTTTTGCAACTTTCGCTGTCTCCCGCAATTTAATCGCAATAAAAGCGCTTAAATAATCGCAACATGCACCGCAATTTTTTCAAAATGTGGCCGCAAAATCAGGCATTTTAGGCCGCAACAATCACAAAAGGCCAGCGAAATCTTGGAGGGACTGTCAATCTTGTGTTCTGGTTGCTGATTGGTAACGGAGGACGTCCTCCCTTAGAGCGTCATTTTACGTGTCTTAGCCAATCATAGATCAGCATGAATTAATGATTAAAAAAATACACATTAACCCAGGCTGGTTGTGTTATCTATCTATCTATCTATCTATCTGAAATGATATTACTGTATTTATATTATATTATTTATTTACTGTATTATATTTATTGTATTTTATTTGTATTTTCCTACTCTAAAACATATGTGTGTGAGTTTAGTATTAGTGAAATAATACAGTAATAGAGTAATACAAACCCACTGAATGAATCACATTTCAGAACATTTATTTACATTAATACAAGAAGAACAAGAATTTACTGTAGAACAAAGAAAAAAAAACAGAACAATGAACTTTTGAAAAAAACTTTAAAAAAACAAAAAACGATTACATGCGAACAATTGACGTTATCATCCTATCCACCTCAAGTGCAGCCTCAAAAGGCTGCCACATTTCAACTGAAATCAGGGCATGTTTGCCGTCCTACAGGCAAACTTTGACTAATGTTTCGTCTTTGTGACCCCGATGATTGTGACATCTAAAGGCGGGTTTACACTGCACGACTATTCGTCTGTTCACATCTCAAACTGCACGAGCTTCCCTCTTCAGTCCTACGTCTCAGATCAGTCTCAGACCCCCACTAATTGCACGTCGTTCTACGATTGCTCTCCACCACGATTACCCTGCGATGCCACTGAGATTTGTGCTGCTCTATAATTGCTCGATTGTAAACATCAAATTGACATTGGTTCCTGATATTGGTTCCTATATAGCAGAGTCCATGTGGAAGATCAGACCGACAAACACACACACAGACAGCGCGCATCACCTCCAAGGCCGGTGCAGAGAGAGAGAGAGAGAGAGAGAGAGAGAGAGAGAGAGCGACGCTCTCCAGCCAGCTGACGTAGTTCACCTGCAGCTCACCTGCAGCTGTCAGAGGAGGCTCACTAGTTCTCTCTCTCGCCTGCACTTTGTTTAAAAATTCAGCTGATCAGGAGCCAGAGCACAGTGGAAGTGGCTGGTGTGTAGGCTCGCTATTTTATACTGTAACGGCAAGAAAAAATAATCGTCCTCAATTGCTGATTGATAGTGTGTGTATTTGTCGGGCTGATCTTCCATCACGGACTGCGCTGCATCATCACCTGGTCACCCTGTCTCTCTACAGCTGTGGTCTAACTTCAGCTTCACTTCCCTGTCCCTCCTCTCTCTGTCTGCCCATTTTAACTCCATCTGACGAGGTTCAGCATCACATTCAGGTTCATAAAGGCTCTGTGCTCTGTGCTAAAACAATCTGTCATGGTAAAAACTTGTCGTATGTGCAGAATCGTGACGTAGGACCCCATACATTGTCCGTCACGACCAGAAATTTTCTGGCATGTCAGAAAATAATCGGGAGGTCGGCGACTCGTCTTTAGGACGTCGGGACGTGACGCAGAGCCTCACTAACCATACGTCCTGATTATGCTCACGACCCCGCGATCCCTCTACGATTATGCAAATTAGGCTGCGACTCGTCTGGGACGACAAAATCGTGGCAAAATCGTACAGTGTAAGCCCGCCTTAAGTGTGCTTTATCTTTCTGGACCTGTTGAAAGAAACAAAAAAAAGCTTATGTTTTTTGCTTAAGACCACAGACGTAGGAGATTACGGTAATGTCATCATCATCTATTTTACAGTAAAATGGTCAATCTAAAAGAAAGAGAAGAGAAAAAAAAGGAGAAATGAATTCACCTCAGTTTTGGTCCACTTGGTGCTTTGCAGCTGAAGGCCGTATGCCGAAGCCCTGGCCTTCAGGTGCGTTGCACGGACCACATCGCCGTTCTTCAGGTCCGGCATGGCTGCCTCACGCCACAGTGTGACCCTGCAGGTGCTTTCCTCCTGTTGAAGACACATCAGTGAAATAAAAGGCTTTCTCTCCCTCTCCCTGTGTGTAATCTCTCCACAGGTATTATTACACTAATGTGAGGACCCACAGTGTATTCTCTTTTCTGTACAGATTTAAACAAGAAATACCCAAGACACAATACAGCACATATAAATATATTTATTTTCGAACACAAAATAAAAAAGAACAAAACTAAATAAAAATGAAAAGTGTGTTAACATATAGAACAAAATAAAATATATAAGAGAACACTTTTCCATAATTTTTTGTAAGAAAAATACACAAACAAATTATTGTTCCACGAGGACAGTCCCAGGAACCCCCCGCGAGTTGCTCCAGGTCTCGGGCTGACTCGCTGAGGTTCCCAGGACCCTGGACAGCTGCACGTCAGAGAGAGACAGCAAGGCCACTGCGGACAGGAACGCCAGAACCTTGACCGTACCCTTTGGATCGAGCTCCTTAGGGAGGCGGCGCTCGCTTCTCTCGAGCCATGGCAGCTCGGCCTCCCTAAGTCTCTCGATCCGTGAGGAGTAGATCAGGCTCTGGCGTTCCATCTCCTCCTGGACAAACCGCTGGATGTTGCCCAGACGTGCCACCGCTGAGGCAAACTGGCCCACTCCCAGCAGCTGCTCGTAGGACTTCTTGTCCCATCGAGCGCGGGGGTTCTTGGTCTGTCAGACCCGGACAGAGGGGAACCACATGATCTTGAGGGTCGTGAAGGCGAGCTTGAGGCAAGTCAGTGGGTCCCTGCCAGCTTCAGTGACCAAGGCCTTAGCCCTGTCAAAGACCTTGGGGAAAGGGCAGGTGTTCTTCTCCACCACTTTCCCCAAGAGGCTGTCCAGCTGGCAGGAACCCACCACTTTGCCCCAGTCGGGTGTCTCCTTTTTGGACAGACCTGAGAGGGTGACATGGTGCCTGTCCTCTCTCTCAGGTCCTTCAGGAGTACATCCCACAGGCACTCCCCGATGTCGGTGTCGGAGGCCCCGAGGAACTCCGACAGGGTGAAGAGGCGGTGGATGCGCTCCACGTTGCGCCGGTCGCCCGTCCAGTGCTGCGACGGCGGGGGCATCACCTCGGCGGTTGCAGCGTTCCAGGGGCCAAGTTCTAGGAACCCCCGCGAGTTAGTCGGGCTTTACTCCTGACTGGCGGAGGTCCCTAGGACTTTGGACAGCTGCGCGTCTGAAGGAGCTAGTGTGTGGCCGTACACCAGCTCCTCCAGCGTGCACTCGGCCTGGTAGCATTGCTAGGCAGCCTTGAACCCCCCACGTCCTCTGGAGGCCCTGTAATGGCCCTCCAGGATGCCAAGGAGGTGCCCGATGGTCTCCTTGACGATGCGGACGAACCCATGGCCGTCCGGCTGGTCCAGGAAGGGGACGACCATGGGCTCAACATACATCAAGGCCTTCAGGGCGTCCACATGGAGTTTTAGAGTTTGAGTCCTAAAAAACATTGTAAAAGTGTGTGAATTTATTCATTTTTATTAAAGGGGAACTAAACCCCTCAGTTTTGGATGACGTGCTCTAAGCTTGAAATTCAAAAAATGCCTTGATTATGGGCGGGACTCCAGGAGCACTCTCCGATCCCCCCTCCCCCTCCCCCTTGCGCCCCATTCACACCCGCAAAATCACACAAAAGAGAAAAAAAAGTAATAAACACACATCGACACTTCTGCTAGCGCTAACGAGCTACTAACGAGCGACTCAACACTAGTAGCGCAGACACTACTAGGAGAGGACGCCAGAGCCGTGACACAGCATCTACAGCCGATCCGCCGGCTCGTTAGCTCGTTAACGGCTCGTTATCGCCGGCCGCACTAACGATTCCCATCCAGGCAGCTGTTAGCAGCCGTTAGCCGCAGCAGAGCAGCTAGACTGCCTAGCAACCGTTAGCCGCAGCAGAGCAGCTAGAGTGCCTAGCAACCGTTAGCGGCAGGCAGCAGCCGGTGCTGATTGGTCGGGGAGCTAGTGGCCGGTGACGAAAGCTGCCTCCAAAACGTCATCTGCCTCCATCTCAGCCAATAGAAAAATTCGATTGTAATAGCCGTGTTTCAACCCATAGAGGGCAGTCACTCTACATTTTTACTACAAAATACACCAAATTGAAATATTTTGACTAAAATGTCAAAAGTTGGACCAGAATCAACTGACAACACTACCTTATACCCAAATACATTTGTTTTCAGCAGAAAAAAGTGGTTTAGGGGTTTAGTTCCTCTTTAAAAACAAAGATGAACCGGTACATAAAAAAGAAAAGAAGATTGTTGTTTTTGTTTTTTGAGTGGAGCAATGTTTTTTGTTTTTTGTTTTGATAAACTTTGCCTTTTATTTATTATCCCAGCCTATTTTGAATTTTGTTATATCATAGTGGTCTATAGTCTTTATCACAAACTAGAACTGTTAAGTTTTAAGTGTCACTGATGTAAATGGTTACAGCTTGAAGTGGCAGTGAAGTATTGAAAAATATTGAGAAGGTCTTGAAAAAGTCTTAAAAAGGTGTTAGAATTAACTTCAAGATTCCTGTATATACCCTGTTATAGTGATCAAATGGACTCTGGACCAACGTGATCACTATAAGCGGTTTCCACTGTTGTAGTTAAACCATAGCCTATTATATTTTTTATTAATAAATAAATAAATACCCACCTTACAGGCACGCATGGTATTGACACTTCAGCATGACCACAGTAAAAGGTCAACGCTCACCACTGCAACACGGCACTCCCCCGTCCTAAACCCCCTTGTCCTCCCTCACACAACACATCGTTGTTAGTTTCTGGTTAGCATTAGAAGGATGTAGTCAATTAAATCAGAAGTAAGCGATCTGGTCGTTTTGGTTAATGCTGCGTTCCAGGCAGGCTTTTGAAATCGTAAATTACAGCTTCAAGTCACGATTTACGACTTTGTAGCGTTCCAGGCAACCCACTCGTGTTTCTCCGACCTGTTTTACCTGTGAAAGTCACTATAACGGCCACTCGTAACTTCTGACCCATGAACTCGTACCAGATCGAACTGGTACCACTTCACAGGTCGGAAAAACACCAGTTACAGTCCTCGTCCCTACGTCACCACATTCAGGCGCATCCCTTGGCTGCACACACAGAGAGGACTGCCCCTTTATGCCGTTCTCTCTCCTCATTGGATAAAGGTTGTAGGATACAAGGAAAGTTTTCTCCTGGGCTCAGAGCAGAGCAGAGTGACTGACAGACCCGTGTTTCAGACCAAACACTCTATAGAAGTGATTGCTGTCGGAAGATACAACTATTTAAGACTTAGATTAACACAAAAATATCACTTACTTCTGCTTTAAGGGAACTACAATGATCATTTCATCCAAAGTACCATACCCTGTGTTAGTGTTGTCACGATACCAACATGTTGGTACCGGTATCGGTACCAACATGTTTTTCGATTCCTTTTCGGTACTTTTCCAAATAAAAAGAGAACACAAAAAATGTCATTATTAACTTTATTTTAATAGAAAATCTTAGAACTATAACATATGTATCAGTAAATCAATAAACAATCTGCTGCAGGATTAAAATAGAAATGTCCATCTATATTAGTCTGAACTCTAAGTTAAATCATTAGTGTTCTGTTTAAAAATGAATAGACCGAATCTCCTTGTTGTTTACATTCTACTTCCGGGTAGAAAACCAGCTGTAATGTGAATGAGATCAATAGTAACGAACGAGAGTTTAGCTATATATATATATATATATATATATCATATTTTTCACGCCCTATCACTGTTTAGACAAATCTGAAATTATTGAAGAAACATTACTATTTCTGTGTGTGTGTGTTTTGTGTTGCTATGTGTTGTATTTATTCAGTTTGGGGGAATCACAGTGTCTAGAAAGCATCAGTGGCTCAGCTGACAGGGACAGCTAACGGTAGCTGCTAACGGTAGCTAAGCTAACGGTAGCTAAGCTAACAGCAGTAGCTAAGCTAACAGCAGGACGTCAGCTGTTAAAACCCTCCCGTTGTGGGACACAACATGAAACTACTCCAGTTAGCTCAGTCATGTTGGAACTCAGATATCCGCTGGAGAAAATATTTTTTCATGGAGCGTTTATTGAGTCACTGAGTTATTAAAGTTAAACAGGTAGCTAACCGTTAGCCCGGCTAATCTATGATAACCATGACTAACTTAATTACAAAAATGTGCACACGTAAATAGTAATGTTTGTCCAATCATTGGTTTTATAGACTTTACAAACATCAGATTAGTCTAAACGGTGATATAATGACATGAAAAAGTAGATAAATATAGCGAAACTCTCGTCCGTCACTATTGTTCGAATGCTGGTTTTCTACCCGGAAGTAGTTGTAAACAACAAGGCGATTCGTCCTATATCAACTGCATTATTTGAGGTCTGAAAGCATTCAAACACACACCTATTGTTTCCCATATGTAGACCTGTTGTAGACCAATGTGTGGTGCAGCGTCACCCCAGCGAGCAAGCTGACGTCGAAACAACGTCTTTTCTACGTCATGGTCCGACGTCGAAATGACGTCCCTGGCGGGTGCAGAATGAAAGTTTTTGTTACGTCTTTTTTGGACGTCTTCTGGACGTTCAGTTTTGACGTTTATAGGACGTCGATACAAGGTTCAAATAAGGTTGAAAAATGGTCGGCGTGGACGTCCTCTTGACGTCTTATATTGACCGAATTTGAACGTAATTTATACATAAAAATTATTTTAAATATTTAAAAATATTGACCATATCAATGGCCTTATGAAATTATGTAGATTAGGCCATGTATCAAATACAGCATTCAAAGTACATTGTAACTGCATGTTATGCACTGTGAAAGTGCACAAATACCATTTGGGTGCGTACATTAAATATTGTTGTTGACGGTGTGTATGCCCCCCCTCCTGTGTCCCTCCTTTCCCATGAAGAAGTCCAATGCAGAATTCAAAATACACTTTTATTATTTTTGTTGGAAATTAAATTCAATGTTTCAGGAAAGATAATTTGGTTCATACATGAAACACAGTAGTCAAAAAGAGGACTTTGTCTTCAGCTCTTACAAAGAACATCCAAGATATTTTATGTCTGTTGAGCTTGTGTCTTCTCTCGCCCGACACTCACTGCTGTGTGATCACACGTGTTCAGTGCATGCCAAGCCAAGTAAGGATGTAAACAATTAAATTAATTGCAGTCAATCAATCCTTTTCTAGGAGTTTTTTGTGAAATGTAAACAAGCAAAGCCGACATAAAGTAGCGGGATCTCTATTTAAATGTACACAGGGGAGAGAGGAGGTGAAAAGAGACAACAACACTGTTACCTGTTGTATACTGGCCTCAGGATGTACCATCGCTAAAACACAGAGACCACAGTGTGTAACGAGTCAAAAAGCCGCCGTCACTGAGCTGCCGTGTACGGGAGGATACGGTAAAACCGACGCGGGTCCGGTGTTTTTATCAAAGCTTGGTCCGTGCTGAGGCACCGGGTCGGTTTGAGCTGCGTTCAGGCTGCATTAAAACTCCTCAGGCAGTGTCCAACATCAAAATATTAAATCCAGCAGCAGTCCACTGAAATTCACAAAAAAAAAAACTGTCTGTTTCTTGATCTACGAACAACTCCAATCTGTCACATGAATCCGCCGACAGCACCGACTTGAAGCCCGTGTGCCCCCGTCGCTGGGCGTCTGCTCGCCGCTGGACGACTCCTGCAGCACCGGCGCCTCCTTCTCCTGCGGCTCCTCCGCGGCGCGCTCCGCGATGCCGGTGAGGAAGAGGAGGAGGACGCCGTCCTCGCTCGCACTGCTCCGGATCAAACTGCAGAGGAGACGAGAGAGACTTCCGTTACCGAGGCAACGACCTCTGATCCCCCAGGCTCCTGTTACCGAGAAAGTCACCGTTAAATCCCCAGTCTGTGGTCAGTTCATCCAGATACCGCCTGTTAGGATTTGCCTTAGGAGTGACCAAGAGCTAACAGGCTACATCCATGGTCGGGCTAGTCCCATGCTGCCACCTACTGAACTGCATGCGGGCCTACTCCTTCGCCATCCCGCTGGAGATAACAAGCCAATTAACTTTATCTCTATCCATATAAACGCACAGAAAAATATTTTTGCATGGAGAAATTGTAAAATGATGTAATCTGATAACGTTAATCAACAGTAAAAATGATAGATTTTACCTCTTTCAAATGAGGGGGACCAAGGTTGCAGAATATCCCGTTATGATTGTGCATGACAATCAAAACATGCTGTAACGACAGTCTATGGAGCAAAAACAAAAAGGAATAATGAAATATTAAAATCCTCATGAATTAAAGTCGTTTTGATCATGGCTGGTGACGTGAGGCTATAACTAATGAGAAAAAAAAAAAGTTGACGATCTGAGGGTTTTTTTTTAACAATAGCAGAGGGTTACTGATACCATGAACACATTATTAACTAAGTATACAAAAGAGTGTGACTTTAACATTAAATAAAAGGTAATGTGCATAACTATAAGATATAGCTACTTACCGTCGATGATCCGTAGTTGTCTGACAGCTTCTCACAAAACTAACCGCTTGTAAATTCAAATTGCGCGGGTTCGCGCATGCGCAGTACACCAAGTTTCAACCGTTGCTAGGCAATCAGTGCCCATCGGGCAGTGCGCAACGCGCGCGCGCGCGCATGCACACACACGCACACACACACACGCACACGCACACACACCCAACACACACACACACACACACACACACACACACACACACACACACACACACACACAGATTACGTAGCCATACCAGACGCAGGCTTAATTTCGTCAATAAATATATTATTATTATTATTATTTTTATAAATTACATTCAAATTTGGACATAGATGTCAAGAGAGAGTCACACCACACAGCTGAAGATTTCCAAAAAAGATGTGATAAAAAATTATTGTGCACCCGTCTTTTTTAGGTCAGATATTGAACGTCACATCAACGTCCAGAAGAGGTTATTATACGACGTCCAGATATGACCTATTTTAGACGTCAGTTAGACGTACAGATGTGGTCCTGGACCGACCGACGCGATCTGGACCTGATCTGGAGGTCCATTAGACGTCAGATGTTTGCTGGGACAGAATCAAGACCATCAACGCAATATCGTTCCGTTAATTAATCTCCGCGTAGTGAGAGAGAGAGAGAGAGAATACATCCGCGGTAAAAAGGAATCTTATCAACCAGCAGTGTTTGCATTAATTAACAAGTCTGTGGCGGCCCGTCTCTCTCTCGCGCGGTGCACACACACACACACAAACACAGGCACATGGACAGGTGGCGCTGTAACGGTCATTTTTTTTTGCTTTGTTTGTGGCTCGCTCACTCACTCGTCTCGGCTCAAATTACTTCACGTGGCGACATGACCGCTGCCGGCGGCGCTAAATGAAAGTACCGGTCCCATCTAAGTGCAGTATAGTACCGTTTTAAATGTCTCAGTACCCCGGTACCACTCTAGTACCGGTATACCCAACAACCCTATTATGAACCGTTGTATTTATTTCTGCTCGGTGACGCATCTGCAGCTGAATATAAAAGAGTTTTAAATTCATGCATTTACCAAACTTTTTATGGAATCATAAAGAAGTCCTCTGCACTTAGATGCGTTTGAGGAACCGGTGGAGGACCAGGAGGTGCCAGCCGCAACGGCGGCTGTGGCGCCTTATCAACCACCTGGATGATTTGCCACGCCCAGGAAGGTCCCACATAAATGAAACCATTATTCATCCATAATAATTACATCACGAGCTTTTCAACGGTGAAATCTGTTTTGTTTCTACTACCTACCGTTGTGGAGAGGGATAGTGCCCGACGAGGTGTCCATTATCAGAAATTAATGGACGACGCGGAGGCGTGAACCGTCCGACGCGAAGCGGAGGACGGTTGCTTCCGCAAAGTCCATTAATCTCTGATAATCTGACACCTCGAAGGGCATTATCCCGCTGTTACCATGGTCACTTACGAGATAAATACATATTAAAGGTACCATCCCGGGCGGCTCATTTTGTGGCAAAAATATAAAAATCTGAGTATATCGGTTAAGTATTAGACAGTAATTGATGCTATTAGTGGTTTGACATATCAATGACGAAATTTGGTCATCTGTGTAAGGAGTAGGGACTAAAATTTGGCCGACCAATCAAATTAGTCTCAGTTCAACTTTGGTTGGATGGCCCGTCTGTCAGTCAACGTGCACGCTGTTCTGCTAGTATGCAAGCACTTTGATTGTAGCTACACTTTTTCACAGTACATCACAGCCAGCCAGCCAGCAGCTAGAAAGCTAGGAATTCGTCATGGCACAGCTAAAGGACCAGCTGGATATCCAACCTCCAACTGCACCTCCTAGTCAACCACCACCCAAAAACCTAACACTTTTATTGAAAGTATGAAAGACCGTCAGAAGTTACTTGGCTCGTTTTCTCCCTCGGGATCGCTGAGGTCGCCCGGCAGATCAGCTCAGTGGAGTGGCTGCTGCTGCTGCTGCTGCTGCTGCTGTGACAGCTGCCATGGTCCCTGTACTGGGGGCTCACACAGACTCTGCACTTCTCCCAAACAACGGAGCAAATTTCCTAACAAAGGTTATAAACTGACCACAGACTCTGGATTAAACTGTGACGTGTTAACAGTGCTAAAGCCAGAATTAAAACAGCTTTTAGCAGCTTTATTGGCTGTCGGTTGCCACAATGCTAATTTCTGTTAGCCCGTCTATGAGGTTTTGCATTATGTTAGCATTAAGCTAGCGGGCTTTATGCTTAGTTGTAATACTGGCTGTGTGTGTTTTGAACGTTGTTTAAAACTATGTACATCTTTGATGCTTAAATATATATATTACCGCTTAATACTCCTCTTTTATTTTATGTATGCTGCTATTTTTTATGCAGCCTTACTGTCGGTTGCCGCGGGCTAATTTCTGTTAGCCCGTCTATGAGGTTTTGCATTATACGTTAGCATTAAGCTAGCGGGCTTTATGCTTAGTTGTGATACTGGCTGTGTGTGTTTTGAACGTTGTTTAAAACTATGTGGGTTTGATTGAACATCTTTGAAGCTTAAATATGTATATTACCGCTTAATACTCCTCTTTTATTTTATGTATGCTGCTATTTTTTATGCAGCTTTACTGTCGGTTGCCGCGGGCTAATTTCTGTTAGCCCGTCTATGAGGTTTTGCATTATACGTTAGCATTAAGCTAGCGGGCTTTGTGCTTAGTTGTGCTGGCTGTGTGTGTTTTGAACGTTGTTTAAAACTATGTGGGTTTGATCGAACATCTTTGATGCTTAAATATAGCCTATATATTCCCACTTAATATATTGCTTTACTCCTCTTTTTATTTTATGTAGGTATTTTTACTGTAGGGCAGGCTAATCTTGACAAATAAAACCTTGAAGCAAAAAGATCTTGCCTTTTGTTTGAGAACTGACATTTGTACAATAATTCAGTAACAGTTGTAAATGTACCTTTGTACAATTTATTTTTTAATATTTTACCGTTCAAAAGCAAGCTCAGTGCTGTCTGTCCCATAGAATAACATGACAGTGGCAGCCTGCTGTAGCCGCTCTGATGCCCTGCTTGTGGTGCAATACATACAACAGTCTCCGGCTGCAATGAACACCGAGCAATGGGGGCGTGGTTTTTGTGATTCCTGATTGGACGGAGGGGCGGGTGTGCGATTCGAAAAAGAAATCGTTAGTCCAGTAAATCCAGCCGCCCGGGATGGTACCTTTAAATCAATTACTTGTAATTTAATGTTGTTTTTACCGTTAAAATCATACGTCTTTAAGCGGCTGAGCCGAGCGGACTATTTAATAAACTCGTCAGCGATAAAAGAGAAAAAAAGAGGGACCGGCTGTGACCGCAGCGGCGTGCAGCCAGTGACTCTGCCACAGCCTGGTAGTTGATCAGTGAAGGGAGGTGAGGTGACGGCTTAAATGTTACGTGACACAAAGTTTTACTTCTTACCGCTTGTGTGTTTACAGACTCCAGTGCCGTGATGCGCTGAAAAAAAGTTGTTTTGGTCCGAGTGTCCGTTGCCGTGGTTACCAACAAGCGTTTGAGCCAGCGCAGTAATATTTAGAACGTAATCAGGCAATTTGACCGGAACATCTTTATGGGTGTCCATTATCACTTTTTAATGGACACCCAGCAGCCAATCAGAATCGATGATTCACCCAGACCATGGTATAAATATATATATATATATTTATCGTGTTTAATTTGTATAAGGATTTCTATTATACATATATCATATATACATACATATATCTATATACATCTATATACAAAAAACACACACACACAACCACAGAAAAAAGAGGGTTACTGGACACAAAACAACAACACAACATTGTTTATTGAGAAAAAAAAAAGGATTTAAAGGGACAATAGGTAAAACAAATTGAGATTGAAGGGGGAGCAGGGGAATTACGTTACATTGACGGGAGAGTAACCAAAATTAAAAAAATTAAAGGGAAATTCCGTAAAAAAAAAAAAAGAAATTAAAGGGGTAGTGCAAAAGAAAAAGCACACCCTTAAGCACAAAAAGCACACACACAAAAAACACTGATTACAACACACTACACAACCGATTACAGATAATTCACATAAAAAAATAAATACAATTAAAGGGATAGAACCTAAAAATAAATAAATAAGAGAAGGTACAGAACAAATTGTGCATTACTGGGACATTATTGAAGGCATTGACAGCGTACATGCCGTACCCAAGGGGGCAGTTGTCGGTCTGAGAAGTGAAGTCACTTCCGCGTTCAAAAAACTCCAATCCCCTGGGCTTCCTCTGGGGGCTGGTGTCAGAAAGCAGCATTCTCGGGGCGGTGCGTGGCGCAGTGGTTAAGGCGGCCGCCCCATGTAGAGGCTACTGTCCTCAACGCAGGCGTCCCCGGTTCGAGTCCCGCATCGGGCAGACCTTTCCTGCATGTCATTCCCCCTCTCTCTGCCTCCCCCTTTCCTGTCTATCTCACTATGTGCTATCAAATAAAAGGCAAAAACACCAAAAAAATAAACTTTAAAAAAAAAAAGAAAGCAGCATTCTCCATAGACCCCCATGTTAAAATCACCCACTTTACATCCTCAATAAACATGTTAAAAGCCTGGTGTCAGAACGTTTTTTTGTCTCAATCGATAGTTTCTACCCCCGCACACACTCTGAGGGGGGTGAATTTTTTTTAAACTCTACCGTTTTACTGTTATTAGGTTTAAAACTCTGGCCAATCAGGGCACGGAAACGTTGAGTGACAGGTCCGGAGACCGCTGCTTCGAGGCCAGTGGGCGGGTTCTCGGCCGGCTCCAAATATGCCGCACCGCTCCAAATATGGCAGTAGAATCCAAGATGGCGCGGTTCAAACCCCCGTAGTAGAGACACAAAACAGACTCCCCCAAACCAATGGGTGACGTCACGGTGCTACGCAGAGGTGGGTAGTAACGCGCTACATTTACTCCGTTACATTTACTTGAGTAACTTTTTGGATAAATTGTACTTCTAAGAGTAGTTTCAATGCAGCCTACTCTTTACTTTTACTTGAGTATGTTTCTTCAGAAGAAGCGGTACTTTTACTCCGTTACATTGAGCTTCATTCCGGTCGCTACTCGCTACTTTTTCTTATAGATCTAATGTGAAAATTGTTTTGTTTTAACGAGATACTTCCGAGCCTCTGTCACATGACTGCGTTTCACCAATCAGATGTAGCCACTCGCGACGTTTGCTTCCGTTTAACCAATCAGACAGAGCCAGGCAGTCACATGACCGCACACAAAATCTCTGCGGTAAACAGGACGGCCACTCCGCCTCAAATTTGAGAAACTGCGGCTAGTAAATGATTAGGATGACGTCGTGGATAATGTCCGTGAAAGCAAAGATATTCAATATAAACCGTCTTTGGTGAAGGTTCTCAGTCATCCAGGTCGTCTTATTTTTCTTCCTCCCCAGGAAGTTTAAACCCCATACACACCTGGAGACATAGAGAAGTTCCTTGAAAACCCGGAACTTCGCTTCCCCCTCTTCCCAGCCAGGATTGACTGGGATGATGGGCTGATGGAGGTCACCACTGATGTGGATGGGGTGGTAGTTGAGTTGGCACAGCTGAGTGGTTTGAAGCTGAGGCTTAATTACCTCACCCTCCCTCCAGTGACTGTGCTCCTTACCAGGCCACATTTGCACCAGCTTAAAAAGCATGTGGACTGGCGGGGGAAGTCGGACAAGTTCAGGGAGGCATTCAAGAGGTGCCGCGGCGTCTGCCTGGGACACCTGGACGGCGGCTACCTCTTGAACGCCTCCCTGATCCCTACAGCAGAGGACAAACTGTTCCTCTTTGACTCGGAGGTTGCCCTAGCCCTCTGCATACGCAGAAAGTTCTCTGAGGCTCTTCTCAAGCTTGGCCCGGTGGACATGTCCCGCCCCACCCTACAGAAGAACCACCTGAGCAACCCGTCCAGCTTCAACATCCTCAGGGATGACCAGGATTTCATCCTTGGTGTACTGGACGGGGTGCTCAGGGAGGTTTCTGTGGACGGGGTGGGACTCATGCTCACCGTGGTCAAGTTTGGACAGAAGAGCCCCAGAGCACTCGAGGTCAGGGCAATCTCCGACGTCCAAAATGTCCTGGGGGTGTCAGTCCATTTTGCTGCCAACGTCAGGGCACGGTCCCCCAACCTCCACGTCATGTGGTCCAGGAGTGGCCTGGCCACCAACGTGGGTGGAGGGGGGACCTTTTACCCCGCATTAAGTTGCACAGAGTCTGCCAACTTTCAGAGCGCCATAGACGGCAGGCGAGCTGACGGTGGTGCTTCTGGCCGGTGGAAGACGGTGGTTCGTGGGGGGTCGGTGAGGACTGGGCAACTTAACTTTGTCCAGGCCTACACCGACTCCCCACATACCCACATGACCATGAGGTGGAAGCAACGCCGGGGCCTCCTCCTCTTCCGATCGCGCGTCGAAAAACTTGGGGAGGCAGAACTGCCGAGCGCCGACTCCCCAAGGAACTCGAGCCGAAAGGAAGAGTGTGGGTCCTGGCGTTCCAGTCTGCAGTGGCCTTGATGCAGAACGGCCAGTACGTCTGCTATGAGGCCCTGCGGACACTCGGTAACGAGCTGCCCCTGACCCAGGCCAGGATGCAGGAGCTGCTGTTGCTCAGCAGGTTCATCCTGCCTAAGGGGGCACCCTTCACGATCTGGAAGGTACATGAAACCATACCAACCAGGATGAGGGTGCCCCCGGCAGCAGCAGCTCCTGCTGGCCCTCTGCCACCAAAGCGCCAGCGTGCTCCGGTGGACAGCGATGAGGAGGACACGAAAGATGTCCAGGAGGTGGTGGAGGACCAAGAGACCAGTCTTTCTCAACTAGACAGGACCGGCCCATCACCAGTAAAATTCCTCCCAGCTGACAAAACAACCAAATGGACTGCCGAGGAATTGGACCAGCTCACCCTTCACCCACACAAGACATCAAAGGAGGCTTACCGAGATTACCTCTGGTGGTGTGAGGTGAAGAATAAACCGGCACATTCACTGAGCCAATTTAAGAGGAAAAGGGAGCTTTATATTTAATAACAATGGGCCTCATTCACCAATATCTTCTTAAGAATCTTCTTAGATTCTTTCTTAAGTTGTTCTTAAGAAGTTCCTTAAGAAAACCCTACGTCAGATTCATCAACGCGTTCGTAAGCCTCAGAATTGTTCGCAGCTGTGTTCCTACTTGATGAATGCCATCTCCTCGTAAGTTGAGGGCGTGTGCCAGGTGAGTCTAATTAACATATGATTAGCATAGGTAACGGCCCCATCAATGCCCGTAAAAGGGCATGAGACTGCAGGGCCGTGTGCAAACAGCACCCACAGGCACTGAGCAGAGAAGGTGAAGTGAGAAAGAAAGTTGAAATGCTCAAATGAAAATCTGGGAGGGAGCACCAGACTCCAAACGTAAAAAGAACTTAAGTAGTGAAGTGGCGCTACTGCGGCAGGAATTAAACAAAGAAACAAACAAAAGGCTTATATTTAGTTTATATTTTATATTTATATTTAGTAGCGTCAGCCGTGGATGCAGCTCTTCGGTTGTTATCAGAGAGACCACACTCTCACGTGTGCCACCATAAATATCATCATATTATCACAAAAAAAAAAACAGTTGTGTGTACTTACAGTTGTGTGTACTTACAGTGCACTTAAAGTGCACTGTTGCAGCCCGCAATTAGGAAAAAAAAATCATATCGGCAGCTGTATGCCACCCCCCCCCCCCCCCCCAAAGAAAAGGGGGGGAAAAAATGATATGAATTAAGTGTCTATAATGTTTTTTAAGAGACTGAAATGATTCGTCAATTAACATTCTTAATATATGATTATTAAAAACATCATAAAACAGTCCCTCCAGGATTTCGCGGGCTTTTTTTGTGATTGTTGCGGCCTAAAATGCCTGATTTTGCGGCCACATTTTGAAAAAATTGCGGTGAATGTTGCGATGTTTTAAGCGCTTTTGTTGCGATTCAATTGCGGGGGACAGCGAAAGTTGCAAAAAAAAGTTGCAGTTTTGTTCTGAATAATTAAAAATCAAAGGAAAATCGAAAATTTTGAAATGTCACAAAATAATGTGAGGTCCTGTTATACCAGCAATTTTCCACTTGTTAAGAAAGGCACAGGAAAATTAGAGTTGAAAGTTGTTTTACTTTTAATTAAAATGTCTGTTTAAAAATCGTGGTAAAAGAACTGTTTTAAAATGCCATTAAAACAGTCCAGTCTTTGAATAAAAAGGGGAGGGTGGCTACTTAAGTCCAGGGCCAGAGCCTTAGGATGGGGCAAGGGGCACCTGGCCGCCGGCTGCTCCGCTCCGGCCCTGCAGTGGCGCACTCACTGGATTCCCCCTCGGCGAGTGCTGCGGGGTTGACACACAGGCTCGGGTGGTCAACCAGGACAACACACACTCAACACGTTCAACTCAGCTTGTGTTCCTTTACTTATCACTTTGTGCACGTTGTATCAAGTTTCTTGCCGTCAGCCCAGCCACGCTGTTCCGCCGTGGACTCACTTTCAACCACCGCTCCGTCCAGACTCGCACTCTCTGCTGTATAACTCGCGGAAAGCACCAATGATTGGTCCAATTTGCGGAAAAGTTGCGGTGATTGTACAAAATTGCAAGATCGCAAAAATTTGCGGGGATTGGCTGAATTTGCGTTAATTGTTGCGATCGCAACATCGCAAATTCCTGGAGGGACTGATAAAAGATAAGAAAATAATTCTTATTCAAATCATATAATATCATACAACTGCAGAACAAAAGAAAACGCTAAAATCGGTTATTTTTGCAGAAGTCTCAGCACTTAAAAGTGCGTAAGTATACTCCTGACTGTTCTTAGATTTTGTTCTTAGTTAAGAACAATTTCTGGATAAGAAAACATTCATGAATGCCACAATCTTCGTAAAAACTTCGTAAGTAGGACTTAAGAACAAATTTGTTCTTAAGAACGGTTCGTGAATGAGGCCCATTGATTTTTTTTGCGCCTTAAAAGTGGTTGTTTTTAGTAGCATTTTTGTTTTTTGTTTTTGTTTTTTTGAACGCACGCACGCCCACACACACACACACACACACACAAACACACTTACATACATAAACACACACACACTGCATCCACAACATTTATACACATTTATTGGTACATTCTCAAACACACATACATAAACACACACACACTGCATGCACGACACTTACACACTTTTATTTACACATTATTAGTTGTCTCGGTGACAGGAACTCGACCCGAAAGGAAGAGTGTGGGTCCTGGCGTTCCAGTCCGCAGTGGCCTTGATGCAGAATGGAAAGATCGTCCTGGGGAAACCATATTGAGTATGTATGCAAATAAATTATGAAGTCCTATGGCATTATTAGAAGAGTTTCTTCCTTAGTTAATCAGTCCTGTCTTATGACATTATATTACAGTTTAATTTATCCATATTTGACATATTGTAACATTGTCTGGGGTGCTTCATATTCTTCGTACCTTAATCAGTTATTTTCAGTTCTTGAGAATGATTTCAAATTCTACTAATCAAGCACCATCTGCACCCTTATTTAGCAAAGTTAAACTTTTATCAATTTTTTCTATTAATGTGTTTCAAACATGTCTGTTTATGTTCAAGTTCATTCATTACAAACAAGACATTCCAGGCACTTTTCATAAGATATCAGATATTCACTCTTATTCAGTGAGAGGTCAGAAGAACTTTCATTTACCTCTTTGTCGTACCTCCAGTCATAAATCTTTTCTCACATTTCTTGGCCCCCAACTCTGGAACTCTTTACATAGGTCTCTTACGCTTATATCATCCTACAAAATGTTTAGGACTAGTTTGGTGAGGTATCTTCTACTCAGGCAAAAATAATACTCTATGTCTAGTATAATTTAAATCAATTTGTAATTTTATGGATATTTTTTGATTGTTTGTTTATTGTGTTTATCTTTGTTTCTTTCTCTTTTTTGCTTTTCTTTCCTTTTTCTTTTTCTATTGGTTGATTTGTTTTAGTGATGTTGTATTGAGGGGGAGGATTTTATATAAGCCCTTTGGGCTTCTTTTCCTCTCCTGCACAATTATTTGTCTTTGTATTATTAAATAAAATTCTTGTTTTATCATTGTGCATATGAATAAAATAAATAAAAATAAAAATATCCATTGTGCAAAATGGAGGAACTCTAAACCTTCCTTGTCATGTTTCATTAATGAGTTTAAGTTATTCTTTTCATCCCTTAAAAAGACAAACAATAAGTATGCAGCAAAATTAAGTTTAAATATTTCTCGTCTCCTTCTCTTCTAAACTTTATTTAAATTGAACTTATCTTTTGCTGCTCTGTTTTTATGTTGAACGTGTATGTCTGCCTGGGAAATTGTACTTTATTTATTTGCCTTGATTTATTTATTATTCACCTTTTTGTTTCATGATTCCCCTACTGTTATGTTTGCACTCTACACCAAGCCTGTTTTTTCATGTGTATTAAGGTCTTTGCACACTATGGGCCGGATTTAGTAAGATCCCAGATAGCGGGCGCTATATTGTTTGCGCCCGCTATAATATTGCGAGTTTGGTTAGTGCACGCAAAACAGGTTATCTACTAAGAGTAACCCGCTAAATGAAAACACGTGCAAACCGCAATATGTAAATGAGGGTTTTGCACGTGGCAATCGTTTCCGCCATGGAGAGAGTGGACAGAGAGCTGGACGGACGAAGGGACAGAATGACATTTGATCCGATGCATAATGACAGCATGTGTGTTCATCTCTCTCGCGCTCTGTTTAGATAAACAAACACAAATCGCTACAGGGCCCAACTCACGAACAGGGAGCAGCTGCAGCGACAATCACACACCTAGTGTGTGTGTGTGTGTGTGTGTGCGTGTGTGCGTGTGTGTGCGTGTGCCGCCCATGATCCAGTGGATTAATAGAGAGCTCAGGTGGGACACATGGATCTAAACGCTCTGACCACTGACCAGAGGGATCAAAGACGGGTGAAGGCAGCGGTGACGTGTCTCAGTCCGGGACCGGGACCGAGAGACGGAGCTGAGCAGCCAGGTGAGAGGAGAGGAGGAGAGGAGAGGAGAGGAGAGGAGAGGAGAGGAGGGGAGGGGAGGGGAGGGGAGGGGAGGGGAGGGGAGAGGAGAGGAGAGGAGAGGAGAGGAGAGGAGGGGAGGGGAGGGGAGGGGAGGGGAGGGGAGGGGAGGAGGGGAGGGGAGGGGAGGGGAGGGGAGGGGAGGAGGGGAGGGGAGGGGAGGGGAGGGGAGAGGAGAGGAGAGGAGAGGAGAGGAGCGCACTGCAGGACAGACGTGCCCCATGCGTAACGGCGCGTAAATGACTTTTAACACGGCTGAAAAACTGTTACAGAATGACCCAGACGTGAGGAAATGCAGAGATGTAAGATCACGGGGCTCTGACAGGTATCAAACCAATAAACGCATACGTTTTGGCAAAGTTGTATCAGTTAGTACATGGTTTTCAGACGTGGTGAATAAAGACGCAAAAACAGCCACCGCAATCTCTTCCTGGTTTGGTAAATCACATTGCGCGCGCTAAATAAATCTATTTGCATCTACTCCTCCCAGTATTTTGCGTGTTCTGGCTGAAACGCCCATATTTACATATTCATCAAGGCATTCATCTGCCTGTGTGAGGGACGCAATCCTCGGTGCGTCCGGTTAGTAGATCAGGTTCCACATGTGTTTGCGCGTGCAATCACGTTTGCACACGTTTTAATACACGCAAACCTTTAGTAAATCCGGCCCTGAGTCCGTTGCGTTTTATTCGCATGCGTTTTTATTTTGTGTTGCAAACTTCGGAGAGGGAGAAGATGGAGTCAAGCAGGGAGGATGATTTTGTGGTCCTCTCACTTCTTGAAGAGAAAAAGAAAATACTGGGTCCATCCGATCCTGAGAGGACGCCAAGAGCGAGGGGAGTTCCACCTTCTTGCAAAAGAACTGTGGAAATATCCGGACCGTTTTCATGTTTATTTTAGGATGACAGTGGTCCAGTTCGACCAACTGTTAGCACACAAAAACATGTGGAGAAACTTGTGGGATACAAACAGCATGTCTGGAATAAAAGAGAAGGTCGGGGCAGGAGTGGACAGGGGGTGAGCAAGAAAAAACTGTGGAAGTATTTTAATATGATGGCGTTCCTTAACGCTTCCACAAGCAAGAGAAGGTAATGTTATTATATCCAGAAACAGGAACAGCACAATGCAGTCAGTTCATAACTCAGTCTGCTTTTAACGGGTCAGAGAGTAATATTGAGGTGGAGGAGGAGGAAGCTGTAGATGAAGGCCCCGTTTATACGTACCCGGGTATTTTTAAAAACGGAGACATTAACCATCATTTGCACCCTCCGTTTACACGCAAACGGAGAAAACGCCCCTGAAAACGATGCTTTTTTAAAAAACTCTGGCCAGGGTGGAGATTTTGGAAAACCCCGTTTTCACGTTTGCATGTGAACGGAGAAAAACGGAGATTTGGGCAGCCGACGTCAGACCCTGACGTCTAGCCGTAACCATATTACATATATATTAAAATAAATAAATAATAATAATGATACAATTTAATGCAGACTGATGTGTTCATTGTAAAACATTTATTTATTGATGTAACGTTAAATGGGGTGATTTCTGTACAGAGTCCCGAGGCTGAGCTGCTCTTCTGTCCAGTAACAGTTAACACACATGAAGCTTCACTTTACATTCAAACAAACTGCTGCTGCCACAATTGTTAGATTTCATCAATGAGACCAACATTTATCTCCTAGAAATAATTTAACCAGCCGGTGGTAAACCTCTAAAAACCTGTGGGTAAGTTAATTAGCGATGGTTTTCTCCCCCGGGATGAGGACGGAGGTTGGCCGGCCGAGCAGCTCTGCAGACCGGCTGCTGTCTCTGTGATGTCCCGGTCGCTGCTCCACAGGTGGAGCTTCACTTCTCTGAAAAAAAAAGCTTCACCTCTCCGAGAAACATGGGAGCAAACTTCTAAACAGCCTCGTCTGGATCAACTGGCCGTAGATTTGGATCTAAACAGTTACTTTCTCGCATGAAAACATATTAAAACTTTACACACAAGGAGGGCAAGTGACGTTGTTGTTGTTGCTGTTGCTATCAGGTTGCTATGCCGGATCATGTGCGGGATTCTGATTGGCTGACGTGGGCTTGAGCTTCTCGCTACACTGCCACCTACAGGTTTGGCTCTTGACGGCAGATATACACGGGTCAGTGTAAACGAAACGTTTTCTGAAAACAGACTGGTGTGTATGCAGTGTTTTTTATAAACGGAGACGGTGAAATGTCCCTTTATGAAAATAGCCGGGCACCTGTCAACGCAGTCGAAGACAGCTTACAGGGAGAGAGAGAACAGCGCTGCCCCTTCAGGTACCACCCACCGTGGCCCCTTCAGGTACCACCCACCGTGGTACCTACCCACCGTGGCCCCTTCAGGTACCACCCACCGTCCGTGGCCCCTTCAGGTACCACCTACTGTGGCCCCTTCAGGTACCACCTACTGTGGCCCCTTCAGGTACCACGTCCGTCCATTCCTTTATTCCTTCCTTCCTAACCCCACACCCCCTCAGTCACGCATGGTTCCGGGGCATGTGTCTGTTGTACTTACCGCATGGAGGTCTTTCCAGGAAGTAAAATTCCCGGAACATGAACTTACCCATAACCTTCTCTCCTCTGAAATGACAGTGTTGTAAATGTTACATGTCTTCTACTTGTTACTTACCCAGGTGGCCAACCACAAGACGGCCCAATCGTACGGGCCGGCGTCGGTGACCCTGTCAGACGAGATGTACCAGCACCTCCTGGACTACATCGACCAGTCAAAGTGTCTGCCAGGGAGGGAGAAAGGCCCCGCCACCGCCTTCTTCAACCGGCTCGGGGGGACGTACGAGAGGATGGGGGAAAACTTCACCCGGGAGTGGAGGCGGTTCGGCCTCCCAGGGTCCCCCACCCTCTCAGACATCCGCACGGCGATCTCCACCGCCGTAGGTTTTGTCTTTTGTCAACAGTGTCTATTCCGGAATAATAACGGGAGGGAGAATGTTTCAACTTTCACCTACTCTCCTACAGGTGGAGCACAACTTGGACGAGAGGGAGCGCATGGATGTGCACCGCAGCATGTGCCATGACACCGCCACTGCTACCAAGTATTATGCCATGCGGGAGGAGCTGTCGGAGGAGAAGTCACTGGAGGTGACTAAGAACATCCTCCGCTCCCTCAAGGCCTCCTCGGGCAAGGACAGGGCAGGTGAGCCTTTTCAGTGTGTGTGCGTGTTGTGATAGCTCTATAGCCACTGCGTATTCTTGCTTGCCTCACTCACTCTTTTCTTCTACAATTCTCTCAAAGAAAACAAGAGGAAGAAGGCGCCGACCAACGTCGGGAAGGTCCGCAAGGCGCCCAGAGGCCAAGAGGGCAGGGCCAGACAACTCAGCAGCAGCAGCAGCAGCAGCAGCAGCAGCAGCAGCCAGAAGACATTCACAGACACGCAGAGCGAGAGCGAAGGGGGGGAGCAGCAGCAGCAGCAGCAGCAGGAGGAGGAGAAGGTAGGCGCTTGGCTGTGGCCAGACGAAGAAGAGGAGGGCGAGGAGGAACAGGAGGAGGATGAGGACGAGGAGGACAAGGAGGAGGAGGAGGAGCAGCAGCAGGAGGAGGAGGAGGAGGAGAAGAATAATGAGATGGGGTTGAAGGAGGCGGCGGCGGTGGTGGTCGGGGAGGAGAAGGAGAGGGAGGAGGAGAAGGAGGAGGGGACGACCCAGGAGGTCGCCGAGTCCACCGAGGACATAATCAAAATGCTCGGGATTGCGATCGATGACATTTAATCATGTTTCCGTTTTTTTTTTTTCGTTCCGTTTCATTGATGATTTCAATCATGTGTTCAAAAAAATCAAAGTTTTTGTTGTGTGAATAAAGTTTTTGTTGTCAAACTCTAATGGTTGATTTATTGGAAAAATCGAAAAGCAGACACTTAGGTAGGCTTATGGTTTACTAGCATATTTTCCAGGAAACGAACAAACCCACCCTTCACACTCGTGAAACTTACCGTCTGCCAGGCGTCGGTCCCGGGAATCCGTCCTTGTAGTTGGGGACCTGGAGGTCCAATTTCCGGAACAAAACTGAAGATGCAGGAGTTGGTTCATGAGGCTACCTTTGGGATGTCGGTGCCTTCGAACGGGGTCTTCTTTCCACAATATCCTCAAGATCTAATGTATACCACTTTGTCATTTTGTAGGCTATTTTGATGTTTTAACGCCTCGAAGTTTTAAAAGTAGGCTAATAAAAGCCTCAAATCAGGCACGATGCCTGATGATTATATTTATTACACTTGATTCAAATGTTTACTGTTGGACAATGACCTGCCACAACCCGTCCCTGAATTCAGCATCCTTGTAGTCCTTGGATGATTTGTCGTACAAAGCTTTGTGCTGTGAGACGAGGTAAATAAATTTTTCTGTCGCCATTTTGATGTGCTTTGTTTACGGTGGCCGTGATTGGTCAGAAAGGATTTCTGCGAGTGGTCATCAAGGCTTTTCACGGATGCGAAAAACGCAGAAAATCGAACCTGTTCCAAATTTTTTTATGACGGACGAAAGTTTCGGACTCGGTGTGTAAACATGATCGACAAAACATGAGGTCGATTTTTTTTTTTTTTACGTGCGGCAATTTCGGACGAGAAAATCGGACTCAGTGTGCAAAGACCTTTACTGTTGATGTTGTTATCCTCATTGAGAGGTTGTATTTTCAATACTAAATAAAAAACTAGAAAATTTCCTCTCGGGAAATTTTGAATGGGCCGCGGGGCTACTGCCGATTTTGCCATCTCTGTCAACATGGGAATCAAACCCACGATCTTAAGGTCAAGACAGAGCTGATCAGACAGACACATGATCATCTTTCTATAAGCACTGATATGGAGGAGCTGTAACCACATTAGGTTACCTGTGTGTGTGTGTAGGGTTGCCACCCGTCCCTTAAAATACGGAATCGTTCCGTATTTTGAAATAAAATAGTGCGTCCCGTTTTGAATCAATACGGGACGGGCTTTGTTCCGTATTTCCGAGTTGTCATGAATGCTGCATCACTTCGCACGTGTTCTGTAAAGATCCAGCATTTGTCAGAACTACAACAAAGCAGAGATCTCTGTAGGACACTTTCTATCCATCGCTCTTTCACCGTTATTGACGCTCTCTCTCTCTCTCACACACACACACAGAGCGATGGGGGCATGCATGACATCAGTGCGCGGTAAAAGCGAACTCATACGGTCCGAACGCGGACCCCCCGCGCCCCCCCTCCCTCGTCGGACAATCGGACCACCCGCCACAGTCTCCTTGCTTTATGTATCCATAGATGTAAACACGTCCTCGTGTTGTCTTTTTTTGTTGTTGTTTTTTTTTAAAAATCCACTCCGCTGCTGCTCTCTGCACCCGGACGCAGCACAGCAGCAGATCGTAAGTGAGGGTGATGTCCTGCACCCCCGGCTTAAAAAAAACATCCTAGAGGAAACACTGCTCTGCTCCATGACTATACTAAATAAATGTGCCTATTCAAAATCACTGTGTTAATATTTCAGTGTGCACTCATCTGTCTATTTTCCAGGTTAAAGCAAACTGATGTGGCATAGTTTTTCCCCTCCAAAAAAAAAAGATTATTTAGAGCATTGGTTCCCAACCTTGGGTCCTTGCCCCCCTCAGGGGGGCGTCAGAGATGTCAGGGGGTCCACAGAGCTTTGTCTGTTCTGAGGTTGTGAGGTTATCAAAATTATATTTGTGCATATTGATATTTTAAAATTCCAATAACACATCCAATTGGATAATCAAAATGATCAAAATCAATAGGAACAAAAACCTACATACAACCGACCTGCTTATAGGGACGTGATAACAATTATGACACAACAAAGGAAAATTGACATAAAGACAAAATAAGGATGGCACAAAATAGAATAAAAAGGCTTGTCTTTGACAAAAGCAAGGGGGGGGGGGGGGGGGTTGTTGGAAAAAAGGTTGGGAACCACTGATTTAGAGGAATGTACACCAGAAAGAGTATCTGAAGAATTTAAATAAGAGAAGTGTTCAGAGGTGTTTTTTTTGTAAATGACTAATCGTCAACCAAAAATTAATCGTTAGATTAGTCAAAAAAATAATCGCTAGACTAATCGACTAATCGAAAAAATAGTCGATAGATTAATCGGGAGAAAAATAATCATTTGGGACAGCCCTATTTTATATTATTATTATTACATAAACAAAAGCAAACTAACTCAGTGGGTGCTGTTTATTCGTCTGACCTGCTGTTGCTGGTAGCCTATGCAGCTGGTCTTGAACTACACACCGAGCACGGCAACTGGGTCTCGCGCGAGACTCCAGGAGACTTTGAATTAGATCTAGTTTTACAAACATGTCGGCTTGCTTGAAGTAAATAAACTTCTCGGTGCATGTTTGAGTCTCCATCTGATGCTGTCTGTGGAAAAAAATGCGGCTTTGAGGGCTGGAAACAGCCTAAACAGCGGAACTTACATCCACTCCCATTCATTGTTGCCGTGGCGATGCGCGGACATACGCAACTACCGCAAAACAGGAGCGATTAAACTGAAAATCTTCAGATTCATTCTTTTAGACCTAAAATGGGGGGGCAACCGCCATTCCGACATGCCGCCACTCCGACATTAGGCCCTAATTGTCGGAATGGCAACACTTGACCCTTTAATAAACATCCCATCATTCCGACAATTTTCGTCTCCTAAGGTCGGAATGGCGGTATTTTTTTCTTTTTTAAACGTGTTGCCATTCCGACAAATCTTTTAAAAGCCTACCCCACCCCACCCCACCGCACCCCCCCCCCACCCCCAAAAAAAAAAAATCAAATCAAATAAAAATAAATAGGCCTAACACGATTTTGCACTAATGATATGCCGGCGCAAAATAGCAGTTTGTCCAGTGCATCTCATTAAAGCACACAGATTGGTCAGATAATTCAAACGGCAGACAATTTCAAAGCCTCAGATTTTAAGCAGAGGGACTCCACAACCTCGTAAACCAACGAAGGAGGAGATAGGCCTTGAACGGGAAGCAGACCGTGCTTTCAATCACACACTCCGAACCCACTTGTTGCACTTTAGAAAATATAATTCAGGGGGGAAAAGGCTTACAAACATTGACCAAAACGGCTCCAAAATACGCACAAAAATCCAAAAGAAACGAAAATTAACTAAAAGATTAACTAAACAGGTCGGTGTTTTACGCATGCCTCTGTGCGTCTGGCACACGCGTCTTGGACCTCTCCCACATTGGTTTGTGAATGAAAACTATATGTTCAGCTCCCCTTACATGTGAAATGTATTATTTATTTATTATTATTATTATTATTATTATTATTATTATTATTGCTGTACGAGTCAAATACGACGCAGAGCCAGTCGCTCGAAACGTTTTTGAGTTCTCTTTCTGCCTCATATATGGACAGTGCCATGGATTTATCGGTGAAGAGTGAACTGCTGATATTTTGTAGTGCTGAACTATGACCAAGCGCGCTGTCCGCTGTCTCAGTGCTGAAATGAATGACAGCATGAGAGAGAGAGAGAGAGAGAGAGGCTCTGACTCTTTATTTTCTTTTTTCCATGGACCAGCTTTCCTGCTTGTCTGTTGATTACTGTACGCAACGAAATGTCTTTTTACATGTAAGCGGAGCTGAACAGGCAGACGCGTAAAACACATATTTTGACTACTTCATGCTGTTGCTATTTTTTTTTTAAAGTTACCTTTCGTTTCCTTTGGATTTTTGTGCGTATTATGAAGCTGTTTGTAAGCCTTTTTACCCGGAGTAAATTCCCCAAAGTTGCAACAACTTGTAGTGATCCACTGGGTTTAGCCTGGCCAGCTGGGGTAGTTGATTTGGGGAGCGTGCCTATGTTCCCACAGCCCTATGTTCCCTCAGCCCTATGTTCCCTCTGGACTCTCTCTACCTATCTGGACTCTACCTATCTGGCCTGTCTAGCCTCTACCTGGTCTTTTTACTAAACTTAACCAACTCTTTTCTTCATGGCCTAAACCCAACCAATGGTGGGACCAAAGGGCTGAGGGAACATAGGGCCTAATTTTCAGTGACAACAAAAGTTAGAAATGAGGGAACATAGGGCTGAGGGAACATAGGGCTGTGGGAACATAGGCATGACCCCGTTGAGTTGCAGGTTTTTTTCATTGTGTATTAGGCCAGGGAAATTATCAATTATCCTTGTGGTTTGCGCACAGGGACGTGCGGACCTTTAATGAATGAATGCATGTTTCTTTTTTGCTGTAAGTTGTGTGCGTAATGCGTAAAAGTGCATTAGTGGGACCGAGGGATTAAATGGGGAAGTGACGTGGTGAGAGGGGAGGAGAGTGAGACACAGTCGGCGTTTGGACGGCTGGCGTGGCGGCAATTCCAAAGCGGCATAGTGGATTACTTTTCCTTTTGGACACTGCACGGCCCGTTTTCAGCCAAGCGGGACGAGGGAGAGGACTGGTGGTCACCTGGCGGAGCCGCGGCGTCTCTCCCGTGTGGACAGTAGGACAAACAAACTCTCTCTCACTCACCCTCACCACATGCCAACACACACACACACACACGCACGCACGCACGCACGCACACACACATCGCGCACCCCCGCACACACACATACACGCCGGCACGGACAGTGACTGTGCGCTCGTGCACCCACACACATACACACCACACATACACACTCATTCCCACAGCTGGGACTGGGACTTAATGGACAGCGGGAGGGAGGAGGGCTTTCAGGTTCTGTTGATCTGTGTGTAATAGTTTATTATATGCCGCCTGTGATGGGCGTGTTTTGAGTTCAGTGAAATACAGAGACTCAGACTAAGTAGCGACTTTGATTATTGCTTCCCTGGACGCACCAGTAGCGCGAGCCTAGATCCGCCTGCAGCAGGACGGGGTTGTGCCAGTTGGGGAATTGTTACAAACTGACATCGGAGTGTGTGATTGTAAATGGCGAGACTTTGTGTTTGTTTATTTATTAAGCTTCCACTGACTGTATCACATCTGTACACATGTCTTAAAACATGAAAAAAAAAGTAAACACACACACACACACACACCCTAACCACCGCTCGGAGTAACGCACAATTAAAGCCTTGTCGGAATGGCAGGACGTTTACATGTCTGAATGGTGACATGTCTGAATAGTAGAATGTCGGAATGGCGGTATGTCTGAATGGCAGCATGTAACCCCTAAAATGATATAAAATACACCCCTGAGTTGAATTCGCCTGGAATTGTCCTTTAAGTTCAGGAAGTAGTGGAGCTGTGCATAAAGCCTATTATTAACAGTGATTTACCACGGTTTGAAACGTATGCAAATCAAATAAAAATGCATCTGCACAAAATGATCAGAAATAACACTGTGCTAATGTTCAGACCAGTTCAAGGGGGTCATGCCTATGTTCCCACAGCCCTATGTTCCCTCATTTCTAACTTTTGTTGTCACTGAAAATTAGGCCCTATTCCCACAGCCCTTTGGTCCCACCATTGGTTGGGTTTAGGCAATGAAGAAAGGAGTTGGTTAAGTTTAGTAAAAAGACCAGGTAGAGGCTAGACAGGCCAGATAGACAGAGTCCAGATAGGTAGAGAGAGTCCAGAGGGAACATAGGGCTGAGGGAACATAGGCACGCTCCCGGTGTGTTCACATGCAGTGGGAAAAGCTACCGTTTGTGTCATAAACACAGGAATATCAACTCTTTACTTGCTTCAAGTAAAAAAAACTTCTCGGCGCATCTTTGAGTCTCCATCTGACGCTGTCTGTGGAAAAAAATGTACACTTGAAGCAAGTAAAGAGTTGATATTCCTGTGTTTATGACACAAACGGTAGCTCCTACTGCGCCTGAATACACCAATGCTGCAACTGGGTCTCGCGCGAGACTCCGGGAGACTTTGAATTAGATCTAGTTTTACAAACATGTCGGCTTGTTGAAGTAAATAAACTTCTTGGTGCATGTTTGAGTCTCCATCTGACGCTGTCTGTGGCTTTGAGGGATGGAAACAGCCTAAACAGCGGAACTTACATCCACTCCCATTCATTGCTGCCGTGGCGACGCGGGGACAGACGCAACTACCGCAAAACAGGAGACATTAAACTGAAAATCTTCAGATTCATTCTGTTAGACCTAAAATGATATGAAAATACACCCCTGAGTTGAATTCGCCTGGAATTGTCCTTTAAACCACCCAGTCCCCCCATTAAGCTGGCCAGCTCTCTGACTAGTGAGGTCAGACACACCTGGATTAATCAGTTTGTCCAATAATACATACAGGAAATAAAGGAACTTGTTTAAATGTTCAGGAAGGAGTGGATCTGTGCATAAAGCCTATTAGGCTGTTGTGAGGAATCATTCCATGTGTAACATGTGACAGCCTCTTCACATAGGCTATAGGCATTAATATGTATGACTATTATATTTAAGTGGGATATTGCAACTTTATGTTTTGGATCAAACAAGTAGGCTAGCCCGTCCTGGCCTTAGCTACGTCAAGTGATAACCTCAATAAGGTGCACTGTACCTGCCCCCATTCCAGTTTAAAATATGTGTTAATACAAGAAATTGAACGTGTACAAAATACATAGGCCTACATGAAAAGTGATGCGTTTTGACCCGTGTCGTCAGCCCCCCCCCGTCGACATTTGGTTGAGTGTCCCTTATTTTCACAACTCAAAGGTGGCAACCCTAGGTGTGTGTGTGTGACTGTAATCACATGAAGCTGGCTCTAGAGTCTGTGTGTGTGTGTGTGACTGACTTGACACATAGTTAGTTAGTAGCTGCATCCTGTGTCAGTCTGATTTAGCTGTGTCTGTGTTTATAAACATTTAAACGAGCGCCAGGTGGATTGTTTATGAAGTTAACGAGCTCTGGCCTGAGGATCAAAGAGGTTACCACGGCGATAGGGGCCCCCGCAGGCTGAGACAGACAGAAACGTGGAGAAAAACAGCCATTTTCTGCCTCTAAACCGGCCTCACAATTAGGCTTAGCATGACAAAACGGTAACTCCTATCAGAACAAAACACAGATCAACGTTGCTCTAAGGACTTACTGAAAATTTCGGTACGATTTGGTGTTTCTACAGTAAATATTTTGGCGACGCTGGCAGTTTTAAAACATCAGGCCGTTCTGCTCCTCTCAGAAAATATTTGTATTGGACTCAATGAGGAGCAGAGACAGACGTGGCCGCACTCAGAGGCTGATTCTGTAAGTTCTGTAAGTCTCTCTGATATTTTGAGCACATGACATGAGAGATAACAAGTTTGTCTTACAAATTCTGAAAAAATTATGTCTGTAGAGTGTAAATTGTGGCCGTGGTGGCAATTTATCCAGAAAAAATACAGAATGTTTCTTCACTCTCTCCCACTCTAACCGATGATGTCACGCACTCTGACACGAACATTCCGTGCAATACACACCCATTATAAACTCATAATTTCTCCAAAAATGATCATGGTCATTGATCAGGGATTGATCAAAAACTCTATGACCTATCAAAACGTGGAGTAATACGACAATACACAAGACTTGTGTCTACTGTTTAAAGTTGAAATGGAGTCTCTAGGTGAAAGTATGCCTGAGCAGTAGACGTTTGTTAAACTCCAATGATTGGTCTTTTTCGCTCTTTTTTTCCTGCCCGTCCCATTGACTTACATGCAAAATTTTTGCGCAGTTTTTCGCGAATTCGTAAACTGTTGAGAAAAGTAAAAGCACACCGATCCCGATCAAGACGCACGTTTTGATAGTTGCTGACCGAAAAAGCGTCCGGAAGATGACGGAGAATAATAATAAGAAAAAATCCACACAATAACAGCAGCTATTTCATAGCTGTTGGGACCAGTGCCCGGTGCGATTGCCCACGGCCCTAATAAATAAAAAAAACAGCTTCACATCTGGTCGTATCTGACTTCATACACTAATAAACTCAACACACTCAGTCTGGGTGTTTTTGTCATTTATTAATCATTATTTCTTTCTCTTCTCTTCGCAGTAAGAGTATTCCCAGTGAATCCAGATGTGTGTGTGTGTGTGTGTGTGTGTGTAAATAAATGAACATGAAACACTGACAGACTTTATCAATTGTCCTGGAATGTGTGTGTTATATGATATACATGTTGCACCTAGGGTTAGTTTTTCCAAATTATTATGCAAGTAGAATTTCAGTGAAACAGACATTTGTGTTCTAGTTTTTTCAATGAAAGTTTTCAACTGTGCTGTTTCTCCTGTTTGTTTAAATCACAGACAGGTCTGCCTGTTAGTTTGCCTGGTAGCCTAAACCTTATTTAAGGGATAGTTCACCCAAAATTCAAATTTCATTCCTCATGATCTCCTCCCCCTCATGTGGACTAAGGGCTGGGAGAAGTTTCAGAGTCCTCCGTGGCTTCTCTGAGTTACAGAGGGTCTCTGTGCAGCACTGCATGTCCATATTGATTGATTTAAGTGTTTATTTCAAATATGAAAATAAAATAATAAAAAAAGAGAAGACAAAACATTTAAACATGAGATATAGAATACATATTCGAAAAGGAGTAAGAAGAAGTAAAACTTATAAACTCCCACCCCCTCTCCTTATATATGACTGAACTAAGATCCTTGTCTAAACATATCTTATGTTACAAAATCATGAATATAATTTATTTATAACTTACTTTACGTTTTTTTTTTACTTTACGTTTTAATTTAATTTACGTTTACTTATAATTTACTTACACACACTAATTATACAAACATACAAACAGTACATACATACACATGTCTACATACAGATACACAAACACGCGCACATAGATGCAAAAGGGAAAAAAACAAAACAAACAACACCACAAGATAATGACCTTGTGGTATATGACGGTTGTGAATGGATACCACTTTTCTTCGTCCAAAAAGACACACCAAAAAACATCCAGATACCTCCATGCTGCTCGTCTGTAATGTCCCTCTGGTATTGAAGCCCCGACATGAGAAATTGTTCAGAGAAAAATTAAATAAGTCTATGTTTTAAGCTTGTTTGTAGCAGAAGCTCCCAGTGTCTCAGTTCACTGCTCTGCCTGTGTCAGTGCAAATCACACGGACAAATTTCTAACCCTTCTCACAGCTCTTAGTCCACATGAGGGGGAGGAGATAATGAGTTTGAATTTGAATTTTGGGTGAACTATCCCTTTAAAGAAACAGGTCACAGGTTTTATGCAATATAGGCAAAAAGAAATGTGGCTTAAGGAGTGAACTTAAAGGACAATTCCAGAAAAACTGTACTGAATTGTACTGTACTGTGCAAAGTTGATCTCTTCTGGTTGATGTTCCCATTTATTGTAACAAAAAATAAAGTTTATTTAAAAACAGAAAGTTAGAGTCAAAGTCAAAGTGTCTTTATTTGTCCCAAAAAGGGAAAACTGATTTGCAGCCAGGAAGATCCACACATTCAAACACATACACACATAGACAACACCAGATAACATATAACATATATAACATATCATGGGCAGATTAAAAGGACCTACTGCAAGATAAAATATGATTAAAAAGTGCCAATAATGTAACTGTACAAACAAATAAATAATAAACAGCAAGGGGCCTAAAGGGCAGATGCAACAGGTTACAGCCGTGAACAGTCTGTTTATACATACAATAATGATCTACTGTTATGTTGCCGTTGATGTGGGTTGGAGCAAAACAAAGAGCAGGTTCCTCTGGCTGTGGGTAAGAACTGTGGCTTCCCCCCCCCACCAACCATCTGATACTAACTTTAACCTCATTTACAGTAACAGAAGTTAAACTATACTGCCACCTTCTGGTCAAAATAAGGAACTTGCACAAAACAAATGAATAACGGCTCCTACAAGAAAAACCTTTCTCCACATGGAATAGTGTAAAAGTCTCTGAGACTATGGGATGAGAAAACATTGGATATAATGAGAAATGAATGAATGAATGATTGTTGTACTGTGATTCAGGGTGCAGACAGGTTTATTCAGATTAAAGGGAGAGTTTCACATTTTATTAAGAAAGGCAGCTATTTGAAGCTCCCAGTACCTCGGGAGTCCCAAGAGTTGTGCATAAAGCTGCATTTTTATATTTTGGTCCTGTTTCAGAATTATCAAATACTTTTGGCATCTCTGTGAATAATAACCCTTTAGTTTTAACACTTGGAAAACTACCAGAAAACATCAAGAAGAATGATATATATTTGTTTTTAATAATAAGAGTAGCACTAATTAAACAAATTACAAGAAACTGGTTAAAAGATGATAATTTAAACAATTCTAAATGGAAGGATCTGGTTAATGAGATACAGTATATAGAAAATAACAATGAGAATTAGACATCAAGTTTGTGTTTTTGAAAAAAGATGGGAGAAATGGGTGAGATAAATAACAAAGGATGTGTAAAGTATTTTCAATTGTAAGTGATGTATTTTCTGCCGTACCTAGTGCATATACTTTATGAAAATGTATCCTCTGACTGAGACCTTTATGTAATTATTAGAATTTGTATTTGTATTTTTCTTCTTCTATTTTTATTATTTATTATTATTGTTATTATTATTTTTACTTTTCATAATGTCTGATTATTTTACTATGTTTTTGTTTGGCTGTTTGTTCATTAAAAGAAAAAGATAATTAAAAAAAATAAAAAATAAGCTGCATTTCAGCCACCTGGACCAGTGTCCACAAGGAGAAACACTTGCAGTGGGTTCATAGATACATGAAGACTAATTATTAAACAGTTTTATTCACTGATGAATGCCGTGCTGCACTGGACGGTCCAGATGGATGGAGTTCTGATGGAGTTCTGATGGAGTTTGGTGTATGTGCTGCAGCTCAAAAAGACCGAGATTACAACACAGCAATACAATACAATAATAACAGAAATGTGAGGTACAACTTAAGGTATGATAATTAAAATATAATAGCAGACAAGACTAAAAGTAACAAGAACAAGACTGAACACTTGGTACTGTAACATAAAGTAGAGTTTTAAAAGCATGAATGAAATGACTCTGAGTCCTGTCATTTAACAGTAAGTGACAGTGAAAGTATAGTGATGAAAATGGTTTGTAATTTATGGCTTTGGTGGATCGCCTTGTAGATGAAAATACAGATTTGTAAAATATTTTATGTCGAATATAATTAAGATCTTTAATTTGGCAAAGAGTGTAGAGGACGGAGCCCTAGAACTTGAGTTGGTAGCATATCTAACGGAGCGTTTTAGGAGTAAGTGAATGTTGTGAAGGTTAGTGGGACAGGTATTGTTGTCCAAACATAGTGTTGTTGTAGTGTATGAAAACATCCAAACATAGTGTTGTTGTAGTGTATGAAAACATCCAAACATAGTGTTGTTGTAGTGTATGAAAACATCCAAACATTGTGTTGTTGTAGTGTATGAAAACATCCAAACATAGTGTTGTTGTAGTGTATGAAAACATCCAGACATTGTGTTGTTGTAGTGTATGAAAACATCCAAACATAGGTTTGTTGTAGTGTATGAAAACCTCCAGACGTGAAGTCATTCAGCAGTGGGACTGAGGACAGAAGGTTTCTGCTCCATCAGTCTTCACTGTTACATGACTGAGCCACTAGGTGGTGCTGCTGCTCCACCACAGACCAGACAGACGGTCTAAAGACTGCAGCGCCCCCCACAGGAGAAGACCTGCACTGCTCCCCTCTGTTTTGTGTTTTCAACTGTATATTTGATACTGTTAGACCCCAGGAAGAATAACTGTGGCTTTGCTGCAGCTAATGGGGATCTGAATAATAAACAATAAACAATGGCTCATCTCACTGAGGTCACTGATAGGCCGATGGAGACGAGTGCAGCAAATCCTGAATGAAACCAAACCAACAACACAACAGGGTCAAGCTGATTGATTGATTGATTGATTGATTGATTGATTGTTTTAATGACCACACAGCCAGGCTGGTGGAATTTGCTTCCAGTATTTTTTTTCATTTCATTTATTAGTTTATTTCATAGGGACAGTGCACCACTAATCAACAGAGTTAAGAGAAACTGTCAAAGGGCCAGAGTTAGAGCCAACAAGGCTAGTTCTCCTCCGTTGTCCCTGGCCAGATGTTAAAGGCAACCTAAAAGACACAAAACACAACTTCCATAACAATCTACCTAGTAAAAGCTCCTAATAACAAGTAAAACAGGTAAGAAGTCTGACATACAGCATGACAAAAGCTCATGGCTGCAGACATAACATGCAGACAGAGAGAAGAAGAGCAAGAGAAAGTACAGCTAGAAACACATGCAAGTAGCACACAGAGCTAAAACATTAACACACAGAGCTAAGACATTAACACACAGAGCTAAGACATTAACACACAGAGCTAAAACATTAACACACAGAGCTAAGACATTAACACACAGAGCTAAAACATTAACACACAGAGCTAAAACATTAACACACAGAGCTAAGACATTAACACACAGAGCTAAAACATTAGCACAAACAATATCAGACATTACAAGGCAATAAGTACAGCTTATTGGTACAGGTTCCAAACATATAACATGTATAGACAAACATACAATTACAACTTATATGTAGGGCCGTGCTTGTTCCACAGTGTTCAGAGTTCAAGATATTTATTGCAGTGGGGATGAAACTGTTTGTGAAGCGGGTTGTTTTGGAGGCAGTTGACCTGCGGACTTGGACTTCGTGGAAGCAACCGTCGTCCATTCATTTCTGATAATGGACACCTCGTCGGGCATTATCCCTTACTTATAGGCTGGGCGCCTTAATTGGTGCACGACACGTAAATAAATATAAATTCATTCATTCATTCATTCATTCCAGGCTTTAAACAAAATCAGGTTTTTGCATGATGATGAAGTTCCTGAAGGTCTGTAAAGAGGTCGAGCTGCAGGTTTGTGTGTTGGAAACTTGTTGTGTGTTGAGGTGACGTGACCTAGAAGCTTCACTCTGCTGCTGCTGCCGCCTCGCTACTTCCTGTTTCCACCTCGTGTTCGTGACTCGTCGCTGCTGCTGCTGTTTCCTCTTCCTGTGGCGGTGAAGCTGCTGCACCGAGCAACAAAAAAACAATCTGTATATGTGTCAAATATCGATTAATGAATGAATGGATCATTTGCATCCCTGGTCTGTTGGTCTTGGTTAAGTACCACCTTGAAAAAAAACATGTTTTGTTGCTTAAGCTTATGTATTATTCAGTCATTCAATGGTATAGCCTACTAAAATCCATGTGAAATTTTTTTTTTTATATGCGATTAAAATGCGATTAATTAATTACAAAGCCTCTAATTAATTAGATTAATTCTTTTAATCGAGTCCCGGCCCTATTAAAAACATAATGATAAAATCTGTAGAACAACATGAAGCTTCATGAGTGTCTGAAGTGAATGTTTGTACTAAATGATGTTCAGTTCATTGTTAGCCTGTGTTATATGACTTTGTTATATATTTATACTTATAAAACGTAAAGGTGAAATCCTGCGATCTGATTGGTTGTTAGCCGTGGTATAATGAGCAGTTACCACGGCTACTATTCTAAAGCCTTATCACAGCGTAGGCTATCACTCCGCCTCAGGCACGTATGACTGGTATGAATGGAAGTTGTTGTCATGTATCCATGACAACGGACTGTTGCAGTCCGTAGCAACAGACAGTTGATGTTTTTAGGATGTTAAAAATGTAGTAAAGTAGTGTAATTGACATGTTGAAGGTGAACTTTGACCTCCAGAGGGTTAACAATGGTAGAGGGGACTGAGCAGTGACAGAGGAAAAGGCGGCAGTGGCTCAGGTGGTAGAGCGGCTCGTCCACTGATCAGAGGGTTGGCGGTTCGAATCCCACTCTGTCCCGGTTGCTGCCGTAGTGTCCTTGGGCAAGACACCTTCCCCACCTTGCTCCTGATGGGTCGGGGTCAGCGCCTTGCATGGCAGCTTCCGCCATCAGTGTGTGAATGTGTGTGTGAATGGGTGAATGTGATGAACTGTAAAGCGCTTTGGGTATCGTTCAGGTAGAAAAGCGCTTTATAAATACAGACCATAAATACGCTATATAAATACAGACCATTTACCATTTACCAGATGCAGAGCTACTTGGAGCTAACGTCTGGACAGCTGGGAACAGCTTTTTATTGGATAATATGTATTCTGGTTGAATAAAACTACATGAAATTGATGCGTATCCCTCTTTCATATTGCCATTATTGGTAACTGTTTTATAAAAGCAACATATTCCTCCAGTCCGTGGTCTATGCTCATTCTACCACTCTAAGGGGGAACAACGGCCCTTAGAGTGGTAGAATGAGCAGAGACCACGGACTGGAGGGATATGTTGCTTAAATATTTATATGTTTGATATTAATGCATGATGATGAAGTTCCTGAAGGTCTGTAACGAGGTCGAGCTGCAGGTTTGTGTGTTGGAAACTTGGTGTGTGTTGAGGTGACGTGACCTAGAAGCTTTGCTCTGCTGCTGCTGCCGCCTCGTCGCTACTTCCTGTTTCCACCTCGTGTTCGTGACTCGTCGCTGCTGCTGCTGTTTCCTCTTCCTGTGGCGGTGAAGCTGCTGCACCGAGCAACAAACAACAAACAACAAACCAACAACCAACCAACAAATAAAGAAAAGCAGCTGATCATCTGGCTGCAGCAGCAGGTCACACCGGGCCGAGGCAGAAAGAAACTGGGTCGGAGCTTCATCATGAGACCCACGACGACGACAACGATGATGATCTGACACACAACAAACAGACGTCACATAGTCAAATATATAAATGAACTAAAGAATGAATAAAGTGCTTTAATAAATGTCTATAACATGTTCAACAGACAGAAAAATAACGTATATATGGAACATAATGAACTCACTCAGGCAAAACACTTTACAATAAGGGTCCCAGTTAGCACATTAGGCTATTAAGCATTAATTAATATATTAACTAATGTATAATTAATGCTGAGTAATGCATACATAATGATAACTAATTACATTATTTACTTTTCAATGACCCAAAGACGCTTTGATTCATACCACATTCACACCGGTGTTTTATTTAATTGTTATTGAACCTGATGTAACATGAAAACTAGTTTATAATATAATATAATATATAATATAATACAATACAATATAATATAATATATAATGCAATATAATATAATATAATGCAATACAATACAATACAATACAATACAATACAATATAATATATTATAAAACAGAAAGGTGAAATCCAGCGATCTGATTGGTTGTTAACCGTGGTATATTGAGCATATACCACGGCTACTATTCTAAAGCCTTATCACAGCGTAAGCTATCACTCCGCCTCAGGCACGTATGACTGGTATGAATGGAAGTTGTTGTCATGTATCCATGACAACGGACTGTTGCAGTCCGTAGCCCAAGACAGCTGATGTTTTTACGATGTTAAAAAACGGACTAAAGTAGTTGAATCCACATGTTTAAGGTGAACTTTCACCTCCGGGGAGGGTTAACAATGGTAGAGGGGACTGAGCAGTGACTTTCACCTGAAAAAAAGCGGAGGAAAAGAGGAGATGCAGAGCTAACTAGGAGCTAACGCCTGGAGAGGTGGGACTATTTTTTTCACAGTGAGGCTATTTTATTGGATAATATGTATTTCTGGTTGAATAAAACTACATGAAATTGATTGCGTATCCCTCTTTCATATTGCCTTTATTGGTAACCGTTTTATAAAAGCAATATATCACTCCAGTCCGTGGTATATGCTCATTATACCACTCTAAGGGGGTTGTCGTCCCTCCGCTTCGCGTCGGGCCGAACAACGCCCCTTAGCCGTGGTATAATGAGCATATACCACGGCCTGTCGTGATATATTGCTTAAATATATAATGCAATATAATATAATATAATGCAATACAATACAATACAATACAATATAATATAATAGATAATACTATAATATGATATACAATATAATATAATATATAATACTATAATATATAATGCAATACAATACAATATAATATATAGTACAATACAATACAATATAATATATAATGCAATATAATATAATATAATGCAATACAATACAATACAATATAATATAATATATAATGCAATACAATACAATATAATATAATATATAATACTATAATATGATACACAATATAATATAATATATAATACTATAATATGATACACAATATAATATAATATATAATACTATAATATAAAATGCAATACAATACAATATAATATATAGTACAATACAATACAATATAATACAATATAATATAATATATAATATAATATAATCCAAGTTTATAGTTTGGTTTAGTGGAACAGGAAGTTCTGACAATGAAAAACTTTTTTTTATATTTCAGTTTGAAATACACAGAAGACCTGACGGCCTCGCGCCCCTCTGCAGGTGTGTGTGTGTGTGTGTGTGTGTGTGTGTGTGTTGACATATTTATCTCGTCTGCTGCTGCTTCACTGGTGTTTTATATTTAGGCGTCTGCTCTGTTTTCTCACGTCGAGGTTCAAGGTCGAGGTCGAGCACCTGATGATGCAACTTCACCTCACACACACAGACACACACACACACACACACACACACACACACACACACACACATCCTGTCCCAGGCTCGATCAATGTTGGTCAAACAAGGACTTTTTATATAACTAGAAAAAGAAAGCATTTCCTGAAGAAAATGCGTGTGAATGCTGAAAACAGCTGAACGCTGTTGCTGAAGCAATGCTGTTGACGAAACTGCTCAAGCAATGTTGAAAAGACTAATGCTAGAGTAGAGTAGAGTAGAGAGTAGATGAATACTTTATTCATCCCTAGGAGGGAAAAAGCTGAAACATATAACTTGTAGTGTGAGATGAATGCCTTTTTAAAGGTAAAAAGCAGTAGAAATGCTAAAGGGAGAAGAAAACATTGAAATTCTGCATGTTTAAATGTAATGGTTAAATAGTTGAAATCTGTAGCTAACCTAACAGGAAGGACAACTGATGAACCAGCACTAACATAGCTGAAGCAATGGCTGAGAATATATTTAAAAGTAGAAGATGTTAGGTTAGGTTAGGTTAGTTTATTGGTCTCCACCAGGGAGAAATTTGTTGCGGAGACAGGGAACATGTGTGAGACTTTGTATGAAATGGCTGGAAATTACTTGAATTGTCGAAGAAAAGTTTGAAAAATTCCTGAATTAGGAAAGAAGTTAATGCCTACTGAAATACATTGTAAACTGACAGCAGAAGAACATTGTTGAAGAATATAGATCATTAGCATTAGCTGAGGAGTAGAACATGTAAACAGCGGGTTTAATGGTGTGAAATGGTTGAGAAGAGCCTCAGTAGTTTAGGATACGTGTAAAACAATGTGTTCAACATGAACAAAATGGGGAAATGTGTATTTTCAGTTTAAATAGCTAAAGAACAAAATTAACAGCAACAAGTCCATTAACTACAACAGGAAGTGTGTGTCCATTTGTGTGTGTGTTTGTTGTGTGTGCATGTGTGTCTGTTTGCGTGTAATTGTGTAAATTGTGTATGTGTTTGGTAAGTGTATGTGTATGTGTGTGTGTGTGTGTGTGTGTGTGTGTGTGTGTGTGTGTGGTAGTTAGTGTGTGTCCATTTGTGTGTGTGTTGGATGTGTGTGTGTGTGGTGAGTGTGTCCATTTGTGTGTGTGTGTGTGTGTGTGTATGACCGACAGACAGTCAGACAGAGAGAATGTGTGTGCGTTGCCATGGTGACGTTGCCATGGTGAGGTTACTATGGTGAGGTTGCCATGTTGAGGTTACCATGTAACTGGTGGCTGGTGGCTTTAAGGTATGGTGGCAGCTTTAACCATAGGCTTTAACTGCTCTGTGACACCCTCAAACAGATCTAATGTACGACAAATCTGTACTTAGTACGAGCAAAAGGTTTACATTTTCCGAACCATAAGACCTTGCTGAACGCGTCCGTGTCACTTTGGTGTTTCTAGAGTAAAAATTGTTGATTGTGTCGCAGGTTGGAAACTTTGGGACGTTTAGAAAATCAGCGCCTACTTTTGAATGGGAGTCAATGAGAGGAGAGAGGGAAATGGCTGCACTCAGAGGCTCCCAGTTTAAATTGTGTTCGTCTCTCTGGTTTTTTGAGCACATGAAGAGATCAAGGATGAGCTTGTCTACAAACGTGGTGGAAATTATGTGTGTAGAGTGTAATCTGTGGCCGTGCTGACAGGATAGAGAGAAAAATGTGAGAGGATTTTTAGACCCTCTGTCACTCTAGCTGCTGATGTCACCCACTCTAGCTCTGAACATTCCGTGCCATTGACTCCCATGTTAAATCTGAATTTTGTCAGAAATTTGTCAGAAATTTTAATGATTTTAAAACTGTCAAATATCTGAAACTGTTGAAGATATCAATAAGCAAAAGGAGAAAGCTGAGAAATAGCTTAATAGTTTAAAGGTTTGTGAACAGTTTAAACGTTGAATGAAGTCTGTAGCTGAAAGTATGCTGAAGCTATAGAGGCTGAAAGAAGCAGAATATTTGAAGAGTTTGCAGACTGTTTCAATTCATTTCCTATGGGACAAAAATTGCAGAAAAAGTTAAATATTTTAAAAAGTATAATAGTTGAAAAGAGAAAAATAATAGCTCTAATGTCCTGAAAAAACTGCACGTTTTGATATATGAATTGTTGAAATAGCACAAAGTATGAAGGAGCTGAAAACTGCTGAAAAAGAGCGGAAGTCGTAAGAATAATAAATTTAAACAAAATGGCCGAACAGAATAACAGCATTCACACTAATAAGTATAAAGAAAATGGCCGAACAGAATAACAATAGTGTGAATGCCTTCAGCATTCACACTAATTACAGGGCAAGGGTATGAATTATTTTGTTTTGTGTTTGTTTCTTTCTCTTTCTTGTTTTTGTTTTGTAGTTTTCTTGAGATTTTGGGGGAATATTCTGTTATATGTATTTCAGTGATTATGTATGGGTTGGTATATTTGTGTTTAATTTTTGTATGTTGTTATTTATTTGAGTCTGATGTAAAGGATTTATATCCTGTATCAGATGTTTTTCATTAAATAATATAAAACAATACAATACAATATAATATAATATAATATAATAAAATAAAATCCAAGTTTATAGTTTGATTTAGTGGAACAGGAAGTTCTGACAATGGCCTCGTGCCCCTCTGCAGGTGTGTGTGTGTGTGTGTGTGTTGCTTCACTGGTGTTTTATATTTAGGCGTCTGCTCTGTTTTCTCACGTCGAGGTTCGAGGTCGAGCACCTGATGATGCAGCTTCACCTCAGCCCCTCCCACACACACACACAGACACACACATCCTGTCCCAACCACGCCGCCGCCTACGCCCGTGACGCTGCAGCCGTCGTCTCGCTGCGTCTCGTTGCCCCGAGCGACGACCACATCCACATCCTGTGGAAACTCTGAGGTGGAAGAGTTTCCAGCAGCAGCAGCCAATCAGATCGCAGCAGCAGCCAATCAGATCGCAGCACGGACGCCCCCGCAGAGCCGCAGCTCAGCACACAAACATCACCCACTTCTAGATTTCAATGTTCTGTTTAAATCAAACTGACCTAAAAAAAAACAAAACAGACATCTTCCATGGGGTTTTAATCCGTATATTAAATAAATACACTGCACAAAAAAATAATAATAAAGGGAACACTTAAACAACACATCTTTTTAGATCTCAATTAATGAAATATTGCAGTTTAAAATCGTTATTCGATATATAGTAGAATGTGTTGAGAACAAAATAACATAAAAATGATCAATGTAAATCAAAACGCTCAATGGACTTGCACCTCCTCCGTTGAAAGAATATATAAAATGTAAAGTCACCAGTGGCAGAACCACCAGAGCCACCGCCAGAGGAGACTGCGAGGTACCTCTCAGACGCACAGCTTTTGGTCAATCTGTTCTATCGGTTAAGGGTTGTAATATTTGGAATAATGTACCGTGCACAATAAGGGAAAGCACCACTTATAACACTTTCAAGGTCCACCTCAAAAACTGGCTTAAAACAAACCAAGTCTGTAATCATGACTAGGCGGGACCTTCGTGGAGTGCGACACATGCACCGTGCTCGGTGTCCGTCCGCCTTGCTCTGTACTTTTGACTGTCAAGATTTTTGTTTTGTTGTGCAGTGCGCGCCTACATATACGTATGTATGCATGCACTGCACTTGCCTTGTCTTTTTTGTGTGGTCATTCGTCTGGTTTTCTTGTTGTTGTGCAGTGCATGCCCACATATGTATGCATGCACTGCATTTGTCTTATTTTTCTATATTGCAATGTATCTCTGTAAGTATGTGTGTGAATGGCTCTTATATAACTGCTGCTACTGTTTCCAATATCTTGGTGCGGGTCATCACATTCTGGATTCATCCATTTAGACTTGCACTTTACCTATTTAAACTTGCACTTGCCCTTTAGAAACTGGCACTTTATACCAGGCACTTTATAGATCACATGTACTTTATGTCTAGGTATGACTGTGTATATGATTGTGAATCACTGTATAATTCTTGTGTATTTCTGTCTGTGTGTTACCTGCCAAGGGACTACGGATGCAAATTAGCAAGTTGCTAACTCTGACACATTTACATTTGTGCACACGTACGGATGTTCATTAATGTGTATTGTCCCTTTTAAATAAATAAAATTTAAAATAAGAAAATGATCATCCCAGGTTGATTTCACACGGATGTGATATACTTGGAGTTACAATGTGTTTTTTAAGTGGTCCCTTTATTTTTTACAGCAGTGTACATATGATATGATATGAAGATGAAGATATGAATCAATCACTAATCTATAAACAATACTGACTGAACCCGATCAATGAGACACAGCAGCTGCAACATGAACGATGTTCATGTAAAACAAAGACATGTGATGTTGTCCTTAGTGTTGTACCCTTTAAATCCACAGTAACACTTTAGATTTAACTTTAACATTAGTCAAGTGACAAACGATATTTCATTGTATATGTCAATGCAACGATAATAAACATAAACTTAACTATAGTTATCATTTATGAAGCATTTGTCAGTCTGTAATTCATAAACACAGTTATTAATGATTATCTCTGGATGAATGATCTGATCTATAATCAAACATCTCTGATGACGGATCAATAGTTGATAGCTACAGACAACCATGTTCACTATGTGCATTATATACTATATGTCAAATATATTCACTATGTTCACTATTATATATGTCAGCTATATTCACTATGTGCACTATGTATGTCAACTATATTCACTATGCTCATCATTCTCATTATATTAACTATGCTCCCTATACTCACTATGTTCACTATATATGTGTCAACTATATTCACTATGTTCACTATTATATATGTCAACTTTATTCACTATGTTCATCATTTTCATTATATTCACTATGTTCACTGTATTCACCATGTTCAACATTTTCACTATGTTCCCTATACTCACTACCCACTATGTTTACTACATTCACTGTTCACTATATTCGCTTTGTTCACCATATTCACCATGTTCACTATATTCATCATTTTCACAATATTCACTATACTCAATATGTTCATTAAATCAACTGTTCACCATGTTCACTATATTCACCATGTTCACTATTTGCCATGTTTACTATATTCACTACATATGTTCACCATGTTTGCTATGTTCATTACTGTATATTCGTTGTATTCACTATACTCACTGTTCACTATTCACTCTGCTCATTACAGTCACTATACTCATGATGTTCACTGTATTCATTATATTCACTTCACTCACTCTATTCGTTATACTCATTACATTCACTATATACTCCTTGTTGTCTTGTGCTCATTTTTTTCATATACTCTATGTTCACTATCTTTACTTACATACTAACTAGACTACACTACACTACACTTAAGATATCCACTGTACTCATTTTGTTCATTGCAATATTCATTATATTTGTTGTATTCACTACTCACTGTTCACTATATTTACTATATTCATTGTATTTGTTGTATTCACTACTCACTGTTCACTATATTTACTATATTCATTGTATTTGTTGTATTCACTACTGTTCACTATATTCAGTGTGTGAGGACTCAGCTCTGCTCTGTCAATGAGTTCCCTTCACTTTTATTATTGATATTGGAATTAGTAGAATTATTATTATTATGAGAGTAGTGACTGAAAATATTATATTACTTATGCATGGTATTATTAGTGCTATTATAGTTTATTTGTGTAATTATAGTGTTATTAATACATTATGATATTATGCATATATATATAATTAATTGATTATATAATTGATGTGTATGTATTATTGTTATTGTATTATTATAAGTGTAGTTGTGCTAGAGATGTATGACTGTATGTATTTATTTTATGTCTTGGATGTTATCATTTATGTTATAGTTTATGTACTTTATGGATCCCAGGAAGATTAGTGGTCGCCATGGTGGCAGCTAATGGCAATCCATCCCATAAACAATAAACATCAGCTGTGTCACAGGTCAAAGGTCACAGGTGGCCGAGCAGCATAGAGGCGTTTCTTTACCAGAAGAGAGAGAGTTTGAGAAGAAGCAGAGTCACACACACACACACACACACACACACACACAAACACACGCACACACACACACACACACACACACACACACACACACACACACACTCAGGTGTTTCAGTTTGACTCAGCCGTAGTTTCTATCAGTACAAATGTGTCACAGCAGCTTCCTGTTTGTGTTGTTGCTCCGGTTGAGCTGCTGCACCAGCCAGTCTGAACCGGTCTGAACCGGTCTGGGCCCACACAGCAGACTCAGATGTAATCATAGATCTGTCAACCAATCAGATTGTGTTTTCATACGAGACTGAAACTAATAAAACACTGAAACTGATCAAATCAAATTCAATAAAAAGCTTGATGACCACACAACAAACGCTACTGTGTCAACTCTTCACCAAACTTTTGGATTGATTTCATCCATTTTCTTTATGAAAACAAGGTACAAAGAGACAGTAATATAAAAAGACAATATTATTGATTTTTCTCAGAACACATATACAAACAAACACCCCCCACCCAACCCATCCCCCCCTACAACATCCAGTGCATCCCATTTTAAGGGAATTAAATATGTAAATAAATAAATAAAGGTTATGATCTTGACAGGTAAAGGTGTCATTCAACATGTATGAAGAAATTATCAGAAAGAAAAGAAAAAAGTGGAAGTAGGTCATTTGACAGTCAAGTTTGAGAATAAATGAGGAGGCCTCATCATGTTTGCTGTGCAACATCATGCTAAGTGTGTATTTGATCTTTTCAAGACTTAACTGGAGCATACGGTCACTCATCCAGAAGGAGGTGCTGGGTGGTGATTTCATCCATTTTTAACTTTGTGTCATTTAAGTGTTATTATATAATGTTAGAAATAATAATAAACCAAATGTCACAGAGATGAGGTGGACGATCAGGAAACTGATCAATACTGAGGTTGAAACAGTGTTCAGACATGTATCAGTATATCAGTTACTGCAACATCATCAGCCTGAGTGTGTGCACATACATGTACTCGTATGTATGAACATATGAACAGTATGTTCAAACACTTCTACCCCCCGTTTCCCCTTTTTTCTTTTACCTAATTCAATTACAGTAATTCATTTATTCATTAATTCTTTATTTTCCTCTGTTTATCCCTCCTATTTCTGTTGGGGAGGAAGCACATGGACACTGATAGCAACTGCTGATAAGGATGGTGAGATATGCAGGATCTTTTTTCCTTTTGTGATTTTATTTGATGTAGTTTTTTACTGCTTTATTTTGTGTAAGTTAATACACTTTGTTATGATGATATGATGGAGACTGATGAGCTGTTTGTCAGACCTGATCAAGTCTCAGGTCTGTTGTATTGTCTTTGCTCTTGGACGTCTGCATGGTTTTGTTTTGTTGTTTTGTATCATGGGCCTTGGCTCAGTGTCTAACATCATCATGAGTCATGAGTCAGAGTTGTGACATCACACTGTGAAGAGCCAATAGCAGCGGAGGTGAATGAAGAAACACGACGACAGTGAGTGAGTTGTGTGGTTTTTATTGGAGCTTCGTCACACACACACACACAGCAGATCATTTACAGCAGCACAGACACACAATAACTACACACAGCTTCTCCTCACTGGTAGGGCTATGATGATGATGATGAGGATGATGATGCTGCTGTCAGCTGATAGGTTACATGTTTACGTGTTAACAGGCGTGAAGCAGAGCAGCGACTGGTCTCTGATCAGCTCCTAAAACACAGAAACAAACGTTTGTTACAATCACAACCTGGTTTCACTCACAACAACAAACACACAGGAAACAGGAAGCTTCTTTTCTTCACTTAAACCATGAAAAAACTGAATGTATTGTGTTACTTGTATTGTATTGTATTGTGTTTGGAGATACTGTGTCATTCTGTGTTTTTTCCAGCTGCGTCTTTTAGCTAAAGTTCAAATGTTTTGAAGCCATCCATGCTTTAATTAGTTCACAGTTAGATTATTGCAATGGACTTTTATTCATGTTGGCGTCTCTCAGTCCTCCATCAGTCGCCTGCAACTTGTGCAAAATTCCGCGGCCCGTCTTTTAACCAACACTCACAGACAATGTGCACATTACCCCTGTTCTTAACTCCCTTCACTGGCTTCCTGTCCTTTTTAGAATGGATTTTAAACTTATAATGTTTGTTTTTAAAGCTCTTAACGGCCTTGCCCCATTATATTTATCCGAGCTTTTAACCGTCCGAGATCCTGGTAGAGCTTTGAGCTCGACAAATCAACTTGTACTGGAAGTGCCCAGATCTAAATATAAACAGTGGGGTGATCCTTTCTTTTCATCAACACATCAATATACCACAGTGTCAGCAGAGTTGTCATATGTAGATATTGTGAGTGAATGTTTATGGCCGGTATGCCTGAAATAATGGAGGTATAGTTACTATGTGTGAATGTTTATGACCGGTATGTCTGAAATAATGGAGGTATAGTTACTATGTGTGAATGTTTATGACCGGTATGTCTGAAATAATGGAGGTATAGCTACTATGTGTGAATGTTTATGACCGGTATGTCTGAAATAATGGAGGTATAGCTACTATGTGTGAATGTTTATGGCCGGTTCGTGTGCAGTAATGAGTCCGGCTGCAGTCATGTAATACCTGCAGTGTTTGAATGAGATCGGCAACAAAAACGTGAATATAGATAGAATATAAATAGTTGTTCTAATATGTGGATAATATACCATGTCGTACTGTAATCTGATGCAATACACCTGGCACTTTAAACTGATACAACTTGGTACCCATGATGCACTACTGCACTCTAGCACTTGTCACTTTGACCCAGCACTTTAGCACTTTAGCACCTTGCACTTTATCTCTCAGAAACTCTTTAGGTCCCACTACCCATGGAAGTGTTGTTAAAATGTTGTCAAAATGTCAGTGTTTTATTTAGTTATAGTTGTTTTGTTATGTCCTTGTTGTCTGTATTGTTGTGTCGTTTATAATACTATGTTTTCCTGTCACTGTACTGTTTTTATGTTTTGGGACTCTGGATGGAAATTAGCATCGCTGCTATAATCCTGCACATTTACATGTTTTTATATGTTCATTGATGTCACTGTCCCACCCAAATAAACAAAGAAAGTAGAGTAAAGTAAAGTCGGTGTTACAGTGTGTTGTGTTGTGTTGTGTTGTGTTGTGTTGTGTTGTGTTGTGTTGTGTTGTGTTGTGTTGTGTTGTGTGTTGTGTCGTGTCCTCACATTGACTGATCCAGAGGCGCGCGGTCATCAGCACGTTGAAGACGACGGTCTTGATGAAGAGCAGCCGGAGGCCCAGCACCACCAGGGAGACCGTGTTCACCGTGGGGTCTGCAAACAGCACAACACACACGTTAACACACACACCGACACGTTACAACACACCAACTCGTTACAACACACCAACAGGTCGTCACAGTGAGGAAGTGAACTCACCTCTCTCCAGTTTGTCCACACACGGCAACGCCTTCGCCTCTGTTGCTGAAAAACAACGTCAACTTTTATTAGTGACATTGAAATCTTTGATTAAAAAAAACACTCAGAACTCTCTCTGTTCATTCATTCTCTTTTTTCTCACTGAAAACATCATTTAGCATTTGAATATTACATTTTAGTTTGAAGAACTTCATCTTTATAAGGAAATTATTTTATTCTTCTTTATTTTTCCACATTAAAAGAAAAAATACATATATTTTATTTTTGTTATTTCATTTACAATAAAGCTTTATGACTGACCATTAGAACATTTTCCTTCCTCCCCGTCCTTCAGCAGCACCACACTGTTGAACAGGGAGTCTCCTGAGATGCGAGCCGAGTCAGACCAGTAGAGTCCATCTTCAGGCTGAGAACTGTTGAACCTGCTGTATCTGCTGAAGCCCGTGGCCAGACAGGCTTTCTCCCCTTTGTCATTTGTCACAACATATGGGGTCGGCTCGTAGTCGTCGACTGAAAAACACAAAAACAGAGCAGCCAGAGGTCAGATTAGGAGAACAAGGAGAACAAGGAGAACAGGTGAGAGCGGTTAAGTCACGTTTGGTTCCTGTGGAAAAAGAAGGAGAAACAACCAGAAGCAGATGTAGAAGACAACATCTGTCCAATAACCGTCCAACATCTGTCCAATAACCATCCAATAACCGTCCAATAACCATCCAACATCTGTCCAATAACCGTCCAACATCTGTCCAATAACCGTCCAACATCTGTCCAATAACCGTCCAACATCTGTCCAATAACCGTCCAACAGCTGTCCAATAACCATCCAATAACCGTCCAATAACCATCCACCATCTGTCCAATAACCATCCACCATCTGTCCAATAACCATCCAACAGCTGCTAACATTTCCATATTTCGCACATTCTGTGACATAAACTGTAAACTGTCCCTCCTCTGTTGCTCACCCTGAGCTTTCTCCTGGTTTTCCCTGTTAAAAGGGTTTTCCATGAGGTTTTCCTCAGTGGATGTGAGGGTCTAAGGACAGAGGATGTTGTTATGATGGGATGTAAAGCCCTTTGAGACAAACTGGTGGTAAAAACGGGCTATACAAATAAAATTGCCTTGCCAAATTGCCTAGCTGTCCAATAACCGTCCAACATCTGTCCAATAACCGTCCAACATCTGTCCAATAACCGTCCAACATCTGTCCACACATCAAACTGAATCACAGATGCTGTTTCTTGATTTGCTCTAAATGAAGAAGAATCGACACAGCAGCAGATTAAACTACTACTCATACTAATACTACGACTAATAATAACAACACATATTTATGTAGATGCTTTATAAGTAACTCACACAACAATCAGTTCTGACCCAGATCCAAACAGGACTTTGTTGCCATGGTGATTCACACAGCAGATTGTGTCGTTACAACAACCACAGTTTGTGCTTCGTTAGTTCCACACCTCTGATTTCATCGTTAGTGACTCACTCATTACCAGCAACAGTTTAAACCACAACCAACACGTTACTGGAATTAAATAATAAAACTACAACACATTACTGGAATAAAACTACAACCCGTTACTGGAATAAAACTACAACCCGTTACTGGAATAAAACTACAACCCGTTACTGGAATTAAATAATAACCCGTTACTGGAATAAAACTACAACACGTTACTGGAATAAAACTACAACCCATTACTGGAATATAAAACTAAAACTACAACCCGTTACTGGAATAAAACTACAACCCGTTACTGGAATATAAGACTAAAACCACAACCCGTTACTGGAATAAAACCACAACACGCTGATTTATGGCTGATGAATCTGTGTCATTTCCATTAAACTAAGTTGTATAACATGTGAATGAAGTCATGACTCACTTACTGGACACAACAGTCAGTGTGAGTCCAGATCCAAACAGGACTTTGTTGTTGTTGTTATTCACACAGGAAGTACACCACTTACAAAAACCACTGCAGTAGTTCAACACACAGTCCCATCATTCATGTTCTTACATATATAAAACCACTGCAGTAGTTCAACACACAGTCCCATCATTAATCTTCTTACATATAATACGTATCTTTTCAGTCTAAATATAAAACAGTGTTTGGCTTCTTGTTTCAGTCTGAACCTGGACATCTTCAGTTTGAAGCCACATTAACTCAAACAAACACAACGATGCTCCTGACGTTTTATATTAGTCATCAACTCCATCTTGTCTTTATGATTATTCACTTCACTGTGTGTTATTCACGTGTCCGTTCAGTGTTGCTCCACTGCAGCGTACTAACTCAAACCTCAGTGATAATAACAATGTTGGTTATTTAAAGCAGAAGTAAGTGGTCCGGTCGTTTTGGCTAATGCTGCGTTCCAGGCAGGCTTTTGAAACCGTAAATTACAGCTTCATGTCACAACTTACGACTTTGTAGCGTTCCAGGCAACCCACTCGTGTTTCTCCGACCTGTTTTACCTGTGAAAGTCACTATAACGGCCACTCGTAACTTCTGACCCGTGAACTCGTACCAGATCGAACTGGTACCACTTCACAGGTCGGAAAAACACCAGTTACGAGTTTCCTTGTTGGATCATTGGATAAAGGTTGTAGGATACAAGGAAAGTTTTCTCCTGGGCTCAGAGCAGAGCAGAGTGACTGACAGACCCGTGTTTCAGACCAAACACTCTATAGAAGTGATTGCTGTCGGAAGATACAACTATTTAAGACTTAGATTAACACAAACATTCACCTTACTTCTGCTTTAACTCACTTTTGTCGACCTGGAGTTTGGATCCAGCTCCAAACAGCAGTTTGTTGTTGCCAGACTGTGTCACACATTGTTGTGTTGTTGGACTTTAACCAGGAAACACTGAGCTCACAACGCACAACGCACAACGCTCTACGCTTCAAATGTCCGACGCCGCGGAAAAAATGAAGAGATCATTTAGACAATTGTTTCTTTAAAAAGCATCTCTACATGTATGGCACTCATTCCATCCCAGCTTTTCTTTTTCAAACACCAACACAAACACGACTCAGTCTACACAACGAGACACTGATGAGGTCATCACCTGAACCACATCTGGTTTTATAGGAAGATTATAAATAAAAACCACTGCTGGATTAAACATCCACATTATCTCACTACAACTGCTTTATAAACTCTTCCTAAATCAAAATATTTCTGTTGTTTAGGAATGAATATGAACGTGTTTTCTTTGCGTTAGCTATTATTCAAGGTCTGAAAATACTCGATTTCTTTTTTGTTATTTTGACCAGTTGTAACTTTCTGCCAATAAATGCTGTAAAAGACTTTTCTTTTCTTTTTTCTTTTTTTAATTTTGGGAGAAATGTTGTCATGTTCATTTAACTCAAACACATAGCCTACCTATAAATAGTAAAACAAACATAGAAACCGGTCATTTTGAAGTGGTGTTTGAGTCGATACGACCAGAAGAAGACGAAGACGAGCAGCTTTCACTTTGTTTCTATGTTCAGGTCTGTTTCTGTTTCAGTCACTGTGCTTAAAACAATCCCATACGCCGACGATGTCATGTTATACATTTATACATCATTTACCTCCGGATCAATAAAATATCAATACATCTATCAACCTAAAGACGTTGTAAATATAATTAACGTTAATAATGGCTGCCCTTCTTTACAGGAATGTTCTCTTTCAAAGTTCAGTTATATTTGGTTTCAATTCACATTTTTACTTTGGTTGTTTTTCGTTTTGTTTTCTTTAACATCATATGACTCTGCTGAAAGTTGAGTTTTTTATATAAGTGACAGTTGGTACAGTACAGAACAGTATAATACAGTACAGTAAAGTAAAGTACAGTACAGTACAGTATAGTAAAGTACAGTACAGTATAGTGCAGTACTCACTGCTGTGGACGAGGAGCTTGAGTCCAGGTCCAAACTGCAGTTTTTCAGACCCAGTCCCCGTCTCACAGTGGATGAAGTCAGAGCAACAACTCACGACCTGTTGTTGAGTTTCTACACTGATAACTTATAACCTATAACCCTACCCAGCTGCAGAGTTATTAATCCATACGAGCAGAAGAAGATGAAGACAAAGACGTGTTGTGTGTGTCTGTGTGTCTGGACCGGATCTCACACAGCTTCAACAGTTAAAACAAAGAATCAGTGAAATATGAAACTTGTGGTTAATCTTCGTTAATATTCGACTCTTCACACTCACGTGTCTGGACAGAAAGTCTGATTCCTGATCCAAACAGGAGCTTCATGTTGTTCACACACTGACTGAGCTGCCTGCAGAAACACCACTGTTTCCATGGTTACAGGCTTCAATAGTCTTTTATCCAGTGGAAGTCAAATGGTTTTAGTTTTTTATTTTATCCTTATTTTTTATCGTTTAAATCGTCTTAAGTCTGAACAATCAAAAACACAGAACTCCTGAAGCTACGTTGTCTATTTATCTGGACAACACACACACACCTAACTTTATTACATTATTATTATTTATTATCATTTATGTGATTATTATTAGTAGTAGTATAGTAGTATTATAATGTTGAAGTATTTATAGACTTTGTAAAAAGGAGTTTTGAAGATGTTTACATCTGTTGGTTCAGGTTTAGTTTAAATACTTTCTCTATGGTTGAATATTAAAATGTTGTAAATGTGGAGACGAAGCTGATAAATGTAATGTAACGTATTGATGAACAACACTGGTCATTTTATACTCTGTCTTCTTTTTAAATGTAATTCATATTATTTTTATTCGGTCTCATTTTCCCTTCATGTTTTTACCGTTTCCACTCTGACGTCAGTGTTGTGTTGTGAAGATGTTTTTCATGTTTTCCAGCTGCAGGTTGTGTTTAATGTGAATCGTTTAGTTGAGTTGTGACTCACGTGTTTGTGCGATGACTTTAGCTCCAGCTCCAAACACCAGTTTGTTACCAGCAGCGTTCACACAGTGTGCGACCGCAGCACGTTAACACACAACTATACAACGACGACTGAAGCTTCAACACCGTGACGCGTTCACAGCCGCGTGTTTTTCTTCACGTCGATACGACTCATCACTGATGCCACAGGTTTCTACATCTAGGACTAAAACACATCTGAAGTGAAACGTTACAAACTACAACTTCACTTCTATTTACTAAAATGATCTGGCTCCATTTAATTATGATTCTACTAATTACAGTGATTGATAATAGTAATAATAATAATAATAATTACAGTTAAAGTCACAGAAACAGTGATGTTATGATGTTCAACAACTCACGAGTCTCAACGTGAAGTTTGATCCCGTCTCCAAAAGTGAGTCTGTTCCCGACATTCACACACTGACTGAGTCCAGACCAATAACCACCACACACACACACACACACACACACACACACACACTGCTGGACCTATGTAGAACTGAACCACTTGGTCATTGATGTTTGACAGGATGTGGACAGCAAAACCCAAAACTGACTGTCACGACACCATTATGACAGTGTAATGAAGAAATTCTGCCACCACTTTGATCGATGTCAAGTTGTCAGAATCAAGACATCCCAAACAAATGAAATGTCAAGTTGTCATGACAAAACCGAATGACACTTAATGACAGCAGTCCTAAACGATTATGACCTTGTCACTGTTATGACGATGCTTCAAGTAAAGTGTTAGCGAGTTATTAATATTGATTAACTAGAGACTCTCAGCTCTTCTTCACAGCTGCAGCTGGAAATAAACACCTTTTATATTAAATCTATGTGTAAAGTTTCCTCAGCAGCTGTGAAACATGGATCAGTTACTGAACATGAAGTTGTTTAATGTTTAATCATCTTACTGTTGTGTATTTTCAGCTCCGTCCCGGCTGCAAACCTCAGCCGCCCCGACCCGTCATTCACACACTGACACAACGCACAACACTAACTCAACTCCCCCAGTGTGTGTGTGTGTGTGTGTGAATTATTATTACTTCTTAGAAACAATTTTAAAGTTTGATTTGTACTTTTGTTCTGAAATGTAACTCCAGTATGTAATGTTGAATCATTTCTCTCTTTGAACGTGTAGCTACGTTTGATTTTTTAAGTTGACGGTCAGATTTCTTTTATTTTCCTCCAAAGCATAATCACTTATTATAATAATAACTTAATGGAAACCATTTATACTAATATAACATCAGATTCTTATGAGATTAAAGAGCTGAATGGTGTTGAGTGTGTGTGTGTTTATTAATGAAGAGTTGGACTCACTCTGGTGGACCAGGAGTTTGGTTCCAGGTCCAAACTGCAGCTTCTGGGAACCAGTTCCAGTCACACAGTTCACCACAGCTGAGCAACAACTCACAACTGTCTACACATCTACACACTACTGCACTGTCTTTTATCACCAACTCACTATGGGCTGGGATGGATCTCTGTCTGTTTCTCTCTAACTTATCACTGGTTTTTATGGGTAAATGAAACAAAGTGGAAATGTCACTATGTTAATTAACCTGCATTGTCCCTATCAAATAAACTGAATTCAATTAAATTAAACTTCACTGTTGGTGGTGGTGAACCAGTTTAAACCAGAACAAAGTCCACACAAACAGCAACACTGACCAGTGTGAAGCTACGGTTTGATGAGGGTCATTGAAGAGTCCGTTTGATCACTTTCTCTTTATAAAAGCTAAATAAAAAAAATGTACAAACTAAGAAGAAAAATGTCACAACCTGAACCTTCGATCACAAGAATGAAACGGACTCACTGTGTTGGACCGTCAGTCTGCATCCAGAACCAAAGGTGGTTTTACTGAGTCCAGAGTCAGTCTCACTGTGGCTGCAGCTACGACACAAACTGACCTCAGATCAGCTGCAGTGTCGGCTGTTACTCCAGACAAACACTCATCCAAGTAGCTCAGGATTATTAAAATGTTTATGGCAAGATTAAAATAACTGACACAACAACCATCAGTATTTAGACTACATGTAAATATCTGAACAACAGACGGGTTTAGAGTCAGACTGAAGCTGATTCATCTTCTGTGGAACTATCCAGTGTCTGTTATTTTAACTTTTAACTCAATTTTTTTTTTTTGCAGTCGCTGCAGACTGAGGACTGCAGACTCAACTTGTAACTAAACTTTAGTGTAATTACAATCTTTTTTTAGATACAAATTCAATATAAAACAGTGATGCATGAACAAAATGACTGTAGGTTTTGAATATCTGGGTTTTACTCACTGTTCTCTATCATCAGTTTGGTTCCGTTACCAAAACTAATCTTCCAGTTTGCTCCTGAGGAGGTCACACTGTGGTTCACAGCCACACAACAACTACACAACAACCACACACTGTCTGTCACCGTCCAGCTTCATCTCATCATCTACACACAGCTCAACACTGGAAAGGCTTTCATTCACATTCTCTGTTCAATTCTTTAGTTTAGTTTAGTGTAGTTTAGTTTAGTTTAGTTTAGTTTAGTTTTTCCTGTATTTGTTCAAGAGGGACAGTGTATTTGAACATTTAAATCAAGATAAAAAGTAAATTAACCCAGTTCCTACAGCCAAAGTCCCCCTGCCAGAAGGAGCACTGGAGCAATGAGACGTATAATAATCCACTGGATGAACCAGGTTTGGTGTTTACATGGTAAAAAGCAGCTGTGGTTCTGATCCAGTGTCACAGCGGTTTAGTTTGACGTGTTTCTACTCACTGCTCTCCACCGTTACTCTGATCCCTTCTCCAAACAGCAGCTTCAGAGATGAAGATGAGGATGAAGTCACACTGTGGATCTGCTCTGAACAACAACACCGCTGCCCAGTAGCTACAACACAAGCTTGTACACATTTTCCCAGATTCATAATTTCAACACTAGATCAGCAAATAATCTTCGTCCCACTTGTTTTAAGTTTCATCTTTCTCTCAGTTCTCAATTAGATTTAGAGTTCTGCACTTTTGGAATTCATCACCAATCCACCTTAGAAACTGCACAAGCATAAATTAATTTAAGAAACAAACAATTCACTTTCTATTGGCCCAATTGAGCAACGCACAATCCACATAGTTCGATTTTCTCTCTCTCTTTTTCTAATTGTTTTATGTTTTGTTTCTCACATGACTGTAAACTGAATGTATGTTGAATGTTTATCTTTATAAATTTATGTTGAATGCTTATTCTTAACAAATGTATGTTGAATTTTCACACTATATAGATTTTCTCTCTTTTTAATAGTTTTATGTTGTTTTCTCATTCTGTAAATTAAATGTGTGTTGAATGTTTGTGTCTTTTGGAGGAAACTTGACTTGACTTGACCAGCCCTTAGGGTTTTTTTTTTTGCTTTCTCTACTGTATACTTTGTATGTCTTTTGTTGTTGTCTTTCCACTTTTTAATATGCTGTTTTATACATCTTTTATGTGCTAAATAAAAATACAAATACAAATGGTACATTACGTATATAGGCTTAATGATATTCATTTAAACAAGTGATTTTAGCCCAAGAATCATGTAATATATCATTAATGGAATTGTGATGTTTTGTAGGCATATCAGATGACTTTAAAAGCTGTGGTTTAATTAACCGATAACGCAGGAGGTTTTTTTAACGAACTGTAAGTTAATTGTTATAATGAACCGGAGCTTTGACGATAAATCTATAACTTACTTGATTCAACTTTCAGTTTTGTGCCGAAGCCAAAGACGAGTTTGTTGCTGGAGAAATCCTTCACACAACAGGAAACACGACTACGTAAACCAACATCCCATAACATATGATAACATACCGGTCATACTCTACACTCAGGTTACACAAAGGAATTGAGACAAATATTTGTTTTGGTTGTTTGTCCAGAAATACTTGTTGTGTGGTCACTGTGAGATTATCCAGTATTTTTTTACTTCATTTCCATGATGACTTGATCTTAGCCAGAAGGAATCGCCTGACATACAAGACTAACTTCTTTAAATCTAGTAGGAAATTCAAAGGTCCTGAGAAAATCATTATAAGAAAGGAGGTTACCATGTTTATCAAATAAGTCAATAATACAAGATATGCCCTTTGTATGCCAGGAAGGAAGGAAGAAAGATTAGTTTTTTACTGTGATATCTTTGTTATTCCATAGGAGGGTTTTATGAGGGGGAAAGTTGTGAACATAAAGAAGTTTCCATGCTAAGAGAGCTTGTCTGTGAAAGTTAGACATTTTGAGAGGAAGTCTAGAAGGACAATAATTACATTTTAAGACATACTGTACTGTAAACCACCGCATTATTTTAAGATATTGCAAGGAATGAAATACCATAAGGAATCTTCACCATTAAGCAAACATCTTCTCAACCAATTAATGTTGAAGGTGTTATTGATGTCAATGAAGTTGGTAACTTCAAGACCCCCTTCAGACCGATTATTTTTCAGCTTTTTTTAATCTGTGCTGTTTGTTACGCCAAATAAAGTTCACAAAGATGTCATTAATATCTTTACAGGTGGAGTCTGAAGATGATGAAGATGAATTTCCTTCGGGATTAATAAAGTATTTATTTATCTATCTATCTATCTATCTATCTGAAGAGTACAGAGATAATGCTGGAGATACAAAACGAGAGAGACGCTCCGCTTTGGAAAGAAGAACTCCGCCGACATGAAACCAGGTCAAATATTAATTCAGAGACTTCACTTATAACTAAAGTTCAGTTCCTACAGATGAAGTTTAATAACTTACTGTCTTCAACCTTCAGTTTGGTGCCAGAAGAGAAGACGAGCTTTGAATTCCCAACGTTAGTCACACAACGAGACAAGCAGCTGCACAAACCGAGAGGTTGAGACAAAGTCGTCACGAAGTCGCTCATTTGTTATTTGGCAAATTTACTGTAAACAGATGTTCAGAGTGAACAGAAAAATGGATGTTACTGAACTAATAGAAGTCTTTTTTAAGTTTTTTTTTGTCTTCTGGTGTTTTTGGTGTGTAGAGTAGAAGCTGCTGCAGTTTTAATTCAGCTACTTGTGATTATGCATCATTTCATGTTTTAGTTTTAAGTCTTTTAAACGCACTTTTTATAAAATCTTTATCTATGTTTTTATCTGAACTCTGAATCTGTATAATGGAGGTTTTTTATTATAGCTACTACTACACATCAGCTGCTGGTGACAATGTTTTTAAAATTAGAGAACTGATTCTTAGCTAAACCAAGTTAATAAATAAATGAACTTACGTGTCAACCTTCAGTTTGGTGCCAGAACCAAAGATGAGTTTGTAGTCTCCAGAGAAACCAGTCACACAGTGAGAAACCTGACTTCATAAACCCACAGACAACAACAGTCTGCTACTGGATTTACATTTTACTACACAAACATCGTATTCCTATTGATTATTATTCCTATTGATTATTAACTGACTTTACATTCTACATGTTACTAAAAAACAAGCACGTCCATAATAAATAAAAAGAATAAAAAGGGAACAGATGAGGCAGTTTAGGGGTTTAGTTTAGGAAGGTTTATCTAAAGTGAAGAGTTAAAGAAATGTAGATAAATGAGGTATTAAACTGGAAACAAACACTGATTGGATCAAAGCTCTCATCGTTCCTCTCAGATGATTAAAGGAACTTAAACTGAAACTTACTGGAGTCAACGGTCAGTTTAGAGCCGGGGCCAAATATGAACTTCTCTCCGTATCCAGTCACACATCAGGAAACTCAGTCACACAAACCACAAAGAGCCAAACTTCACATTTCTATGCAATTAGACCTGTTTTTCACTGACTGGACTCAGATGGGCTAAAGTTAATGGATGTTTTATTTCTGTGACGCTACTGATTTGTTCACTAAACTGTAGATAAATTAACTCACTGGTTTCCACACAAAGAATCTGACGTTAACTCAGTCACATCGTCTGCAAACAGCTCGACTTTAACTGACGGCACGCGGCTGTGTTGTGTTGTGTTGTGTGATTTATCTGGATTCTTTGGAGTTTGTGTTAAGAGTTAGAAAAGTAAGAAATAAAATGACATTCAAACTAGGGGTGGGAGAAAAAAATCTATTCACATAAATATCGTGATATCTTTTTTGACGTTTTTTTTTTTTTTTTTTAATTTTTTAAAATATTGTGCAATGTGCATTTGTACGCCTTTTTTACATCCAGAGAGTCCAGGTTTTGAAAAGGGTTTAAGTTCACTTTATAATGGAGTATGTTAATTGATAGGCTCCTACAGTATTTGTGTGCAGATAAATGTTAAAAATTCAATAATTACATGCAGATTTGGAGATGATTATACTTTCAGTTACTGAATGATGATCATGATCATTCACTTTCTTCACACATCAACATTTTTTTAAACTCTATAATCAAATGCAGTCGTTGAATCACAAAGCATATGGTCCCAGCCCTAATTCAAACGCTCTGAGTCTGTTTTTGTCTTTTAATACTCACTGTTTTCTACTGTTACTCTGGTTCCCGCTGCAAACAACATCCTTCTGTCCCCTGACGTCGTCACACAGTGAATCTGGTCTGAACCAGAACTGCACCTAACCCGATTCATCACCAAGTTTATAACTTTTAACATCTAACAAGGAAAATAAAACACTATTTGCTGTTTAGCTGCAAATGCTGAAGTGTGATTGAACGACTGCATTTGATTATAGAGTTTAACAAACTGTTGATGTGTGAAGAACGTGAATCATCATGATCATCGTTCAGTAGCTGAACGTATAATTAATCATCTCCCAATCTGCATGTAATTATTGATGAAATCAAGTTTATATTTCAAACTGTAACTAAAATATGTGACATGTTGACGTCAGATGAATTTAGATACGACATCAGAATGAGTGTTGATTGATGGACTGAATGAAATATTATACAAACTAACAGCAGACTGTTTAAACATATTTTTTATAGCGATTATCACATTTAATATTGTGACCGAGGAAATGTTCTCAAAATGTGTCCTTAGATCAGATTTAGTTGGTCAGTTTGTAGTAGTTTATTTATATAACGTGTTATATTTAACTGAAATAAATCCAATCTGACGTGACATTTAACCCAATATCACAGTATTTCCTGCATCCATAACACACGGTTTTGATGAAAAAAAAAAAAGAAGAATTGGTTTGGTTGTTTAAACAGATGAATTTATATTCAATACTCACTCATTTCTACATTTAGTTTGATTCCTTCCCCGAAAAACAGTTTCCAGTTTCCTGATCCACTCGTCACACAGTGAATCTGACTCCAACGTCAACTACACGAAGCTCCGCTGCAGTTTTAACTTCTAAAAACTGTTTTAACTTCTAAACACAGTTTTAACTCTCTAAAAACACTTAGGTGGTTACATTTAGTCTCTTTTCCGAAGAATTCTGGATATTTTGAGTAGTAGTAGTATTTTTTTCATCTGTAAATATGTAAAATATAACTGCTGAACTCTACCGCTAGCTGGGGCAACGGAAAACTGTGTTCACTTCAGTTTGGGAACTTCTCTTTTGATTAGAAGTGATTAATGCAGCATTTTAAATCACATCATCATGTTCATTTTATAAAACTAATGGTTCAGTTTTATCGCTGATTTCCAGCCGTTTTACTTTTATCAGATCTACGTACAATTCAAATGAAAAAAACTAAGAGATAATAACAATACTCACTGGTCTCCACCTTCACTTTAACTCCGTCTCCAAAAGTGATTTTCCTGGCACCAGACTCAGTCACACATTGTTCCCTCTCAGAACAATAACTGATGTCCAATCACATCATCGTCTACAAACAAATGTGTCTGTTACCTAAAACTGACCAATAATGATCCTAAAACACATGAAACACTCCACCTGACCTCCTCGTAGATAATCAATACAACAAGCAGATGTTCAACATGAATCCAGCTGAGCTCCACTAACCCAGCCCTGACGGGGCAGATATCTGACACCATCATCATCATCATCAAACACTTCCACTCATTTCATTGCATAAAGTTTAACTATAAATAAATAAAGTAATAAATGAATAAAGTCTCACTGATACTCACTGGCTTCTACAGTTACTCTGGTTCCATCTCCAAAATACAGTTTGTAGTTTCCTGATCCAGTCACACAGTGAATCTGATCACATCAATAACCACATGCTGCTACTCTACTCTACTGTGCCACTACATCAATTCAAGTCAGTTTTATTTGATGGAGAGGGACAATGTACATTGATACACATTTTAAAATAAAATGTAAATGTACCCAATCACATCAACACTAACTACAGCGGCTAAAATTAGTTCTTCATCCAACTTAATAGTAAAACTTCCTAACGTTGTCTCTGTGCTAGGACAGAGGATGTTGTTATGATGCCATGTAAAGCCCTTTGAGACAAACTGTTTGTAAAAACAGGCTATACAAATAAAATTGCCTTGTCTTGCCTTGCCTGTTACACTACAACACGTTTTCTTAAATTAAGAAAATGAAGTAAATTCATTCATACTCACTTGTTTCCACGTTTAATTTGGTTCCTTTTCCAAAACTTAGTTTATAGTTTCCTGTTTGAGTCACACAGTGAATCTGGTCTGAGCAGAAACCACATGGACCTCAGGCTGCTTCAGATAACACACATTAGGCTTTTCAGTCAGAATTATTGGCATAACTAACAATTAATAGATGAAACCAATAAAAACGTGTGTATATCTGATCATGGCCTTGTGCTGAAACGGTTCCATATGTTTCAGACCCATGACTTGACTTCATTTGAACTAATGAATATATAAATAAATAAAGTAATTCTTGGTACTCACTGGTTTCTACAAACAGTCTGGTCCCTTCTCCAAAAATGATTTTGTAGCTTCCCGTTGAACCAGTCACACAGTGGAACGGAGCTCAACAATAACACTGCAGCTGCCACCACCACTCATACAGATAATATTCACCTAATCTATCAATAATAAAATAATCTATTCAATTATAGATTATTATATAAAACTCTGGACTTTTACAGTTTGTGAATGAATTATTTAAAAAATGTTTCCTCTTTTCCACAATATGAGAAATTGAATCACTGAGAAATAACCAGTGTTGGGCAAGTTATATCCAAAATATAATACATTACATATTATTAGTTACTGTCATTTGAAAGTAATTAGTTACATTACAATATTACTGTCTCAGAATTGTAATGCGTTACACTACTTTTGTATTACTTTTGAGTTACTTTCGCCAAAATAACAGCAGAAATACGACTGTAAAGCAGTGGTTGTTCCCAACCTTTTCATGCACCAGCTCAGATATTTCTATATGCTGCAACTCGATTTAAATTCAAGAAAGTGAAAGTATAGGATACAGTTGTTTAGGATTGAGAATGAAAATGTGATCCAATGAATTAATACAAAGGAGCAAATAAACATATAGTTGATCTACGGTAAAGAAGAACCGTGGGAGAATATCTGAGAGAAAGTAAAAGCTGACCAGTGAAAATCTAAGAGTTCAACCTAACACATCTTTGTTTTTTAGCCACACAACGATTGACTGATTTGTGTATTCTATGCAGTTGTATAGTCACCACAACAGTCATTCTACATTTGATGCACTAACATCACTAAAAGCTGCTCTGGTTCCCATTATTTATTAAAAACATCTGCAACATACTGAGTCACATCATCTGCAAAGAGTCGTAGACGCCACATTTATATAGAATAGCAGGGTCATCATGTGTTTTCAGCTGGTTGCTTTGAGTCAGCAGTGAATTATTGAGTTATAAACTCATTATAGGACTCGACTGTAGTTTAGTTTTCTGAAAGAGCATAAAACAATAATGTGTTTATATTTAAAGCCGTTTTAACTCAGTGTTTTTAGTCATTATGTTTCTTGTTGAAGTGTTTGATTTACTCACTGCTCTCTACAGAAAGTTTGATTCCTCCTCCAAAAATGATTTTATAGTTTCCAGATGAAGTCACACAGTCGGTTTCAGCTCAACAATAACAACTCAAGCAGGCACAGTAGTAACCATTAACACACCATCAGTCATTTGATTAAAAAATTGCCACAACATAGAAATGTGTATGAAAATTACTGTGACGTATTAAAAGTTCGTTTTAGAGGGATAAAAACTAAATGGTTATTTTTTAACTAACATACGGCTGGTTGGTTTATGAGTTTACATTGCGTTTAAGCGTCTTTGGGTTATTGAAAAGCGCTATATAAATTAAATGAATTATTATTACATTGAAGAGGAAATCGGGGAATTGAAATTTTGGGGATTATCATTGAAATCTTTCCTTTTTACACAGTTTTTACACCATTTAAACCGAGCTCCTTTAATAAAAGTTAAACTTCTACTCACTGGATTCAACTGTCAGCTTTACTCCTTCACCAAAAAAGACTCTTTGTCCTCCAGCTGCAGTCACACAGCCCATCCTCCCTGATCAATAACTACACAACTCACACTGATCAATAACTACACAACTCACACTGATCAATAACTACACAACTCACACTGATCAATACGATCACATGTTATTCTACATTTAATACTCTGAGTTTTCACCAGTTTCTATTAAAACACAAACCTTTGTAGGTCAGTGACTTATTCTAGTACCGTTTCATTAGATGGAAAACTATTTCAGATATCACATATTAGACAGATATTTTGTATTATAGCGATTGAGAATCTGGTTTCTATAGTTAAACGTATTTAACTGGACTTACTGGCTTCAACGTTCAGTCTGATCCCCGAGCCAAAGATCAGCTGGTAGCTCGCCGTGTTCACACAATACAAACTGCTGATACATAAACTGTGTAAGACTCAACTTTGTATCTTAATTACTAGGGCTGGGACGATATGCTTTTCTCCCGATTCGATTTAAATTGCGATTTTACGATACTGCCGATTCTCTCGATTTTTAGTCTTTAGCATTTTTAACATTTATCTGCACACAAATACTGTAGGAGCCTATAAATTAACATACTCTCTGGACTCTGGATGTAAAAAAGGCGAACAAATGCACATTGCACAATATTTTAAAAATATTAAAAAAAAAAAAAAAAAAATCAAGAAAAAAAAAAATTCAAAATTTTTGAAAAGAAAAATTGATTTAAAAATCGTCAAAAAAAGATATCGCGATATTTATGTGAATCTATTTTTTCTCCCACCCCTATTAATTAACCTCTGCACATTTAATTAAACTGCTCTTAACATGACCAAGTAACTGTCTGCACATCTCAAAGAAAGTTACAATGTTGCTGCAGAATATACCTTTATACATATACACACACCAATTAACATTTTTGAACATGACATCAATTGTTGGATATCTTTTCAAAACTTAGATTTTGTAATAATCAAATAAAGGAAAATTATCAATATTTCCTTTTTAGATTTTACATTTTCCTTTACAATCTTTTATCACCTAACAAGCTTTTATCTTCTGCTGTGCACTGAGCTCTGCTTCCCACTTCTGTTCCATTTAATCATTTAACATTTCTAATCCAAATCATCTAAATCAATTCACCTCTAAAAAACAAAAGAAAAAGATGAAGATGTGATGTGATGTGGTGATGTTGAATGTATGTGGTGATGTGGACTCACATGTGTCCACAGTCAGTTTGATTCCTGATCCAAACCTCATTCTGCCAGTGTTTGTCCCACAGTTTAAACTGACACAACAAAAACCATCAGGTTTTCAATTTTTAAATGGAAGATTTGATGTCTTCAATGTGAAGGTCAGATTTCCAATTTGTATTTCAATCAGAAGTGTGAAAATGAAACATGAACCTCTAGGTTTTTGCTTTTAGGTTTTTTAACTGTTTGAATCTTTGAATTTAAAGGGACAACCAGGGGTTTTGTTAAAGCGAAGTGTTTTCTCACTACATTTATGAGCCTCCGCACCGTGAAATTCTTTGACCGGTGCAAGACAGACTCATGTTTTCATTCATCAAGAATTAAAGTCAGAGGTTGGAAGACGATCACATACCGTCGTAGTTCCCACCATAAACGGAGATTCATACGGCGGCGTTATTCTCATGACTCGCCACGAAACCGAAAGTAAAGAAACGCTGGTCGGCTCGCCCAGCATTTCCACCACCACTAATAATAACAAAATAACCATAGAGACAAAACCATAGATTTATCTAAAATGGACCATTAACAAGTGGTAACGGAGATTCATCCACATTAATATCAGACTTTTTATAACCAAATAGAAACTCCTCGTTGTCCCTTTAACCTCAAATATGGAGCGTAATAAAGAATTGGACTTACGGGTTTCAACGAGCAGTTTGGTGCCACTTCCAAAGATGATTTTGTCAACATTCACACAGTGTGAAGCCTCAGCACACAAACACAAACACAAACACACAATGATGCTGCAGCAAACAGCAGGTCAGACCCTAAAGCTCCATCTACAAATCCTTACATTGTTTACATTAGTTTATAGCCTTTTAACGGCTTTTACAGTGTCACTTACTTACTTTAAAGTCTTTGCACAAAGTGCATTTCAGAGCACATGAATGAAACTGAGGAGTTACCATGACAACTGCATGTACGGAAGTGAATAAAATAATATCAAACTGCACAAAATGGAGACCAACAAAACGATATATTTGACTTCTAATGCATCTCTGCATTCAGAGCATGTTCACTAAAGTGAATAAATATCAAACTGCACAAAATAAAGACCCACAAAACAAAACCAGATTCACTGCATCAGGCCACATTAATAAGAAACTGAGATCTTTACATTCAGAGCAAATGGAGCAAATAATCAGAAAGTGAGGAGGAGCATTACAACTGCATGTGTTCACGTGTCTCGTGCCTTTCAAAATAAGTTATTTTTCAAAATAAAAGACATGTCCAACATCAGATGTGCATTAAATATTATTTACTTTTTTGACCAGCTGTCCTGTTAGATATTAGACATAACATGAACTTACGTGACTCGACGTTTAACTCGACTCCTCGGCCGAACAGAACTTTCTCGCCCAGAGTCACACAGTGTTTATCAGCCTGAGTCAAACTATGAGACTGAAGCTGCACAACTGTATATATATATAATACTGCTCAAATACCATTTACTCAACACAGAAAACTGCCAACAAACCAATGTCTTGTAGAAATGGCACCAGCAATGAACTGCTCTCAATTCCTTTTCTTTTCCATCTCTTTCTATTTATTTATTGTATGATTAATTGTGTTTTAACTGTTTCCTCATTTAACTGTGTTTTTAATGAAATGTGTAAATATGTGAAATATGTATCTCTGTTATGGTGCCGAAGACAGTTTTCCACAATTGTTGTGTGATTCATTTGGATTCTTTAGGGTTTGTGTTAAGAGTTAGAAAAGTAAGAAATAAAATGACATTCAAACTAGGGGTGGGAGAAAAAATCGATTCACATAAATATCGCGATATCTTTTTTCGACGACTTTTAAATCGATTTTTTTTTCTTGAAATATTTATTTTTTTCTTGATTTTTTAAAAATATTGTGCAATGTGCATTTGTTCGCCTTTTTTACATACAGAGAGAACAGGTTTTGAAAAGGGTTTAAGTTCACTTTATAATGGAGTATGTTTGCAGAAGACAATTTTCCACAATGGTGGATAATAAAGTGTTATTGTGGGCTATTGTATTGTATTGTGTTGTATTAAACAGACTTTGGTTATTTATTAGATTATAATAAGTAGTTGTTTCCTTCCCTTATTATTTGTTCTCCTTTTGGTTTTGGTTTGTTTCTACTCACTCAGTTCAGTGTTTAATCTGGTTCCACGTCCAAAGAAGAGTTTAGTTTGACTTCCACCAGTCGCACAACAGCAAACACCACAACACAAAGTACCAAACTTAAAATATTGTTCTTAAAGAAGTATTTGAATTCAGTTACACAGGTTTAATGTCGTATAATGTTCTTAAATTAATTGATTCATTTAATTTAATTCCCAAATAACAATGACGAGGACAGAATAACACAGCAGAAGAGTATTTATGTAGATTTTTACAAACTATTTTACATCAGATTATTTTCTACACTGATGCTAAAAGTCTCATATTAATTAATCATTGAACTTACTTGTTTCAACGTTTAGTCTGGTTCCCTCTGCAAAGGAGATTTTATATCCACCTGCAGCAGCGTTCACACAGCACGAAGCTGCACAACACAAACTACACAAACTAATTTAATTTACAACTTTGAATGAATCACCTGAACTGTTTATATTATATTTTTCCATTAAACATATATAAATTTAAAACTGTTTCTTAAATAAACTCCTCATGAATAATATTATGTTTATATACTGTATGTATGTGTATATTATGTTTTACAACTTACTGGGTTCGATGTTTAGTCTGGTTCCCTCTGCAAAGAAGATCTTATATCCACCCCCAGCGTTCACACAGCACGAAGCATCACAACACAAACTCTGTGGTGTCCAACTAAACCAAATTTAAAAAAACTGACTTTACATATGATTTTCATGTTTTACTATTTCCATTAGAAGGCATTATTATTAATCAATATTATGAATTTAATGTTAATTCAAAATTCTGGCAATAAATGTTCGTAGAAATGTACATATTTGAGTTTTCATTTGTGTGATCTAAAACGTTGTTATTAACTCTGTGCAGTTTAATGAGCCTCAGAACTCTAAAACTTGTAGTTTTTTTGTTTTTTTTGGTCCTTTTTTTTGTATCTGTTGCAGTAAAACACTGTAAAAACATATATGTTGTGAATCTCTACTCACTGGGTTCAACACCGAGTCTGGTGCCGCTTCCAAAGATCAGCTTTTGATTTGAACTTGTAGTCACACAACATGAAACTCCACGACACAAACTCACATTCAGACTGAAGCAGCTGATTTAGAACAAAAAATATTTTACAGTTCAATATTTAGATTTGATTTAAGCTTCTTTTTCATTCAGGAAAACTAATAAAACATATGTTAATTAAAAGATTAGATAATTGTGCATATATTAACTTTAATGATTAATGTAACCAACCAGTTTGAATTAGCAAAGATGCTTCATTAAGATTCTGTAATGGCACCTTTAATTAAATTAAATTAAAACAGCGATGCTTGTTATTGATGTAGTTATGACTTTATGATTCATTCTCCTCATATTTATAATATTGATGTGATATTTTAGTAGTTACTCACTGGGTTCAATGGTTAACCTGGTTCCACTTCCAAAGATCAACTTAATGCCGTCATTCACACAACATGAAACAGCACAACACAAACCTACACTGACGACATGGACCAAACGCCCTTTATGAAATAAATAAATATATATATTGGACTTAAATGATGATCAATAATAATAAAAAGCTCATTTCTGTTCATCATACACTGATAGAACAGTTCAAATGTACATTATGAGTGTTATAGGTGTTTTACTTTTCTGTCTCATCGATCATCAGCATCTCATAATTATAATAAAGATAATGTTTCATCCATTCATTTATTCTGCCCTTTAACGGATTGTAACTACTTCTATATTATTCTACTTTTACTCTTCAGATATTGTTTAATCTACATTATAATGGTTCAAAAAATGTTTTCAAACTGTCGTTTTAAGTAAATCTGAGTCGACTTCAGACTTTACATTTCTTCATACTGATCTTCAACAATTAAAGTCATTTCAAACCATTTCATACTCTTCATATATTATTTCATCTCTTCAGGATTTCTTCAGCAGTTTCTTAACTTAATTCAGCTTTAATAGTTTCAACAGTGTATTCAGCTCATTCAGCTTCCAGTTTTCAGCATTCACCCGGACTTCCTTCAGGAAATGCAGCATTCTCTAGTTTTTACATTTTTTACATTAGTTCTATATTTTACTATTTCCATTAGAATAGATGGTTATTAATCTACATTAGGAATTAAATGATGAACTGATGTTATTGTGCAGTAGAAACACAAAAGGTTGTGTGGCTGAATGTCTGAGCTGCTGTTTTTATTACGACCAAAACTCAATTTTAACAGTGAATGTTAATAAAGATAAACGTATATGATTCCTAGTTTTTGTGTGGTGTAAAACATTGTTGTTAACTGACACTTGCTAGATGGCAACACACAATTAGTTTCTACTTTGTGCAGTTTAACGAGACTCAGAGAATAAATACAACTGTTTTTTTAAATAATCGTCTCTTCTGTTTTTGTTTCTGTTGCAGTAAAACACTGTAAAAACATTTATGGTGTGAATAACTACTTACTGGGTTCAACACTGAGTCTGGTGCCGCTTCCAAAGATCAGCTTCTGATTTGTATCGTACGTCACACAACATGAAACTCCACGACACAAACTCACATTCAGACTGAAGTAGCTACATCTCATTTATAACAGATAATATTTTACAGTTCACTATTTTGACTTGATTTTAGCTTCTTTTTCATTCAGGAAAACTAATAAAACATGTTGGTTAAGAGATTTGATATATATATATACACAAATGATTTACCATTTCATTCATTTTAATGATTTATGTAATAAATGAGTTTGAAATAGCAAAGATGCTACATTAAGATGATATAATGACACATTTGACTAAAACAGTGGTAATCGTTTTCCTGATTGACGTTAATGAAGTTATGATTTTTATTATTAATTTCCCTCATATTATTACTAGTCATGTGATATTTTAGTTACTCACTGGGTTCGATGGTTAACCTGGTTCCACTTCCAAACACGATCTTATTCGCAGTATTCACACAACATGAAACAGCACAACACAAACCTACAGTGACGACCAGCGACAATCGTCCTTTAAAAACTATAACTGTTTTATGTTTTGGAACTTAAATGATAATAAATAATAATGAAAAGCATATTTTGGTTCCTTATACTCTGATAGGACTGTTAAATATTACATTATAATATAGATTGTTGCCTTTTACTACCTGGCAACACAATGTGTTTCTACTTTGTGTAGTTTAATGAACCTCAGAACTCTACAATTAGTTTTTTTTTCTTCTTTAATCTGTTGCAGTAAAACACTGTAAAAACATTTATGGTGTGAATAACTACTTACTGGGTTCAACACTGAGTCTGGTGCCGCTTCCAAAAATCATCTTTCCATTTGAATTTGTCGTCACACAACATGAAACTCCACGACACAAACTCAGCACATTCAGACTGAAGCAGCTACATCTCATTTAGAACAGATAATATTTTACAGTTTACTATTTAGACTTGATTTTAGCTTCTTTTTCATTCAGGAAAACTAATAAAACATATGTTGGTTAAAAGATTTGATATATAATGATATACTATTTCATTAATTTTAATAATTTATGTAATAAATTAGTTTGAAATAGCAAAGATGCTACATTAAGATGATATAATGACACATTTGATTAAAACAGTGGTAATCGTTATCCTGATTGACGTTGATGAAGTTATTTTCCTCATATTATTACTAGTCATGTGATATTTTAGTTACTCACTGGGTTCGATGGTTAACCTGGTTCCACTTCCAAAGATCAACTTATTGCCGTCATTCACACAACATGAAACAGCTCAACACAAACCTACAGTGACGACCAGCGACAATCGTCCTTTAAAAACTATAATTGTTTTATGTTTTGGGACTTATGTGATAATAAATAGTAATGAAAAGCAGATTTTAGTTCCTTATACACTGATAGGACTGTTAAATATTACATTATAATATAGATTGTTGCCTTTTACTACCTGGCAACACAATGAGTTTCTACTTTGTGTAGTTTAACAAGTCTCAGAGCTCCACAACTTGTTTTTTCTTTAATCTGTTGCAGTAAAACACTGTAAAAACGTTTATGGTGTGAATAACTACTCACTGGGTTCAACTCCGAGTCTGGTGCCGCTTCCAAAGACGAGCTTTTGATTTGTAGTCACACAACATGAAACAGCACAACACAAACCTACTGTTCCTCCTTCATGAAACATAATCATTACAAATATTTTGGACTTAAATGATGATGAATAATAATAAAAAGATCATTTCTGTTCATCATGCTCTGATAGAAATGGTTCAAATGTACGTTTTAACACTGGCTGTTCATCAGTTATGTGTGTTATAGGTGTTTTACTTTTGTGTCTTATTGATCATCAACATGTCATAATTATGATAAAGATATTATCATAAAACAGAATTAAAGATGTTTAGTGCTAGAGCTAAACATCTTTAGTTCTGTATTATGATAAAGATATTATCATAAAACAGAATTAAAGATGTTTAGTGCTAGAGCTAAACATCTTTAGTTCTGTATTATGATAAAGATATTATCATAATTCAGAATTAAAGATGTTTAGTGCTAGAGCTAAACATCGGCTTCAGCAGCAGCTGTGAACATTAACTTCTCTCAAGTCACTGTCAATACAGCATTTTACTAATGTTTAATGTATTTAATCTGTGCAACATCTTAATCTAAATGTTGTAGCTGTGTTTATTTATTCATGATATCTATTCACTGTATTTGTATTATTGCACTTATTGTAACGGTATTTAGTATCTTTTATCCTTCTTTAGCCTGACCAGGGACAAAGACTGACCATTAGCTGCAGCTACACGTCTTTATGTATCACATTTTTCATTCTTTGTGGTAATGTTGTATGTATCGTCCCTGTTAAATAAACATTAAAATAAAATAAAATAATGTTTCATCCATTCAGCCGGATATTAATACTGAGTATGAACAGTATTAGTATAAGTATTAGTAGGCTACTCACTGAGGTCGATGTTTAATCTGGTTCCACGTCCAAACACCAGTTTATATCCACCTCCATCATTCACACAACACGAAACATCACAACACAAACTCTGAACCAAACCTCATTCAGGAAAGATTCTTTTTTACATTAGTCTTCTATCTTTTACTATCTCCATTAGAATAGATGGTTATTAATCTACATTAGGAATTACATGATGAATAGATTTTTATTGTGCAGTAGAAACACAGAAGGTTGTGTGGCTGAATTGTCTGATCGGTGCAGTGACGACTGAGCTGCTGTTTTTATTACGACCAAAACACAATTTTAACAGTGAATGTTAATAAAGATTTACATATTTAAATCTTAATTTTTGTGTGGTGTAAAACATTGTTGCATTGTGGTGCCAACTGAACCAAATGTCAATAAGATTTTCTTTTTTTTTTTTTTACATTTGCCTTCCATCTTTTACTTTTTCCATTAAAATATATTATTATTGTTAATCTACATTATGAATTTATGATGAATAGACTTTATTGTACAGTAGAAATTCATAAATGGCTTAAAACTTCACTCTGTTTTTAGTGTTTGGTTTGTTTTTATTCTGTCTTATGCTTCTTTTTTTAATGTTTAGTCTTTATGTAAAGCACATTGAGTTGCCTTGGTATGAAATACGCTGCTATTAATAAAGATGCCTTGCCTTTTGCCTTTGTGAGTGAATTTACTGATCGGTGCAGTACAACTAAGCTTGTACTTTTATTATGACCAAAACACAGTTTTATCAATGAATGTTCCTAAAGATTTACACATTTGAATCCTAATTTTTTTTTATTTTTGTGATGTAAAACATTGTTGTTAACTCTAAATGTTTTATAGTGTGAATGAATCTCTACTCACTGGATTCAACACTGAGTCTGGTGCCGCTTCCAAAAACCATCTTTCCAGTTGAAGTCGTTGTCACACAACACGAAACTCCACGACACAAACTCACATCGCACATTCACACTGAAGCACGTTTCATTTTACAGTTTGATTTCAGCTTCTTTATCATTAAGTAAAACTAAAACACATGTTCATGGGGTAACACTTTACAATAAGGGTCCCTTAATTAACATTAGTTAGTACATTATTAAGCATTAATTAACTGTTAACAGACATATTAACAATCATTATTATGTATTACTTAGGAAACACATTCATTAATGTAGCAGTTAATTAATGTTAACTACTCAAAGTTAGTTAATACATATAAAAGTTGAATAATGTAATGAGTTATCATTATGTATGCATTACTCAGCATTAATTAACACATTAGTTTATATATTAATGCTTAATAATGTACTAACTAACGTTAATTAAGGGACCCTTATTGTAAAGTGTTACCGTAATAATACTCACAGGGTTCAATGGTTAATCTGGTTCCACTACCAAAGATCAACTTGTATCCATCATTCACACAACATGAAACAGCACAACACAAACACAACACAAACCTACAGTGACGACCGGGGACAAAAAACCTCCTTTATGAAATATAATTGTTTTATATTTTATATTTAAATGATGATTTAAAAAGATATGAGTTTTTCTTTCTTATTACAAACACAAAAAACTTGCATTCACTGGCAGATTTTTCTACTTATTTCAAGTGAAAATTAGTTTGAAACAAATGAAAATGATCTAAAAACAAGTTAATTTTTAGGTGATGAGTCTCATTTTAAGTGGAAAGAGATTAGTTGTGACTAGAAATGAGACATTTGGACAAGAAATAAGACAAATATTCTTGGAAAGATGTTGAGTTTTTGGGGTGTTTTACTTTTGTGTCTCATAATTATGGTTAAGATAAAACATTTCATCCATTCATCCTGATATTAAAACAGAGTATGAACAGTATTAGTATAAGTATTAGTACTCACTGAGGTCGATGTTTAATCTGGTTCCACGTCCAAAGACGAGCTTTGAGAAACCTCCATCATTCACACAACATGAAGCATCACAACACAAACTCTGTGGTGTCCAACTGAACCAAACCTCATTCAGGAAAGATTATTTCTTTTACATTAGTCTTCTATATTTTACTATTTCCATTAGAACAGATGGTTATTAATCTACATTAGGAATTAAATGATGAACTGATGTTATTGTGCAGTAGAAACACAGAAATCTGTGCAGTGACGACTGAGCTGGTGTTTTTATTTTGACCAAAACACAATTTTTAACAGTGAATTTTAGGATTCATTTTCCTATTTGAGTTTTAATCTTTGTGTAATAATGACGTCACAAAGACATTTTCTACCTGGCAACACAACGACTTTCTACTTTGTGCAGTTTAAACTTTAGGACTGTACAACTTTTTTGGGATTTGTTGTAATAAAACACTGTAAAAACATTTATGTTGTGAATCTCTACTTACTGGGTTCAACACTGAGTCTGGTGCCGCTTCCAAAGACGAGCTTTCCAGTTGAATCGTAAGTCACACAACATGAAACTCCACGACACAAACTCAAACACATTCAGACTGAAGCAGCTTATTTAGAACAAAAAAATATTTTACAGTTCAATATTTAGATTTGATTTTTGCTTCTTTTTCCTTAAGGAAAACTAATAACACGTAGCTATGTTGATGAAAAGATTAGTTCCTTCCAAAGTTGTGATACTGAATGAGAATTATTTTTGATTTCATTCATTTTAATGATTGATGAGGTATTGCTATTTACATTCAGCAAAGATGCTACGTTAAGATTCTGTAACAACACATTTGATCGTTATGGTGTTGTTATGACTTTAGGATTCATTTTCCTCATAGTAATATCATATTAGTACCATCAAGTCATATTTTAGTACCATCATGTCATATTTTAGTACCATCATGTCATATGTTAGTACTCACTGGGTTCAATGATTAATCTGGTTCCACGTCCAAACACCAGTTTATCTGTAGCTCTCGTCACACAACATGAAGCAGCACAACACAAACTACTTATTCTACCTGGCAACACAATGAGTTTCTACTTTGTGCAGTTGAACAATCCTCAGAACTCTACAACCTGTTTTTTTTTTTGTATATATTGCAGTAAAACACTGTCACAAATATGAATTAAAACTATTAATGATACTACCAGCAGAACTGAGATCAGCCCCGACTGTCAGCACTTTTCAATCCAGGTTAAAAACATTTCTCTTTTCACGTGCTTATAGCTGAGAACTTAAAACTTTATCTATTTCCTTTTATTTTACTTTTATTTGCTCTTGCTTTTAACTCTGTTTTTAGTGTTTTGTTAACACAAAATGTACATTTTAATATAGATTGTTGATCAGTGATGCTGAGGTATTTTACTTTTCTCTTATATTATTATCATAAACGTCTCATAATTATGATTAAGACAATATTTCATCCATTTAGCTTCATATTAAAACAGTTTCTACTCACTGAGTTCAATGTTTAATCTGGTTCCACGTCCAAACACCAGTTTATATCCTCCAACATTCACACAACATGAAGCTGCACAACACAAACTACTTATCCACTGAGTTTTTGTGCAGTTGAACAATCTTCAGAACTCTACAACCTGTTTTTGTTGCAGTAAAACACTGTCACAAATATTAATTAAAACTATTAATGATACTGATGTCATGTGTTAGTTACTCACTGGGTTCAATGTTTAACTTGGTTCCAGCTCCAAAGACGATCTTAACTCCAGAAGTCACACAACATGAAACTCCATGACACAAACTCAAACTCAGCACATCTTACTGTATGTAGAACAACAGTGTAACTACATTACAGTATTAACTACAGTGTAATATTTAGATTTGATTTTAGATTCTTCTTCATTCAGGAAAACTAACATGTGTATGTTGATTACCAAAGATTTCATTCACATTCAGCAAAGATGCTCATTAAGATTCTGTAACGACACATTTGATCGTTATCTTGATTGATATTGATGTAGTTGTGATTTTATGATTAGATTTCCTCACATTTATAATATTTTAGTTACTCACTGGGTTCAACGATTAACCTGGTTCCACTTCCAAAGACCAACTTATACGTTCCATCATTCACACAACATGAAGCAGCACAACACAAACCTACACTGACGACCGGGGACGAAATACTCCTTTATGAAACATCATTCTTTTATATTTTGATCTTAAATGGTAATAAATAGTCATGAAAAGCTTATTTTGAATAGAATGGTTAAAATGTACATTTTAATATAGATTGCTGAGGTGTTTTGCTTTTGTGTCTTATCATATTATTATTATCATAAAGTCTCATAATTATGATTAAGACCTTAATATTTAATCCGTTTAGCTTCATATATATATATATTAAAACAGTTTCTACTCACTGAGGTCGATGTTTAATCTGGTTCCACTTCCAAACACTAGTTTACCTGCAGCTCCAACATTCACACAACACGACGCAGCACAACACAAACTCTGAACCACACCTCATTAAGAATAAAACTGTTTTACATTTGATTTCCACCTTTTACTACAGTATTTCCATTAGAATACATTGTTATGAATCTACATTATGAATTTAATGTTAATGATAAATGAGTTTTATTGTGCGGTAGAAACACTGAAGTGGTTTTGTGGCTGAATTGTCTAATTAGTGCAGTAAAGACTGAGCTGCTGCTTTTATTATGACCAAAACACAATTTTAACAGTGAATCACATTTGTTTTAGTTTTTCTTGAACCTTATTGAAGTGCAAGGTTACACTATTCACTGTCACTATTATTATTTTGCGATGATTTAGTTGTTACAGTCAATTTTGTACTGTCTCTATTGTCAATGAATGAGTCATGTTTCTTGGTTGTAACTTGTATTCTTGTTAAATAAACATTTGATCACAAAAAAAACTTTAACAGTGAATGTCCCTAAAGATATTAGAATCCTAATTTTTGTGTGATGTAAAACGTTGTTGTTAACTTGTTTTCTACCCGGCAACACAATGAGTTTCTACTTTGTGCAGTTTAACGAGCCTCACAACTCTACAATTAGTTTTATTACTTTTGTATCGCACTGTAAAAATGTTTATGTTGTGAATCTCTACTCACTGGGTTCAACACCGAGTCTGGTGCCGCTTCCAAAGATCATCTTTTCACCTGAATACGTCGTCACACAACATGAAACAGCACAACACAAACCTACCTCCTTTAAGAAACATCTATGACACAAACTCACACACTCAGGCTGAAGGACTTCTTATTCTTATTTATAACAAAAAAGATTCCAGAGTGCAGTATTTTGGTTTGATTTGAGCAGATATTTAGGCTGTATAAGGCTGATATTTATGTAATAAATTAGTTGGAAATGCCAAAGATGCCTCGTGAAGATTCTGTAATGACACATTTCACTAAAACATGTTGATGTAGTGGTTGATTTTATTATTATTTCTCCTCATGTTAATAATATTGATGTCATATTTTAGTACTTTAGGATTCATTTTCCTCATATTAATATCATATTAATACCATCATGTCATATTTTAGTACTCACTGAGTTCAATGGTTAACTTGGTTCCACTTCCAAAGATGAACCTATTTCCAGCATTCACACAACATGAAACAGCACAACACAAACCTACAATGGGACAAACCATTATGAAATAATAATGAAAAGCTATTTTTTGTTCATCATTCTCTGATAGGATGGTTAAAATGAACATTTTAACTTTATTGATTATTGATCAGTGATGCTGAAGTATTTTACTTTTCTGTCTCATTGATCGACAGCGTCTCATAATTATGATAAAGATAATTGTTTCTTCCAACCAGCCGGATATTAAAACTGAGTATGAACAGTATTAGTACTCACTTTGCTGCAAATTAGTTTGGTTTTATTTCTGAAAAACTGACATTTTCTGACATCAGTGTTATGTTAATTTATTTTCTACTGTGAAACAACGATTCGTTCATCAACGAATCCAAATATCTGTAACTTAGAAAATATTTTCCTGTTTAACGAGCTCAGGTTTCTTTATGACAAATCTGTATAAATATTATTACGATCAATATAATATTAGTACTCACTGGGTTCAATGATTAATCTGGTTCCACGTCCAAACACCAGTTTATCTCCTCCAAGATTCACACAACACGAAGCAGCACAACACAAACCCAGCAGAAACAGACTGAACCAGACCTCTTCTAGAAAAACTGATCCATTTATTTCTATTTTTCCTTCATAATCATTATTTCAGTGATGAACATATATATTTTAAATTAAATATAAAAGATTTTCTTTTTAAATTTAAGTCAGACCTCTTTTACTTGATGTATTTTATGGTTATGATCAAGACGCTCAAACGTTTTCATGTCTTATGATTCTACAGTTAAAAGACTTTTCTGGACATTTTTCCAAACAGCGCTACCAATAGTCCAGGCAACACAGCGTTTTCCGACAGACTAATAGTAACAGAAGGTTTTTCACCATCCATCATTTCTATGAGGTGTCTAGAACAACATACTAAAAGTCCTAAGAAATCCTAGTTGGGGAAATATGTTTAATTCTCATCATTATTTACTGTATAAAGTCTATGGTGCTGACAACAATACACCCCAATGGGGCTATTTTTTTCCTTTACTCCTATCACAATGAAACTTTACACAATGAAAGTATCCATGAAATGTAACATTTTTTGTATTACAATGCTTGAAGATAATTTCCATAAACTCTTGATGATGTGTCTTTACTCACTGGGTTCGATGGTTAATCTGGTCCCAGTCCCGAAGACGAGCTTAGATCCAGTTCCAGTATTCACACATCATGAAGCTCCACAACAAAAACTTCATTCAGAAAACACCAACTACTGTACCAGATTCAGCTTCAGCTTCACATTAGTTGGAAAAGTTTCTTTCTTGTTGTTTTCACTCTCAGACTTTTATCTGAATGGAGTTTTGCTGCAAAAACTGACATTTTGGCATTTTTTCCTATCATCAGTGTTATGTTAATTTATTTTCTACTGTGAAACAACGATTCGTTCATCAACGAGTCCAAATATCTGTCACTTAGAAAATATTTTCCTGTTTAACAAGCTCAGATTGCTTCATTACAAATCTGTATAAATATTATTTAGGATCAATATAATATCAGTACTCACTGGATTCAATGATTAATCTGGTTCCAGTTCCAAAGACGATCTTAGATTGATCCACGTTAGTCACACAACGTGAAGCAGCACAACACAAACCAAACCAAGCTGCCATCAACCGAACCAACAACAAACACAATCAGATTTAGTAGATCAGAGTTGTGATATTTATATGTATTATATTTGTGATTGCGATTTTAAAACAATGTTATTTTTTTAACAGACTGGGGACACAGAGTCAGTCCTAACCTTAACCCTAACACACGTCACGTTTAGAATACGGATGTCACAATTACTGGTTTTCACAATTAATCGCGGTATTAAACGCCAGAATCAATTAATCGTAAAGATTCTTAAATACCGTCACTTTCCAAAAAAGATGATGTTGGAAACACAGAGGCAGATGTGCACAAGAGTTGAGGTAAATGTAAGAAATACTGCATGGTCAGTTTACTAGACGTAACATGGTAGAAATGTAAATGTTAGCCTAGCGTCTCATTTGTGATAAAAAACAAAACATTTGGTATAGATGACAATTAATGATTTGAATATTTAAAACACTTCCCCTGGAGGATTACATAATAATTGGTTACATATAGTACAAATAGTAGATACTTAAAATATTTAGTGTAAAAAATGTGTAATGTAATTATATTTTGACTGTATTTGATTTTACACATTCATATGTTGTGAAATTAATTAATGCATAATAATAATCGTGATAATCGTAACACCGTGATTATTTCTCTGACAGTAAAATCTGTAATGGTGACATCCCTAGTTTAGAATCAATATTAATACTTACAGGATTCAATGTGGTTTAACACTTATTTAACCCTATAACCCTAACCCTAACGATAACCTTAACCCTAACACATCCCTAGTTTAGAATCAATATTAATACTTACAGGACTCAATGTTTAATCTGATTCCACCTCCAAACAGCAGTTTATACTGACTTGTACCAGTAGTCACACAACATGACGCTCCACAACACAAACTGAACCATACAAGTGTTACTACTCTAGACCAGGGCTTCTCAACTAGAATTCAAACCAAGATATATTATTTAAAGCCTTTAAAAACTGATTTTTCTCTTTATTGAGCAAAGTGCATTTCAGAGCACATGAATGAAACTGAGGAGTTACCATGACAACTGCATGTACGGAAGTGAATAAAAAAATATCAAACTGCACAAAATGGAGACCAACAAAACGATATATTTGACTTCTAATGCATCTCTGCATTCAGAGCATGTTCACTAAAGTGAATAAATATCAAATTGCACAAAATAAAGACCCACAAAACAAAACCAGATTCACTGCATCAGGCCACATTAATAAGAAACTGATATCTCCAAACACTATAACACTTATAACTTAGATCTTCTGATATTTGACTTAATGTTTGAATAAAACTTTAAGAATCAATATTAATAATATTAATACTCACAGGATTCAATGAATAATCTGGTTCCACTTCCAAACTGGAGCTTATTCTGATTTGCACCAGTTGTCACACATCACAACGCTCCATCACACAAACTCTACACTGCATGAAGCTTTTTCCTTTTATACACTTTAAATCAATAATTACATATATTATAACATCTTTCATGCTCAAATATTATAAAATATCACTCATTTAATGCCAAAATTATATACGTTATACTGAATAATTTTCCATTTTATAACCATGTTATGATCCTAAAGAGCTGGGTGAATCTTTTCCATTATAAATATGTTTTAATGTAGGACCTATTTTCATTCATGGTTTTGCTCCATATAAGAATATAATAATCTATATCAGTACTTACTGGATTGTACAGTTAATCTGGTTCCACTCCCAAAGACCAACTTATTCTGATTCACAGTCGCACAACATCAAACTTCATGACACAAACTCTGGTCACACATTTAACACCCAGCAGTGTTTCACTGAATGATTTTACATTTCATAACCAGTTATAATCCAAAAAAGTTGAGTTTTTTTTTTATTATTATGTTATTTTATGGAATAATTTTCACTAAATATTCAGATTTTAATAGTTTTTTGAAGATGCTCCATATAAAATACCCAACCCAACAATCCAAATGTTAACTAGACTTTATCCAGACTTAATTCAGGCTTTAATCTGAATAAAGTTGACTCTTCGTGATCATGACTGGCTTTAATATTTATGACTTATGGGTTTTTAAAGACGTGATATTTATAAATCTATATTCAGACTCACTGGGATGGATGGTTACCGTGGTTCCTCTTCCAAACACGAGTTTCTGAGCTGCACCGTTCACACAACACGAAGCTCCACTACACAAACTGAGCTTCACTCTACACTAACGTCTCAATGACCAATGTTGATATATTTGAAACGATATATCCAATACATGTTCAAACAGTGAAATGTTTGTTACTTAACATCAATGCAACAAGCCTCATATCAACACTGTGATAGTTATCAGGACTCACTGGGTTCAATAGTTAATCTGGTTCCACTGCCAAACACCATCCTCTGGTTTCCAGACACACAACATGAAGCTGCTCAACACAAACTCAGCTTCACTCTACACACACTTACTGTACGTCTCAATGACCAATGTTGATAGATTTAAAACATTTTAATTATGTCACTTATGTCACTCACACCCCTGATGAAGACAGCGTCGAAACGCGTTGGGTCCTTTTTAATTGATTAAAACATCTCTGCTAAGCCACGAGTGCCTCGGGAAGCTCCTTTTTGACTGCACCACCATCCTCAGACAGTCAGTTCTTTTCCCTTAGTTTATTGGCACTTATTTTCCCTTGAAGAGCACCTTGAGCTATTCTATTTTTTTTTTTCTCCTTTTTTCCTTTGGCCTCTGCAGCACTCACCCTCCCCTTTATTTTTTCTACATTTTAATTATGTTCAAACAGTGAAATGTTTGTTACTTAAAGGGATAGTTCAACATTTTGGCAAATTGGCCCATTGCCATAATCGCTATAGTCATAGCAGTAGGTTCATTACCTTTAATTGTAGGTGTAAGCTATTTTCAGTACGGCGGAGCGCAGCAGCTGGCTGCTCAGAGCTACGCTATGGAGGCTAACGGAATTTCTTGGTTTCCCTCATTAAACTCATCAAATTCAACATCCCAAAACTCCACAGCGCTTTTGTAGACAAGTTGTGACCTGCACAACCACCACGCTATGAGATAATGACGGAACGATACGAAACGGAGCCGTTTTCGAGGTAAATACAGGGTAAATACGGAGACTGCTTGCTGAAAAACTGTCCCTGAACGCAACGCGCATCAGCGGTTTTGTATGAATTTACCTCGAAAACGGCTCCGTTTCGTATCGTTCCGTCATTATCTCATAGCGTGGTGGTTGTGCAGGTCACAACTTGTCTACAAAAGCGTTTTGGAGTTTTGGGATTTTGTATTTGATGAGTTTAATGAGGGAAACCAAGAAATTCCGTTAGCCTCCATAGCGTAGCTCTGAGCAGCCAGCTGCTGCACTCCGCTGTACTGAAAATAGCTTACACCTACAATTAAAGGTAATGAACCTACTGCTATGACTATAGCAATTATGGCAATGGGCCAATTTGCCAAAATGTTGAACTATCCCTTTAACATCAATGCAACAAGTCTCATATCAACACTGTGACTGTCATCTGTACTCACTGGGTTCAACAGTTAATCTGGTTCCACTGCCAAACAGCATCTTGGTTCCAGCTCCAGCATTCACACATCATGAAGCAGCACAACACAAACTCATCAACTACACTACACAACCAGACGCACAACAACACAAACTCATCAACTACACTACACTACACTACACACCATGAAGCAACAGACGAGCTGAACCAGTTGACTTACTGAACATCATGTTGAGTCTTTCTGCTGAATGAGCTGCTGCTGTTTGAAGAGAAACTTCAACCTTAAATATTCAATAGATTCTAAGTAAAGTGAGTTTAGTGAGATTTATTTCTGATTATTCTGATGAGTATGATGAGTAGTAGGATGAGGATTACACTCATTTCAATATCATTTTATAACAATGTGAAGTGTAATTTTGTGATAATCTGTGTTGTGTTTAATGACTTACTGGTCTCAGTGTTTAATCTGACTCCACTTCCAAACACCATCTTGTTTCCAGCAGCAGCAGCATTCACACAACCAGACGCACAACAACACAAACTCCACTGACAGACCGACTGACAGAGTCAAACCAACTGAACTCATCTGAAAAAGTCTTTTGTAATTTTAGTTGACTTTAGTTGTGTGATTTTCTCCACACATCTCTGCAGTTTGTCTTTCCCCGATGCTGCATGGGTTAGAGTTTACACTCTGGTCAAATTGGAGGAAAGAACTTTTGTTTGTTGTTTTATACATGAATGATTGTGTTTAGTTACTGTAAAAGTTTCATGTATAAACGTTTGGTAACGTGTGTGTGTCGCTACTCACTGGGTTCAACGGTTAATCTGGTTCCACTGCCAAACACCATCCTCTGGTTTCCACCCGTGTTCACACACCATGAAGCAGCACAACACAAACTCATCAACTACACTACACACCCCTTACAGAAAAAACACATGAACTTCACATATGATTCACATGTGAAAAAATGTGCACATGGGAATCATGTGGTTTTGGCCAAATTGTGTGTGAATTCCCATGTGAACTCATTTTCCACATGTGGTAGCCTACTGTAACATGATTTACACATGTAAAATGGGTTCACATGGGAATTCACCTGTGATTCACATCAAATTGGGCCAAAACCACATGTTTGCAAAATAAATCGAATGTGAATCACATGTGAAGTTCATTATGGTTTTTCTGTAAGGGACCATACACTACACAACACACCATGAAGCAACACAACACAAACTCATCAACTCCACTACTCTGATGGTCAAACAGCTTCTGTCAGTAACATTTAAACCACACCAGGCCGGTTGTTGTTCTTCTCTATGAATCATGTTACATTAGAAACTCTTCAGATTATTTCATCTTCATGATAAATTAGGTTTTGACAGTTACCATGGTAACAGAATGATTTACATCAAACGATTTTTTAGACTAAAACATTGTAAGAATGTGTGATTTGAATCACTGGGTTCGATGGTTAATCTGGTTCCACTTCCAAAGAGGATTTTGTCGGTCCCAGTGTTCACACAGCAGGAAACACCCCGACACAAACTACTACACAAACTACTGCAGTACAACACGGTGACTTCTACTAGAACTTCTCTTTATGATGCATTTCTATTCTAAGGATCATTTAAAGGGTTAAATTAACTGAACACTGAAGCAGTGAAGTTCATCTTACGTAAGTCACAACCCACTTTTATAGAATTCAACCCAAGGATTTTTTTTAAAGCCTTTAAAAACTCATTCAGCTCTTTACTGAGCAAAGTGCATTTCAGAGCACATGAATGAAACTGAGGAGTTACCATGACAACTGCATGTACGGAAGTGAATACAATAATATCAAACTGCACAAAATGGAGACCAACAAAACGATATATTTGACTTCTAATGCATCTCTGCATTCAGAGCATGTTCACTAAAGTGAATAAATATCAAACTGCACAAAATAAAGACCCACAAAACAAAACCAGATTCACTGCATCAGGCCACATTAATAAGAAACTGAGATCTTTGCATTCAGAGCAAATGGAGCAAATAATCAGAAAGTGAGGAGTTTAAAGGTCCTTATATTAATGATATTAATAATATTAATTAGCACTTACTGTGTTCAATGTTTAATCTAGTTCCACCTCCAAAGATCATCCTGTTTGCATTTGCACCAGTCACACAACATGAAGCTCAGTGACACAAACTGAAGCTCATGTAGAAACATTCACTTTTACATTTCACACTTTTGCTGAATAAACTGATTTTATCCTTTAAAATAAACTGTAAATTATGATTTTTATAGTAACCATGATCATTTATATTACTGATGCTTGGATTGATCACTGATCAACAGATTCTCAGTATGTGATCGGGTTTGTCGCTCAGTTCAACTCTGTTTTATGTAATAATATTGATAATATTTAACAGAACTTACTTTGTTCAATATTTAATCTGGTTCCACGTCCAAATATAATCTTAGTTCCTCCAGAAGTCACACAACATGAAGCTCAGTCACACAAACTCAGAAATACGTCACGTTGGCTAGTTGAAGAACCAGAATAAACTAATACAGCTTCTTAAATGTTAAAATATTCTATGTTAAACTGGAGAGTAGAACTTTTTTTTTTCCATATTTGTATGTTCGATTCAATTTTTTTTTAGAAATAAAGTGCGATGCCAATTTCTTTTGTAAAAAATGATCTCATTCAATAAAGACAAGATAGAAATAACACAACACAGAATGGGGAAAACTTCCTTCTGAGTGAAGGTTCAATACTAAGTAGTTACTGTTCATTTAGTTTTAGTAGTTTCACATCCTGTTTTTTTGTTGTAGTTTTGTTTTTTAGTTTAGTTTTTGTATATGCCTGTTCCCATAAAAAAAATATATATATATATGTATTTGTATGTTGTATATAAACCCTTTATTCTATAACTGTGTGTGTGAACTCACTGGGTTCGATGTTTAATCTGGTTCCACTTCCAAACGTCAACTTTCTGTCGCCCGTGTTCACACAACATGAAGCTCCACAACGTGAACTAACTCAACAACTCAACAACTCAACAACTCAACATCAATGTCTCTGTGTATTTAACTTTATATTTCCTTTGCACAACACTATATTATAACTATTATAACATTAACTGTAGCTGCATTAATACAGTGACTCAGTGTTGTTAGTGACACATGAATCATTACATCATTAACAACGTTCACTCATAGAAAAATCTGGTAACACTTTACAATAAGGGTCCCTTAATTAACGTTACTTACAGTACATTATTAAGCATTAATTAATTGTTTACAGATATATTAACAATCATTATTATGTATTACTTAGGATTAAGAAACACATTAATTAATGTAGCCTATTAGTAAGCAGTTAATTAATGTTTACTACTCAAAGTTAGTTAATACATTATTAAGTAATAATAAAAGTTGAATAATCATTATGTATGCATTACTCAGCATTAAATAACACATTAGTTTATATATTAATTATTATATAGTTGTATATAGTTTATATAATTAATAATTAATGCTTAATAATGTGCTAACTAACGTTCATTAAGGGACCCTTATTGTAAAGTGTTACCACATGGTTTTAACTGGACGACAGAGTTGAAGTGATTGATTCTATATTTATAATATTGATCTGATCCTGTCACTGACTCTATATTATATTATATTACTGCAGTTTTATGGTCCAGATAGAATAAAGACTTCTATTCTAAGTATTATTACTATGAATAATGATGCTGCGTATGAATAATATTTACTCACTGGGTTCAACAGTTAATCTGGTTCCACTTCCAAACTGGATCTTGGCTGCAGCTCCACCAGCATTCACACAACATGAAGCTCAGTGACACGAACTGAACTGAAGCTCATTTAGAAACAATCCTGTTTCCATTTGTCATTTTACTGAATAAACTGATTTTATCCTTCAAAATAAACTAGTTTACATGTAAATGTGAATTACAGTCTGATTTTTATATAACTATGATCTACATGTAAAAGTGGATGGATGAAACTGACTGTGTTGAGTAAAAACACAGATTATTTCATTTAACTCTGATCTGCCATTTTTCAATATTTGATTATGATTGCATATTGTTATCTTTATATCTATGTGTAAGTATGTGTTACTGTTAATGATGCTGCGTATTAATAATATTTACAGTCAGTATCAGTACTCACTGGGTTCAATGTTTAATCTGGTTCCACTTCCAAACACGATCTTTGTGTTTCCAGCACCAGTCACAAAACATGAAGCTCAGTGACACAAACTCTTTTTCACATGTGACACTTGATGTGAATAATCTGGTGTTGTCTTTTAAAATAAATATACATTTTAAGTCTGTTTTTCATCGTATTTATCATCTTTAACATCTTTAACTTACTGGCTTCAACGGTTAATCTGGTTCCACTTCCAAAGACGATCTTATATTGATTTGTGTTCACACAACATGAAGCTTAATGACACAAACTCAGACTGAACCAAAACTCATTCACAAACACATCACGTTTTGTGTCTAAAGAACCAGAATAAATAAATGCATAAATAAGGCTTCATAAATGGTTAAATGGTTAAATGGTTAAAGTGGTGATTAGAACAAGCTCTTAGGTTGTGTTTTATATATAAAAACATTTATATAACAATGTGTGTTAATACTCACTAGGTTAAATGGTTAAAGTGGTGATTAGAACAAGCTCTTAGGTTGTGTTTTATATATATAAACATTTATATAACAATGTGTGTTAATACTCACTAGGTTGAATGGTTAAAGTGGTTCCACTGCTGAAGAAGAGTTTACGTTGAGCTCCACTTCCAGATTCACACAACATGAAAACTCATTTTACATGTGAATAATCCGCTGCTGTATTTCAATGTAAATATCATTTTTAAATATTTTATACAGTATATTTATATTCTGTATTGATGAAGATTATTTATAGTTATTGATGTGTGTATTGAACTGTGATCAACAGATTCTCAGAGTTGGATTATGATCTTGTATTTTATCTACTTTATGTTTATATCACTATAGCAATATAATTAATAATCTTCATCATCACTTACTTTGTTCAATGTTTAATCTGGTTCCACTTCCAAACATCATCTTAGTATTAGCTCCTCCAGTCGTCACACAACATGAAGCTCAGTCACACAAACTGAACTGAACTGAAGCTCACGTAGAAACAATCCTGTTTCCATTTGTCACTTTGACTGAATAAACTGATTTTATCCTTCAAAATAAACAACCAGTTTAGATGTAAATGTGAGTTACAGTCTGATTTTTATATAACATCTTATCTAAATGTAAAAGTGGACTGGATGAAACTGATTGTGAAAATGCTGATTTAAATTCCATAGAGAAACAGACGGTAACGTGTGTTTAGCTCACTGGGCTCAATAGTTAAACGTCTTCTTTAGCTTCCTATTTTTATATCTATGTTTAAATATGTGTTATTGTTAATGATGATGTGTATTAATAATATTTACAGTCAGTGTCAGTACTCACTGGGTTCAATAGTTAATCTGGTTCCTCTTCCAAACACCATCTTTGTGTTTCCACTTCCAGCAGTCACACAACATGAAGCATCAGGACAGAAACTCATATTTGCACTTAACCTATTTAAACTTGCACTGTCCCTTTAGAAACTGTCCCTTTCTACCAGGCCCTTTACACATCACATCACTTTATATATACAGTAGGTATGACTGTGTGTATGATTGTGAACCACTGTATAATTCTTGTCTGTGTGTTACCTGCCAAGAGACTATATACGGATGCTAATTAGCAAGTTGCTAACTAACTCTGACACATTTACATTTGTGCACACGTACGGATGTTCATTAATGTGTATTGTCCCTTTTAAATAAATAAAAAAATTAAAATAAATAAATAAATTTAAATGTTTTATAAATCCTATACAGGATTGATAAAGATGATCAGAATGATTTATGTTATTGTTGCCTGGATTTAACTCTGATCAGAGATTTCTCAGTATTTGATTATGATTGTATATAGTTATTTTTATATCTATGTGTAAGTATGTGTTACTATTAATGATGCTGTGTATTAATAATATTATAGTATAATATAATAGTGTCAGTACTCACTGGGTTCAATAGTTAATCTGGTTCCACTTCCAAACACCATCTTTGTGTTTCCACTTCCAGTTGTCACACAACATGAAGCTCAGTGACACAAACTCAGAGACAAACTGAACCAAAGCTCGTTTTAAACACAACGGTGTTTTAACATTTAAGATTTGGCCAGTTATCTTTTTAGTTCTGTAACAGATCAGAGTTGTAACTGTAATGTTCATTGTAGCAGTGATGATGGTATTAACACATGAATCACTCAGCTGATTTGATTCTGACAACAACATTTAGACAACATCACAGAAACATCTTTAAATATGGTTTTAGATTGATTCTATATTTATAATATTGATCTGACTCTGATCAATGGTATAGATCCTGTCAGCAGCCAATCACCTTAACTTTATATTACTGCAGTTTTATGCTCCAGATATAATCAAGACTTCTTAGTATTATTATTAATAATGATGCTGCATATGAATAATATTGATAATCTTTAACAGAACTTACTTTGTTCAATAGTTAATCTGGTTCCACTGCCAAAGAAGATCTTAGTGTTTCCACCTCCACCAGTCACACAACATGAAGCATCAGGACATTAACTCATCTTTACATGTGACTCTTATTCTGAATAATCTGCTGCTGTCTTTAACATAAATATCAGTTTTAAATATTTTATGCATTTTTAGAAAGGATTGATGAAGATGAGCAGAATCATTTCTGTTATTACGTAACGCCTGGATTTAACTCTGATCAACCATTTCTCAATATTTGATTATGAATGTGTATTTATATTATTATCTACAGTACTTAAAGTTTATATCACACGTTAACTCTATTGATAATCTTTAACAGAACTTACTTTGTTCAATATTCAATCTGGTTCCACTTCCAAAGATGATTCTGTTTGTATTTCCTCCAGAAGTCACACAACATGAAGCTCAGTCACACAAACTAGTAGACAAACTGAACCCAATAGATTTCATCAAGTACAATATTAATAATATACTATTTAAAGGTCAAACTGGAGGAAATAACTTTTTTTTTTTTGCTTTTTACATAAATGATTGCGTTTAGTTACTGTAAAACACAGTTTTATGTAGAAACTTTAGTAACGTGTGTGTAGCTACTCACTGGGTATTGTTATTGTCTAACCCTATTTTATGAATTCTATAAAGGATTGATATAGATTTTTTTTTTTTTTTACTTCATGTTAACTCTGTTTTTCATCGTATTTATCATCTTTAACATCTTTAACTTACTGGATTCAATAGTTAATCTGGTTCCACTGCCAAACAGGATCTTCTGGTTCCCAGCAGCAGTCTTCACACAACATGAAGCATCAGGACATTAACTCATCTTTACATGTGACTCTGTTTCTGAATAATCTGCTGCTGTCTTTAAAGATGAATATCAACATCCATTTAGACCTGTACTTTACCTATTTAAACTTGCACTGTCCCTTTAGAAACTGTCCCTTTCTACCAGGCCCTTTACAGATCACATCACTTCATGTCTACAGTAGGTATGACTGTGTGATGAACCACTGCGTAATTCTTGTGTATTTCTGGTTGTGTGTTACCTGCCAAGAGACTATATACGGATGCACATTAGAAACAAGTTGTTAACTCTGACGCATTTACATTAATGTGCACACGTACAAATGTTCATTAATGTGTACTGTCCCTTTTAAATAATTAAATAAAAATAAATGAATACAATTGTAAATATGTTATAAATCTTATAAAGGCTTGATAAAGATGATCAGAATGATTTATGTTATTGTTGCCTGGATTTAACTCTGATCAGCCATTTCTCAGTATGTGATTATGTTTTTAATAATATTTATAATCTTTAACAGAACTTACTTGGTTCAATATTTAATCTGGTTCCACGTCCAAAGATGATTCTGTACGTACTTCCTCCAGTTGTCACACAACATGAAGCTCAGTCACACAAACTCATCTTTACATGTCACACTTATTCTGAATAATCTGCTGCTGTCTTTTAACATAAATATCTATTTTAAATATTTTAAATCATTTCTGTTATTATGAAATTCCTGGATTGAACTCTGATCAACAGTTTCTCACTATTTGATTATGATTGTGTATTTATATTATTGTATAGTATTGTGTTATGTTAACTCTGTTTTTAATAATATTAATAATCTTTAACAGAACTTACTTTGTTCAATATTTAATCTGGTTCCACTGCCAAACAGGATTCTGTTCTGATTTCCAGTTCCAGTCACACAACATGAAGCTCAGTGAGACAAACTAGTAGACAAACTGAACCAAATAGATTTCATCAAGTACAATATTAATAATATACGATTTAAAGGTCAAACTGGAGGAAATAACTTTTTTTTTTTGTTTTATACGTGAATGATTGTGTGTAGTTACTGTAAAACACTGATTAAAGTTTTATGTAGAAACTTTAGTAACGTGTGTGTGTGTGCGTGTGTGTCGCTACTCACTGGGTTTAACGGTTAGACTGGTTCCACTGCCAAACGAGTTCTTTAGGTTCCTATTTCTCAATCTATGTGTAAGTATGTGTTATTATTAATGATGCTGTGTGTTAATAATATTTACTCACTGGCTTCAATGTTTAATCTGGTTCCTCTTCCAAACAGCATCTTATTGACACCACTTCCAGAAGTCACACAACATGAAGCTCAGTGACACAAACTCAGACTGAACTACAGAAACATTAATTTTAACATTTGTCATTTTTACTGAATAAACTGATTTTATCCTTCAAAATAAACCAGTTTACATGTAAATGTGAATTACAGTCTGATTTTTATATAACATCTGATCTAAATGTAAAAGTGGACTGGATGAAACTGATTGTGTTGAGTAAAAACTCTGATTTAAATTCCATAGAGAAACAGACGGTAACGTGTGTTTAGCTCACTGGGCTCAATAGTTAAACGTCTTCTTTAGCTTCCTATTTTTATATCTATGTGTAAATATGTGTTATTGTTAATGATGCTGTGTATTAATAATATTTACAGTCAGTGTCAGTACTCACTGGGTTCAATAGTTAAACTGGTTCCACTTCCAAACACCATCTTTGTGTTTCCACCAGCGTTCACACAACATGAAGCATCAGGACAGAAACTCATATTTGCACTTTACCTATTTAAACTTGCACTGTCCCTTTAGAAACTGTCCCTTTCTACCAGGCCCTTTACACATCACATCACTTTATATATACAGTAGGTATGACTGTGTGTATGATTGTGAACCACTGTGTAATTCTTGTCTGTGTGTTACCTGCCAAGGGACTACGGATGCACATTAGCAAGTTGCTAACTAACTCTGATGCATTTACATTTGTGCACACGTACGGATGTTCATTAATGTGTATTGTCCCTTTTAAATAAATAAATAGATAAAAATAAATACAATTTTAAATATTGTATAAATCCTATAAAGGCTCCATGAAGATGATCAGAATGATTTATGTCATTGTTGCCTGGATTTAACTCTGATCAGCCATTTCTCAATATGTGATTATGATATAAGTACTGTAGGTATATAGTTATTTTTATATCTATGTGTAAGTATGTGTTACTGTTAATGATGCTGCGTATTAATAATATTATAGTCAGTGTCAGTACTCACTGGGTTCAACAGTTAATCTGGTTCCACTTCCAAACAGGATCTTATTGACACTTCCAGAAGTCACACAACATGAAGCTCAGTGACACAAACTCAGAGACAAACTGAACCAAAGCTCGTTTTAAAAACACAACGGTTTTAACATTTAAGATTTGGCCAATTATCTTTTTAGTTCTGTAACAGATGAGAGTTGTAACTGTAATGTTCATTGTAGCAGTGATGATGTTATTAATATATGGATCTCTCAGCTGGTTTGATTCTGACCAAAACCTTTCTACAACATCACAGAAACATCTTTAAATATGGTTTTAGATTGATTCTATATTTATAATATTGATCTGACTCTGATCAGTGGTATAGATCCTGTCACGTTAACTTTATATTACTGCAGTTTTATGCTCCAGACATAATAAAGACTTCTTAGTATTATTATGAATAATGATGCTGCATATGAATAATATTTACTCACTGGGTTCAATATTTAATCTGGTTCCACTTCCAAAGATGATTCTGTTTGTATTTCCTCCAGAAGTCACACAACATGAAGCTCAGTGACACAAACTAGTAGACAAACTGAACCAAATAGATTTCATGCCCAACTACAATATTAATAATATACAATTTAAAGGTCAAATTGGAGGAAATAACTTTTTTTTTTGTTTTTTACATAAATGATTGCGTTTAGTTACTGTAAAACACAGTTTTATGTAGAAACTTTGGTAACGTGTGTGTAGCTACTCACTGGGTATTGTTATTGTCTAACCCTATTTTATGAATTCTACAAAGGATTGATATAGATTTTTTTTTTTTTTTTACTTCATGTTAACTGTGTTTTTCATCGTATTTATAATATTTAACATCTTTAACTTACTGGCTTCAACGGTTAATCTGGTTCCACTGCCAAAGATCATCTTAGTTGCACTTCCAGTCGTCACACAACATGAAGCTCAGTGACACAAACTGAACTGAACTGAAGCTCATGTAGAAAAAATCATGTTTTTTGCTGAATAAACTGATTTTATCCTTCAAAATAAACCAGTTTACAAATGTGAGTTACAGTTTGATTTTTATATAACTATGATCTACATGTAAAAGTGGACTGGATGAAACTGACTGTGTTGAGTAAAAACTTAATTTAAATGTCATAGAGAAACAAACGGTAACTTGTGTGTAGCTCACTGGGCTCAATAGTTAAACCTGTTCTTTAGGTTCATATTTTTATATCTATGTGTAAGTATGTGTTACTATTAATGATGCTGCGTATTAATAATATTTACAGTCAGTGTAGTAGTAGTAGTAGTAGTAGTACTCACTGGGTTCAATAGTTAATCTGGTTCCACTGCCAAACACCATCTTGTTTCCACCAGCAGTCACACAACATGAAGCATCAAGACATTAACTCATCTTTACATGTGACTCTTATTCTGAATAATCTGCTGCTGTCTTTAGAGATGAATATCACTTTTAAATATTTGATGAATTTTTATAAAGGATTGATGAAGATGAGCAGAATCATTTCTGTTATTATGAAACACCTGGGTTGAACTCTGATCAACAGTTTCTCAGTTTTTGATTATGATTGTGTATTTATATTATTGTATAGTATTGTGTTATGTTAACTCTGTTTTTAATAATATTGATAATCTTTAACAGAACTTACTTTGTTCAATAGTTAAACTGGTTCCACGTCCAAAAATGATTCTGTTTGCATTTCCACTTCCAGTCTTCACACAACATGAAGCTCAGTGACACAAACTAGTAGACAAACTGAACCAATTAGATTTCATCAAGTACAATATTAATAATGTACAATTTAAAGGTCAAATTGGAGGAAAGAACTTTTTTTTTTTGCTTTTTTACATGTATTATTGCGTTTAGTTACTGTAAAACACTGAAGTTTTATGTAGAAACGTACAAACTCAGAGACAAACTGAACCAAAGTTCATTTTTTTTTAAAAACACTACAGTTTTTACACTAAAGATTTGTCTAATGAGTTTTTTGTCATCTAACAGATTAGAGTTAAAGGGTCATTACGTTGTATTAGTGAGGTCAGTGATGTTATTGACACATTAATGAGTTGATTCAAGAACCTAAAAACATTTAATCATAGAAACATCTAAAAAAAAAATATATATTTTGTTATATTTGTCTATATTTTATAATTCTGATCAATCTGATGGATCCTGTCAGCAGCCGATCACACTGACGTTATATTACTGCAGTTTTATGCTCCAGATATAATAAAGACTTCTCTTCTTAGTAGTATTATTATTAATAATGATGCTGCATATGAATAATATTTACTCACTGGGTTCAACAGTTAATCTGGTTCCACTTCCAAAGAAGATCTTCTGGTTCCCAGCACCACCAGTCACACAACATGAAGCTCAGTTACACAAACTCACTGACAAACTGAACCAAATAGATTTCATGCCCAAGTACAATATTAATAATATACGATTTAAAGGTCAAATTGGAGGAAATAACTTTTTTTTTTTTTGCTTTTTTACATGTATTATTGTGTTTAGTTACTGTAAAACACTGAAGTTTTATGTAGAAACTTTAGTAACGTGTGTGTGTTTAAAAAAAAAACACTACAGTTTTTACACTAAAGATTTGTTCTAATGAGTTTTTTGTCATCTAACAGATTTGTGTTAAAGGGTCATTACTTTGTGTTAGTGAGGTCAGTGATGTTATTGATACATTATAATTGAGTTGATTCTGATCACAACAAGAAACTTTCAACATTTAATCATAGAAACATCTAAACTACATTTTAGAGTTGAACTGATTGATTCTATATTTATAATATTGATCTGGTTCTGATCAATGTGATGGATTCTGTCAGCAGCCGATCACACTGACGTTATATTACTGTGTTATTCATCATGGTCTAGTTAAATCCAGACTTCTAAGTCTAAGTCTTATTATTAATAATAATAATAATGAAAAATATTTACTCACTGGGTTCAACAGTTAATCTGGTTCCACTTCCAAACACCATCTTATTCCCACCTCCAGAGTTCACACAACATGAAACATCAGGACACAAACTCACACACAGACTGAACCACAACGACTCAGTTTATACTGTTTATACATCTGCTGCTGTGTTTTAAAGGATGGAGATGATCTAAATGAATTCTGTTATTGAAGCCTGGATTCAACTCTGATCAACATGTTTTCAGAATTTGATTATGATTCTGTACTTCTCTACTTTATGTTTATAGCTGCAGGTTAAATCTGTTTTTAATAATATTAATAATCTTTAACAGAACTTACTTTGTTCAATATTTAATCTGGTTCCACGTCCAAAGATGATTCTGTTTGTACCTCCAGTCTTCACACAACATGAAGCTCAGTGACACAAACTCAGACTGAACTACAACTCATCGAGAAACACGTCACAGTGTTTGAAACACCAGAATAAATAAATAAATGAATAAATGAATAAATCAGACTTCTTGTTAAACTGCTGAGAAAAAAATAACTTTGTTTTTTTACTTTTACAGTAATGCTTCCATTCAGTAAAAACTCAAGTGTTTTTTTAAATTATTATTATTTCTAGGTAAAAACCATTATATAAGGATGTGTGTGTGTTTTTACTCACTGGGTTCAACGGTCAATCTGGTTCCACTGCTGAACAACAGTTTAACTTGACCTCCGGTTGTCACACAACATGAAGCATCAAGACACAAACTCATCTTTACATGTCACACAGTTTTTTAAGTACTTTAAGTACTTTATTTATATAGCACCCTTCTCAGTACGAATACACAGAGTGCTTCACACAGTTTGTTCTGAATAATCTGCTGCTCTTTCAACATAACTGTACATTTTAAATATTTTATAGATCCTAGAACTGATCTGTTGAACTATTTCTCAGAATTTGATTGTGATCATGTATTTATATTTTTTCCAATCTATTTTATGTTCATAGCTGCAGGTTAACTCTGTTTTTAATAATATTGATAATCTTTAACAGAACTTACTTTGTTCAATGGTTAATCTGGTTCCACTGCCAAAGATGATCTTATATTGATTCCCAGTCGTCACACAACATGAAGCTCAGTGACACAAACTCAGACTGAACTATACAACTCATCTAGAAACATTAGTTTTTACATTTGACAAGTGAAACAAAGTGATTTTATCCTATAAAATAACCACCAGGTTTAGATGTAAATGATGATACATATATATATATATATATATGTATGGGAGCGATGATGAAACAGTGATGAATATTATTGATGCTTGGATTGATCACTGATCAACACATTATCAGGATTAGATCAGGTTTATAGCTGCAGGTTAACTCTGTTTGTAATCATATTGAGAATATTTAACAGAATTTACTGGGTTCAATATTTAATCTATGTTAAATATGTGTTATTATCAATGATGCTGCGTATTAATAATATTTACAGTCAGTGTAGTAGTAGTAGTACTCACTGGGTTCAACAGTTAACCTGGTTCCACGTCCAAACAGGATCTTAGTTCCAGCAGCGTTCACACAACATGAAGCTCAGTCACACAAACTCATCTTTACATGTGACACTTTTTCTGAATAATCGGCTGCTTCTTTAACATAAATATCTATTTTCTAATATTTTATACGTTCTATCAATCAATCAATCATCATTTATTTGTCATTGCCATAAATGACAATGAAATTACGTTGGAGCATACAACCTTATAGTGAAAAGTAGCCTAATGATGCAGATGATCAATAGTCTATGTCTCTGATCAACTAGTTATCACTATTTCATTATGATTGTATTTATATTTTTCATTCTACAGCACAGGTTAAATCTGTTTTTAATAATCTTTATAATCTTTAACAGAACTTACTTTGTTCAATATTTAATCTGGTTCCACGTCCAAAGATGATTCTCTCTGCAGCTCCAGTCGTCACACAACATGAAGCTCAGTGACATTAACTCATCTTTACATCGGCTGCTGTCTTTAACATAAATATCTATTTTCTATATTGTACAGGTTGTATGTAAAGTAATGATGCAGATGATCAATAGTCTGTTACTGAAGTCTGGTTTAACTCTGATCAACTAGTTATCACTATTTGATTCTGATTGTATATTTATTTTTCAATCTACAGCAGATGTTAACTCTGTTTGTAATAATCTTTATAATATTGAACAGAACTCACTGGTTTCGATGTTTAATCTGGTTCCACGTCCAAACACAACCCTCTGCTGGTTCCCCGTGTTCACACAACATGAAGCTCCACAACGTGAACTAACTCAACTCAACAACTTCACTGAGACACAACAACTCAATGTCTCTGTCTCTGTGTATTTAACTTTATATTTCCTTTAGACAGTACTACTGTATATTATAACTGTTATTTTAACATTAACTGTAGCTACATTACTACAGTGACTCAGTGTTGTTAGTGACACATGAACCCCTCCCTGTCAACTCAACCCTTTTAAGAATTCTTTTATCACAACTTCTATCACATTTCTTAACGAGTCTGTGCAATAATTCTTACAGTGCTGTTACCATGGTGAATTATAAATATGAGGTGTATGTATGTGCTATGTTATGGGATGTGTGCTATGTTATGGAATATGTGTTATATTATGGAATATGTGTTATGTTATGGAATATGTGTTATGTTATGGGATGTGTGTAATGCTGTTGGATTAATATGACTGAGGTGTATTGTTCTTTGTGTTTTTGTCATTGTGGCCGTTAAGACATTTATGGAGCAGCTACAGAGTCCAAGAGAAATTCCCCTGAACAGGACAATAAAGTTTATCCTATCATATCGTAACATATCGTATCGTAAAATCATTAACAATGTTCAATCACAGAAACATCTATAAATGTTGTTTTAACTGGACGACAGAGTTGAAGTGATTGGTTCTATATTTATAATATTGATCTGATCCTGTCACTGACTTTATATTACTGCAGTTTTATGCTCCAGATATAATAAAGACTTCTCTTCTTAGTAGTATTATTATTAATAATGATGCTGCATATTAATAATATTTACTCACTGGGTTCAACAGTTAATCTGGTTCCACTTCCAAACAGCATCTTCTGGTTCCCACCATCATTCACACAACATGAAACATCAAGACATTAACTCATCTTTACTTTCGACTCTTTTTCTGAATAATCTGCAGCTTTAAATATCAATTTTAAATATTTGATACGTTCTATGTATATGTATAAATATGTATGTATATGTCAAAATGAGATGTTATTGAAGCCTGGGTTTAACTCTGATCAACTATTCCTCAGTTTTTGATTTTAATCACATATTTTTATTTTTCAATCTACTTTATGTTCATAGCTGCAGGTTAACTCTGTTTTTAATAATATTAATAATATTTAACAGAACTTACTGGCTTCAACAGTTAAACTGGTTCCTTTGCCAAAGATCATCTTGTTTGTATTTCCAAATGTCACACAACATGAAGCTCAGTGACACAAACTCAGACTGAACTAAACTAAACTCAGTTTCAAGGAAACAGAAACATTAGATTTCACGCCCAAATACAATATTAATAATATGATCTGAATATAAAATTGGAGGGAAAAAGACATTTTTCTATTTTTTACATGAATGATTGTGCTCAGTTAAAACACTGATTGTAGTTTCTAATAGAAACAGACGGTAACAACGTGTGTGTAGTTACTCACTAGGTTCAATAGTTAAACTGCTGATTAGAACAAGCTTTTAGGTTTATATTTAAATATATATATAAAAACATTTACATAACGATGTGTAGCTACTCACTGGCTTCAATAGTTAAACTGCTGATTAGAACAAGCTTTTAGGTTTATATATATATATATATAAACATTTAAATAACGATGTGTTAGTACTCACTGGGTTCAACAGTTAATCTGGTTCCAGAGCCAAAGACGATCTTCTGGGTCCCATCATTCACACAACATGAAGCATCAGGACAGAAACTCACAGACCAGCTGAACCAACGACTCAGTTTAACACGGTGTCATTTATCTGAATAATCTGCTGCTGGATTTAAATTATCAGTTTAAACATTTATCAATTCAGTCTAAAGGATTAAAGAAAAGGAGTAAAAGTTATTTATGTTATTGAGTCTGGACTGAACTCTGATCAACTACTTCTCAGTAATGAATCACATATCACATGTTTTTATTTTTCAATCTACTTTATGTTTATAGCTCTTTATGTTTATTTTAATAATATTGATGATGTTTAACAGAACTTACTGGCTTCAATGTTTAATCTGGTTCCACGTCCAAACAGGATCTTATATTGACCTCCAGTCGTCACACAACATGAAGCTCAGTGACACAAACTCAGACTGAACTACAACTCATCAGAAACACTTTGTGTTTGTAGAACCAGAAGAAAAAAGATAATAAATGGATAAATTAATAAATGAATAAATAAATAAATAAATGAGGCTTCATCAATATTAAATCTTCAATGTTAAACTGATGAGAAGTTTAAAGTTTTACTTTTCTTTAGACTTTTACATCAATGATTCTATTCAATAAAAACTAGTTTTAAAATGAGATTTACATAACAATGTGTTAGTTACTCACTGGGTTCAATAGTTAACCTGGTTCCACGTCCAAACAGGATCTTATTATTTCCACCACCAGCGTTCACACAACATGAAACATCCAGACACAAACTCTGAACAAGCTTCCACTGTCTTTTAAGATAAATATCAATTTTAAATATTTTATAAATCCTCTAAAGGCTTGTACTGGTGAAGATGATCCACATGATTTAACTCTGATCAACTATTTATCAATATTTGATTATGATTGTGTATTTTTATTTTTCAATCTACTTCATGTTTATAGCGCATATAGTTAACTCTGTTTTTAATAATATTCATAATATTTAACAGAACTTACTGGATTCAATATTTAATCTGGTTCCAGAGCCAAAGACGATCTTCTGGGTCCCAGTCTTCACACAACATGAAGCATCAGGACAGAAACTCACAGACCAGCTGCACCACAACGACTCAGTTTAACACGGTGTCATTTATCTGAATAATCTGCTGCTGGATTTAAAATATCAGTTTAAACATTTATCAATTCAGTCTAAAGGATTAAAGAAGATGAACAAAGTAGTTTCTGTTATTGAGTCTGGATTTAACTCTGAACAACTGTTTCTCAGTACTGGATACTACACATATCACATATTTTTATTTTTCAATCTACTTTATGTTTATAGCTCTTTATGTTTAATAATATTAATGATGTTTAACAGAACTTACTGGTTTCAATGTTTAATCTGGTTCCACATCCAAACAGGAGCTTATATTGACCTCCAGATGTCACACAACATGAAGCTCAGTGACACAAACTCAGACTCAACTCAACCAAACTCAGTTTTAAGTAAACAGAGAAATTAGATTTCACGCTCAAATACTAAATATTAACAATATGATGTGAATGTGAAATTAGAGAGAAGAACAATCTTTATGTTTTTTACATGAATAATTCATACTGCGTTCAGTAAAAACCACTGGAATGAGTTGTTTTATAGTTTTATATCTAAACGTTTGTTAACGTGTGTGTAGCTACTCACTGGGTTCAATAGTTAAACTGGTTCCACGTCCAAACAGCATCTTATTCCCACCTCCAGCATTCACACAACATGAAACATCTGGACACAAACTCATCTTTACATGTGTCACTTTTATGAATAATCTGCTGCTGTCTTTTAAGATTTTAAATATTTTATGAATTCTATAAAGGATTGATACAGTTTGTTTTTTTTACTTCATGTTAACTCTGTTTTTCATCGTATTTATCATCTTTAACATCTTTAACTCACTGGATTCAACGGTTCATCTGGTTCCACTGCCAAACAGGATCTTATATTGATATATTATATATATATTATATTGATTTACAGTCTTCAGTCACGTTTTGTGTTTGAGGAACCAGAATAAATAAATAAATGTATAAATAAGGCTTCATAAATGTTCAAATCTTCAATAGTTAAACTGCTGATTAGAACAAGCTCTTAGGTTGTTGTTTTTATATAAAAACATGTATATAACGATGTGTAGCTACTCACTGGGTTCAATAGTTAAACTGGTTCCAGAGCCAAAGACGATCTTCTGGGTCCCATCATTCACACAACATGAAGCATCAGGACAGAAACTCACAGACCAGCTGAACCAACGACTCAGTTTAACACGGTGTCATTTATCTGAATAATCTGCTGCTGGATTTAAATTATCAGTTTAAACATTTATCAATTCAGTCTAAAGGATTAAAGAAAAGGAGTAAAAGTTATTTATGTTATTGAGTCTGGACTGAACTCTGATCAACTACTTCTCAGTAATGAATCACATATCACATGTTTTTATTTTTCAATCTACTTTATGTTTATAGCTCTTTATGTTTATTTTAATAATATTGATGATGTTTAACAGAACTTACTGGCTTCAATGTTTAATCTGGTTCCACGTCCAAACAGGATCTTATATTGACCTCCAGTCGTCACACAACATGAAGCTCAGTGACACAAACTCAGACTGAACTACAACTCATCAGAAACACTTTGTGTTTGTAGAACCAGAAGAAAAAAGATAATAAATGGATAAATTAATAAATGAATAAATAAATAAATAAATGAGGCTTCATCAATATTAAATCTTCAATGTTAAACTGATGAGAAGTTTAAAGTTTTACTTTTCTTTAGACTTTTACATCAATGATTCTATTCAATAAAAACTAGTTTTAAAATGAGATTTACATAACAATGTGTTAGTTACTCACTGGGTTCAATAGTTAACCTGGTTCCACGTCCAAACAGGATCTTATTATTTCCACCACCAGCGTTCACACAACATGAAACATCCAGACACAAACTCTGAACAAGCTTCCACTGTCTTTTAAGATAAATATCAATTTTAAATATTTTATAAATCCTCTAAAGGCTTGTACTGGTGAAGATGATCCACATGATTTAACTCTGATCAACTATTTATCAATATTTGATTATGATTGTGTATTTTTATTTTTCAATCTACTTCATGTTTATAGCGCATATAGTTAACTCTGTTTTTAATAATATTCATAATATTTAACAGAACTTACTGGATTCAATATTTAATCTGGTTCCAGAGCCAAAGACGATCTTCTGGGTCCCAGTCTTCACACAACATGAAGCATCAGGACAGAAACTCACAGACCAGCTGCACCACAACGACTCAGTTTAACACGGTGTCATTTATCTGAATAATCTGCTGCTGGATTTAAAATATCAGTTTAAACATTTATCAATTCAGTCTAAAGGATTAAAGAAGATGAACAAAGTAGTTTCTGTTATTGAGTCTGGATTTAACTCTGAACAACTGTTTATCAGTACTGGATACTACACATATCACATATTTTTATTTTTCAATCTACTTTATGTTTATAGCTCTTTATGTTTAATAATATTAATGATGTTTAACAGAACTTACTGGTTTCAATGTTTAATCTGGTTCCACATCCAAACAGGAGCTTATATTGACCTCCAGATGTCACACAACATGAAGCTCAGTGACACAAACTCAGACTCAACTCAACCAAACTCAGTTTTAAGTAAACAGAGAAATTAGATTTCACGCTCAAATACTAAATATTAACAATATGATGTGAATGTGAAATTAGAGAGAAGAACAATCTTTATGTTTTTTACATGAATAATTCATACTGCGTTCAGTAAAAACCACTGGAATGAGTTGTTTTATAGTTTTATATCTAAACGTTTGTTAACGTGTGTGTAGCTACTCACTGGGTTCAATAGTTAAACTGGTTCCACGTCCAAACAGCATCTTATTCCCACCTCCAGCATTCACACAACATGAAGCATCAAGACACAAACTCATCTTTACATGTGTCACTTTTATGAATAATCTGCTGCTGTCTTTTAAGATTTTAAATATTTTATGAATTCTATAAAGGATTGATACAGTTTGTTTTTTTTACTTCATGTTAAGTCTGTTTTTCATCGTATTTATCATCTTTAACATCTTTAACTCACTGGATTCAACGGTTCATCTGGTTCCACGTCCAAACAGGATCTTATATTGATATATTATATATATATATTATATTGATTTACAGTCTTCAGTCACGTTTTGTGTTTGAGGAACCAGAATAAATAAATAAATGTATAAATAAGGCTTCATAAATGTTCAAATCTTCAATAGTTAAACTGCTGATTAGAACAAGCTCTTAGGTTGTTGTTTTTATATAAAAACATGTATATAACGATGTGTTAGCTACTCACTGGGTTCAATAGTTAAACTGGTTCCAGAGCCAAAGACGATCTTCTGGGTCCCATCATTCACACAACATGAAGCATCAGGACAGAAACTCACAGACCAGCTGAACCAACTACTCAGTTTAACATGGTGTCATTTATCTAAATAACCTGCTGCTGGATTTAAAATATCAGTTTAAACATTTATCAATTCAGTCTAAAGGATTAAAGAAGATGAACAAAGTAGTTTCTGTTATTGAGTCTGGATTTAACTCTGATCAACTGTTTCTCAGTACTGGATACTACACATATCACATGTTTTTATTTTTCTGACTACTTTATGTTTATAGCTCTTTATGTTTATTCTAATAGTATTGATAATATTTAACAGAACTTACTGGATTCAATGTTTAATCTGGTTCCACGTCCAAACAGGATCTTATATTGACCTCCAGTCGTCACACAACATGAAGCTCAGTGACACAAACTCAGACTCAACTACAACTCATTTAGAAACAGTTTGTGTTTGTAGAACCAGAAGAAAAAAGATAAGAAATGGATAAATAAATAAATAAATGAATAAATAAGGCTTCATCAATATTAAATCTTCAATGTTAAACTGATGAGAAGTTCAAACTTTTACTTTTCTTTCTTTAGAGTTTTACATCAATGATTCTATTCAATACAAACTAGTTTTTAAAATGACATTTACATAACAATGTGTTAGTTACTCACTGGGTTGAGTAGTTAAACTGCTGATTAGAACTAGCTCTTAGTTTATATATATATATATATATATATATATATATATATATAAACATTGATATAACAATGCATGTCAGTACTCACTGGGTTCAATAGTTAACCTGGTTCCACTGCCAAACGTCATCTTCTGGGTCCCAGTGTTCACACAACATGAAGCATCAGGACACAAACTCTGAGACTTTTTCTGAACAAGCTTCCACTGTCTTTTAAGATAAATATCAATTTTAAATATTTTATAAATTCTATAAAGGCTTGGTGAAGATGATCCACATGATTTAACGAATTAAATATCTTTAAATATTGTTTTAACTTGGTGACAGAGTTGAACTGATTGATTCTATATTTAATAATATTGACCTGACTCTGATCAATGGTATAGATCCTGTCAGCAGCCGATCACACTGACTTTATATTACTGCAGTTTTATGCTCCAGATATAATCAAGACTTCTTAGTATTATTATTATTAATAATGATGCTGCATATGAATAATATTTACTCACTGGGTTCAACAGTTAATCTGGTTCCACTTCCAAAGAAGATCTTATTTCCACCACCTCCAGTCTTCACACAACATGAAGCATCAAGACACAAACTCATAGACCAGCTGAACCACAACGACTCAGTTTTATAATAACCTGCTGCTGTATTTAAAATATCAATTTCAAACATTTTATAAATTCTATCTGAAGGATTAAAGAAGATGAACAAAGTCATTTATGTTATTGAGTCTGGATTTAACTCTGATCAACTACTTCTCAGTATTGGATACTACACATATCACATATTTTTATTTTTCAATCTATTTTATGTTTATAGCACATATAGTTAACTCTGTTTTTAATCATATTGATAATTTAACAGAACTCACTGGCTTCAATAGTTAATCTGGTTCCACGTCCAAACGTCATCTTATATCCACCTCCAGTCTTCACACAACATGAAGCTCAGTGACACAAACTCAGACTGAACTACAACTCATCACAAACAGTTTGTGTTTGTAGAACCAAAAGAAAAAAGATAATAAATGGATAAATAAATAAATAAGGCTTCATCAATATTAAATCTTCAATGTTAAACTGATGAGAAGTTCAAACTTTTACTTTTCTTTAGACTTTTACATCAATGATTCTATTCAATAAAAACTAGTTTTTAAAATGACATTTACATAACAATGTGTTAGTTACTCACTGGGCTGAATAGTTAAACTGCTGATTAGAACTAGCTTTTAGTTTGTTTTATATATATAAAAACATTTATATAACAATGTGTTAGTTACTCACTGGGTTCAATAGTTAAACTGCTGATTAGAACTAGCTTTTAGTTTGTTTTATATGTATAAAAACATTTACATAACAATGTGTTAGTTACTCACTGGGTTCAATAGTTAAACTGGTTCCACTGCCAAAGACGATCTTTTGGTTCCCATCATTCACACAACATGAAACATCAAGACACAAACTCATCTTTACTTGTGACTCTTATTCTGAATAATCTGCTGCTCTTTTAAGATAAATATCACTTTTGAATATTTTATGAATTTTTAGAAAGGATTGATGAAGATGAGCAGAATAATGTCTGTTATGAAATGTTATGAATGGATTTAACTCTGATCAACTATTTCTCAATATTTGATTATGATTGTGTATTTTTATTTTTCAATCTACTTCATGTTCATAGCTCATATAGTTAACTCTGTTTTTAATAATATTCATAATTTAACAGAACTTACTGGATTCAATAGTTAAACTGGTTCCACTGCCAAAGACGATTCTGTTTGCATTTCCAGATGTCACACAACATGAAGCTCAGTGACACAAACTCAGACTGAACTGAACCAAACTTAGTTTTAAGGAAACATTCTGCCCAAATACAATATTAATAATATACAATGGTAGGGCTGGGACGATATGCTTTTCTCCCGATTCGATTCTTCTACGATGTTTTGGATGGCGATTTGATTTAAATTGCGATTCTACGATATTGCCGATTCTCTAGATTTTTAGTCTTTAGCATTTTTAACATTTATCTGCACACAAATACTGTAGGAGCCTTTAAATGAACATACTCCATTATAAAGTGAACTTAAACCCTTTTCACAACCTGGACTCTCTGTATGTAAAAAAGGCAAACTAATGCACATTGCACAATATTTTAAAAAATTCAAAAAAATCGATTTAGAAATCGTCAAAAAAGATATTGCGATATATATGTGAATCGATTTTTTCTCCCACCTCTATACAATATAGCCTAGATGTTAAAGTGGAGGGAAGAACAAACTTTATGTTTAACGTGAATGATTGTGTTCAGTAAAAAGCAGTTAAATGAGTTGTTTTAGGTTTTATATCAAAGCTTGTGTTAACTTGTGTGTGTCGCTACTCACTGGGTTCAACAGTTAATCTGGTTCCTTTTCCAAAGAAGAGTTTATACTGAGTCCCACCGCCCGTCGTCACACAACAACACACACCAACACACAAACTCTGACTCAACAACCGCACGGAGAAACAAGCTAACATCTGTTTTATAGCAGCTTCATCCCATCTGCCATAGCTGAACTAAATAAGACAATGAAAAGAACATAACCAGGGGGAATGTAGATGTAAATGTGGGGTGCGGGGTCTTATGTCTTATGTTTTTTTATGTTCTTATGTCTCTATGTAATTGAGGTGTATGAAATGTGGGAATGTATGTTAATGTATGTAAGTTGCACTTCTCGAGGTCGCTCTGTACCAAATGGTGAAAACAATTTTCCTTGGAAAGGACAAATAAACTCATCTATCTATCTAGATTAGAGTTAAACTATAATAGGGTTAGGGTTAGGCATGGAGGCAGTGATGTTATACATTGATCAGTGATTGATCTGATCTGATCTAAACACCAGAAGATTCAATCAAAGAAACGTGTTGAAACATTTGTTTTTTACAGTTTTTCCCTTCAACTCAAACTGAACCAAACATTTTAAATCACACGGTTCTACTCTGACATGATGTTACAGTTATATATTATAATTGATCAACATTTAGAGGTTTAGAGCTGCGTTTTTAACATCCACGGACTGACAATAAAGAAATGGACTCACTGTCGCCGACGACGATGAGTTCGGTGCCGCGTCCAAAACTCAGCTTCTCTCCAGCCGAGGAATAAGACCCACAGTCTGAGAGCTCAGCGCACAAACCTCACACTGACACACACACACTAACTACACTAACTACACTACTGATAGATACGACAAGACAAGACAAGACCAGACAAGACCAGACCAGACAAACCTCCAAGCAGCTTAACTAATATTGAATGTTTATCTTGCATTTTCTCTCTTTTTAATATATATAGGGTTAGTTTTATGTTGTTTTTTCATTCTGTAAATGAAATGTGTGTTGAGTGTTTGTGTCTTTAGGAGGAAACTTGACTTGACCTGACCAGCCCTTAGGGGTTAACCCTAACCCTTTATCTACTGTTACTTTGTATGTCTTCAGTTGTTGTCGTTCCACTTTCTAATCTGCCGTTTATCTGCTAAATAAAATACTAAATAAAAAAATACAAGATGGAGATGAAGATGAAGATGAGACTTACTGGACTGAACCACCAACACAGAACCAGAACCAAACAGCAGCTTCTCACGAGCTCCAGTTGTCACACACTGACAGAGCTCTGCACAAAAACACCACACACAGACACACTACACACTATACAACACAGAGGGCTGCAGAGTGACCAGAGGTCAGAGGTCAGAGGTTAAATAAAGACCAACTGGCTCCAGATGTAAAAGCAAGCTATTTTTTTTGAGCTATCAAATAAAGGCAAAAACGCCAAAAAAAGAAGAAAAGAAAAGCAGCAGCGACTCACTGGACTCGATGGTCAAACTGGTTCCAGCTCCAAACAACATCTTGTTTCCACTTCCACTTGTCGCACAACACGAAGCTTCACGACAAAAACTCTACATCTTACCAAGAACATTTGTCTTATTTCTAGTCAAAACTAATCTCATTCTACTTAAAATCAGACTCATCACATAAAAAGCAGCTTGTTTTTAGACACTTTTTACTTCTTTCTACTTTACTTTTACTTTACTTCTTTACTTTTTTTCTACTGATTTCAAGTGAAAATTAGTTTGAAACAAGTGAAAATCATCTAAAAACAAGTTAATTTGTAGGTGATGAGTCTTATTTTAAGTGGAAAGAGATTAGTTTAGACTAGAAATGAGACATTTTGACAACAAATAAGACAAATATTCTTGGAAAGATTTTGAGTTTTTGCAGTGCAACAGGACGAAAACTGAACAAAGACCTGAACAACTAACCAGGCACCAAGACCCACTAGGACTGAACCAGATCTAATGAACCCAGTTCAAAACTAATTGGACTCATTTGAAAACAAAAAGAACTCGTTTACAAGAAGATTTTCTTTCTTTTCTTTCTTTCTAATGAACTTTTCAGCCGTATTGATGATCAGCAGCTACTCACTGGGTTCAACCATCAGTCTGGTTCCACTTCCAAACCACATCTTGTATCCAGACGTCACACAACACGAAGCACCGGGACAGAAACTCAAACCTCAGACCTGTTCTTCTTCAACATCTGAATCCTGATGTTTCTACCGGAGCAACGTGAACCAGAGTCCAAACCCGACGTCTTCAGGTTAAAGCAGCGGTTTCTACTTCATACATCTGCACTAACATCAGACTTTTATATTTATCAGTATTTCCTTCCTTCCATGTAACTTTGACAAATAAAGTCTTTGAAACGTGAAACTTGTTGAATGAACTGAACGTCTTCACTGCGTCCTTATAATTTGTGTTGGTGTGAAGTTTCTCAGCTCGTTCAACAGGAAGAAACTTCTAAATAAAACTACATTAAAACACCACATCTGCTCCTCTTTTTGGTTTGAAAGTTTAGTTTTCTGATCCTTTCACAATAAAAGTCTGAGATTAAGAAAAACAGACCCAGGATCAGCTGATTGGACCGCTTCACTGTCCTCTAAGAAAACCAGACTTGTGATCCTCTACTTGGACTTGACTGTTGAATAATTAAACTCACGGTTGTGGACCCTCAGTCTGGTCCCAGGTCCAAACAGCAGTTGACCTGTCGTCCCCCCAGCATTCACACAGTGACACAGAGCAGAACAACAACTGGTCCTGGTTCAGCTTCAAATCCACCGTTTACTGTCTTATTCTGATATAATATTTAATTTAATCTTCACCTTTGTAAACCGGAGCGCTGTGACCAAAGAAGCTCCCACAAGGATTAATAAAGTCTATTCTCTTCTCTTCTCTTCTCTTCTTTCAACCTTTCTGCTTCTGCAGGTTGAGAGAATCTGACTGGTTGAGTTAACGAAGCTTCAAACCAACTCCTCAGTCAGATGGACACATGAACAATCAATCAATAGATCAATAGATCAATAATTAAACTCACGGTTGTGGACCCTCAGTCTGGTCCCAGGTCCAAACAGCAGTCGACCCGTCGTCCCCCCAAGATTCACACAGTGACACAGAGCAGAGCAAAAACTGATCCTGGTTCAGATTCAAATCCACCGTTTACTGTCTTATTCTGATATATATATATATATATATATATATATATATATATATATATATATATATATATATAATATTCTCTACCTTTGTAAACCGGAGCGCTGTGACCAAAGAAGCTCCCACAAGGGATTAATAAAGTCTATTCTCTTCTCTTCTATTCTCTTCTCTTTTTCTTTCTTTCTATGAAGGTTCAACCAGACCATATTGTCCTGTACATATGGTTTCTACAGAACTATGAGTTTCTCTGTAGCATGAACTACTCAACAGTTATGAAGAAACATAACAAAGCCAGTAACAGCTAACAAACACTCATATACATAAACACATCAATACACCACCAGAGTCCATGTTACGTCTCAGTGAGGGATGTTGAAGCTCAGTCCAGAGGAAACTGGTTGCCATCCCTTTGTAAAACCCTCCAAGTCATCATGAAGGCTAGAAGTCTATTCTATTCTCTTCTCTTCTTTAAAACGTTCTGCTTCTGCAGGTTGAGAGAATCTGATTCGTTGAGTTAACGAAGCTTCAAAGCAACTCTTTAGTCAGATGGACACATGAACAATCAATAGATCAGTAATTAAACTCACGGTTGTGGACCCTCAGTCTGGTCCCAGGTCCAAACAGGACTTTACCGTAACCAGACCCAGAGTTCACACACTGACACAGAGCAGAGCAACAACTGGTCCTGGTTCAGCTGCTCTGTTGGAACTCTAACTTTTATAAATGAATCATGAAGTCGTGGACTCGTGGACTCGTGGACTCGTGGAGCGGCTTCAGGTCCAGAGGAACTGGTTCTGACCGGAGTTAAAGGACTCACGGTTGTGAGGATGGTGATAGCGATGAAAACTAGCTTTTTTAGCTAACTCGGGTGCATTTACATTTGTTTTGTTTTTTTACAATGTTTTATTAATGTACAGAGGTGCAACTGGGTCACTTCAACCAGGACTAAACCCACAAGAAACAACTGAGCACTCGATATAACAAGATATAACAAGATATAACAAGATATACCAAGATATACCAAGATATAACAAGATATACCAAGATATAACAAGATATAACAAGATATAACAAGATATACCAAGATATACCAAGATATAACAAGATATACCAAGATATAACAAGATATAACAAGATATAACAAGATATACCAAGATATAACAAGATATAACAAGATATAACAAGATATAACGCACACCGCGTGGAAACGTTAGTTGTTGTGCACCTTTATTAAACCTCTGCATTATATCGAGTTGTTTCTTTTGGGTTTAGTCCTGGTTGAAGTGACCCACCTGCAGCTTTCTATTACCGGTCCTGTCAGAGAGCAGCGATTCACCGGATGAAGAGCAACAGCACCCTCCTTTTATTCCTTTTATTATGTACATCGTCCCTTGTCAAATAAATTAAACTGAACTGAACTGAACTGAACTGAACTGAAGTGAGGAACTGGTTCTGACTGGAGTTAAAGGACTCACGGTTCTGGACCCTCAGTCTGGTCCCGGGTCCAAACAGCAGCCGAGCAGCAGAACCGGTTCCAGTCGCACCGCAGGACGCAGCACGACGAAAACTGATCTGAGTTTCTGCTGCTCTCACTCTGTTTATAAACGGATCAATCAGATCTGATCGATCGGTGATTAGCTGTAAAATGTTCCAACTCCTGATCAACTGGTTTGTTTTTATTGAATCTTTATTCTTCATTTCAGGATTTTAGTTTTGTCACTGACTGAAAACTTCAGGTCAGACTCAGAATAATCATATTAGATTAGATTATTATTAATGAGATGATAATCAATAATGAAACACTGGTTCTGGATCAGTCCAGTTCACTCACCGGTCTCTACCGTCACCTGGACCCCGGTGCCGAACACGGTGGTGTAGCCTCCCTGACCAGTCACACAGACACACACAGCTCAACAAAAACCTCTCGCTACACTCACACTTAAAGGTGTATTGCAAATGCACATAATCCTGGTTGTGTGTATTGTGTATTGCAAAGCTGTATTTAACTGTACTGTAAATGAGTGTTTAGTAGTAATTATTCTACTTAGCTGGGATCGTCTCAGAGTGAGACACCACAGTGGAAAGAAGTCCTGGACTTTTCTGTCTTATCCTGTATTTCTTTTCTACTGACAAATAAATCAAATCAAACACCAGTCGCTCCTCTGGCTCCACTGGGACCAGTTGAACCCTAAACCTGCTGCTTCACTGGTTCTGGTTCATTTTAACATTATGATCCTTATTCATTGATATTAATTAACTAACTCACACATGTTTCTTACAGTAGAATCAGTGAAACACCGGCTTCATTATTTCCTTCTGAGATCAGCCCCGACTGTAACTGTCAGCCCCTTTAAATCCAGGTTAAAAACATTTCTCTTTTCACATGCTTCTAGCTGAGAACTTAAAACTTTATCTATTTTATTTTATTTTACTTTTATTTGCTCTTGTTGCTTTTAACTCTGTTTTTAGTGTTTTGTTTGTTTTTATTCTGTCTTATGCTTCTTTTTTTAATGTTTAGTCTTTATGTAAAGCACATTGAGTTGCCTTGGTATGAAATGAGCTGCTATAGAAATAAAGATGCCTTGTCTTTTGCCTTTTGAGATAAAACACTAATTAAATTGAATCTATTGATCATTGACTGATGTCATCATTAACATTATTACAATTATATATGAACATATTTTATAAGAGTTTGTGAAAGTGTTCTATAATTTACTTCAGCAGACCTGAGCTCTGATTAAACGACGAGTTTAATGAAGATTTAACTTTAATTCTTCTTTGTTTTTGAGGCGAACACGCTTGATCTCATCTTTTTCTACTTTTAACACATTTTAGGAACGCCTAAAAGTATATTTATATATGTTGATGTTTTCTTCCACTTCATTGTTCACCAGAGTTTAGTGATATTATTATTATAACAAACACATTCTTCAACCTGCATCAACAGAAACTTTTTAAAGTCTTAAAAGTTTTTCTCACCAGTTTCCACAGTCAGTCTGGTTCCTCCGCCAAAATAAAGCTGAGCTGCTCCCTGATTCACACTGTGACCGACACCGGGACGAATACCGATGCTGCTTCATATCAACTCTGAGTTTTAACATAAACCGTGACTCTGCACTGCAAAAACTCTACATCTTTACAAGAATATTTGTCTTATTTCTTGTCAAAATGTCTCATTTCTAGTCAAAACTAAACTCTTTCCACTTAAAATAAGACTCATCACCTAAAAATGAACTTGTTTTCAGATCATTTTCACTTGTTTCAAACTAATTTCCACTTGAAATAAGTAGAAAAATCTGCCAGTGAAAGCAAGTTTTTTGTGCTTGTTATAAGAAAGAAAAACTTGCCCCATTATTTTAAGTGAAAATCTGCTTGAAAGAAGTAAAAAGTGTCTAAAAACAAGCTGCTTTTATGTGATGAGTCTTATTTTAAGTAGAATGAGATTTGTTTTGACTGGAAATAAGACAAATATTCTTGGTTTTTGCAGTGTGCACTGTAAAACCTTGGTTCTGAGGTCCTCTATAAAAACTACAGGAGCTGAGAAGGGTCAAATGTCCTGCAGCTCAGTGAAGAAACAGAACAAACTTAATAAAAGTGTAAATGTGTGAAAATCTCTCACCAGTTTCCACAGTCAGTCTGGTTCCCCCGCCAAAATAAAGTTTCTCCGCTCCTCTATTCACACTGTGACAAACACTGGGACGAATTCTGCTGCTGCTGCTGTCGACCAGTTGATAGAAACTTCTCTCTCTGACTGCTGCAGGTTTTCATCTAAACCTTTAAACCAGTTTGAGTCTGAATCTGTCAGGTTTTCATCTAAACCTTTAAACCAGTTTGAGTCTGAATCTGTCAGGTTTTCATCTAAACCTTTAAACCAGTTTGAGTCTGAATCTGTCAGGTTTTCATCTAAACCTTTAAACCAGTTTGAGTCTGAATCTGTCAGGTTTTCATCTAAACCTTTAAACCAGTTTGAGTCTGAATCTGTCCCGTTGGTCTCCACTCACACAGACCCACCACTTCCATTCAACTATAAGAAGCTAAAAAGGAATTAGATCTTCTGAGCTTCATCCTGGTCTCACCTCTCCAGAACAAACACAATAAACTCCAATAATCTGATCAATAAATACGTTTTAAAAACATTTAAACTGTAAAATCTCTCACCAGTTTCCACCGTCAGTCTGGTTCCCCCGCCAAAATAAAGTTTCTGTGCCTGATTCTTCACACTGTGACAAACACTGGGACAAAAACTGAGACCGAGACGCTGTGGGAAATTAATCAACTACTTTGTTCAGTAACTTTGAAATAAAGTTTAAATTCTGTTAATTTATTCTGACGGACGGTGGTTTTTATATCAGCTTGGAGTTTTTATATTTCATCAGGTTTTCCACTTTTTTTGATCGCTACTTGTTAGCTACTTGTTCACTTTTTATCTGTTTACATCTGAATGTGAACGTTGTTTTTATCATTTTTAAACATTTTAGAGTTTTGCTCTTTGTGGAAGCTGCTGCTGTCGTTTCCTTTTCATTTTAAATTCATATTATTGGTGTTTAACATCTGCATTGTTTAAATTCTACACGTCTGGAATTAAAACCACTACTACAACAAAAGGGAATCAATTCTCTGGCCATTTATTTTTTTTACAGTGTAAATATTAATCTCACCAGTTTCCACCGTCAGTCTGATTCCTCCACCAAAATAAAGTTTGAATCCTCCCTGGTCCTTCACACTGTGACAAACACCAGGACGAATACTGATGCTGCTTCATATCAACTCTGAGTTTGAACATAAACCGTGACTCTGCACTGTAAAACCTTGGTTCTTTGTCTTAATACAGACTGAGCTGCACTATAAAAACTATAAAAACTACAGAAGCTGAGAAGGGTCAAATGTCCTGCAGCTGATCCTGATTAAACAACGAGTTTAATGAAGATTTGACTTAAATTCTTCTTTGTTTTTGAGGCGAACAGGCTTCATCCCTCCATCTCTCCCAAACAAACACAATAAACTCCAATAATCGGATCAATAAATACGTTTTAAAAACATTTAAAGTGTTAAACTGTAAAAATCTCTCACCAGTTTCCACCGTCAGTCTGGTTCCCCCGCCAAAATAAAGTTTTCCTGCCTGATTATTCACACTGTGACAAACACTGGGACAAAAACTGAGACCTTCACTGTCACCGAGATGCTGTGGGAAATTAATCAACTACTTTGTTCAGTAAGTCTGAAATAAAGTTTAAATAAAGTTTATATCAGCTTGGAGTTTTTTATATTTCATCTGATTTTCCACTTTTATTGATCGATGAATCAATAATTGATCCACAGATGTTTTAACAACATTTAAACTTAAACTCTCATGAAGATGAAGTCGATACGAGAAACTGAATTAAAACGTCTTCTCACCAGTTTCCACTACTACATCAAAATAATCATAAATACATTCTCTGGCCACTTGTTTTTTACAGTGTAAATATTAATCTCACCAGTTTCCACCATCAGTCTGGTTCCCCCGCCAAAATAAAGTTTGAATCCTCCCTGAGTATTCACACTGTGACAAACACTGGGACAAAAACCGCTGCAGTCGCTTTTTATCCGTTTACATCTGAATATTTACGTTATATATATATTTCCTCTTTGTGGAAGCTGCTAAATTCTACACATCTGGAATTAAAACCACTACTACAACAAAAGGGAATAAATTCTCTGGCCACTTATTTTTTTTACAGTGTAAATATTAATCTCACCAGTTTCCACCGTCAGTCTGGTTCCCCCGCCAAAATAAAGTTTCTCCGCTCCTCTATTCACACTGTGACAAACACTGGGACGAATTCTGCTGCTGCTGTCGACCAGTTGATAGAAACTTCTTTCTCTCACTGCTGCAGGTTTTCATCTAAACCTTTAAACCAGTTTGAGTCTGAATCTGTCAGGTTTTCATCTAAACCTTTAAACCAGTTTGAGTCTGAATCTGTCAGGTTTTCATCTAAACCTTTAAACCAGTTTGAGTCTGAATCTGTCAGGTTTTCATCTAAACCTTTAAACCAGTTTGAGTCTGAATCTGTCCCGTTGGTCTCCACTCACACAGACCCACCACTTCCATTCAACTATAAGAAGCTAAAAAGGAATTAGATCTTCTGAACTTCATCCTGGTCTCACCTCTCCAGAACAAACACAATAAACTCCAATAATCGGATCAATAAATACGTTTTAAAAACATTTAAAGTGTTAAACTGTAAAAATCTCTCACCAGTTTCCACCGTCAGTCTGGTTCCCCCGCCAAAATAAAGTTTCTCTGCCTGATTCTTCACACTGTGACAAACACTGGGACAAAAACTGAGACCGAGACGCTGTGGGAAATTAATCAACTACTTTGTTCAGTAAGTTTGAAATAAAGTTTAAATTCTGTTAATTTATTCTGACGGACGGTGGTTTTTATATCAGCTTGGAGTTTTTATATTTCATCAGGTTTTCCACTTTTTTTGATCGCTACTTGTTAGCTACTTGTTCACTTTTTATCCGTTTACATCTGAATATGAACGTGTTTTTATCATTTTGAAACATTTTAGAGTTTTTCTCTTTGTGGAAGCTGCTGCTGTCGTTTCCTTTTCATTTTAAATTCATATTATTGGTGTTTAACATCTGCATTGTTTAAATTCTACACGTCTGGAATTAAAACCACTAGTACAACAAAAGGGAATCAATTCTCTGGCCACTTATTTTTTACAGTGTAAATATTAATCTCACCAGTTTCCACCGTCAGTCTGGTTCCTCCACCAAAATAAAGTTTGAATCCTCCCTGATTCTTCACACTGTGACCGACACCGGGACGAATACCGATGCTGCTTCATATCAACTCTGAGTTTGAACATAAACCGTGACTCTGCACTGTAAAACCTTGGTTCTTTGTCTTAATACAGACTGAGCTGCACTATAAAAACTATAAAAACTACAGAAGCTGAGAAGGGTCAAATGTCCTGCAGCTGATCCTGATTAAACAACGAGTTTAATGAAGATTTGACTTAAATTCTTCTTTGTTTTTGAGGCGAACAGGCTTCATCCCTCCATCTCTCCCAAACAAACACAATAAACTCCAATAATCGGATCAATAAATACGTTTTAAAAACATTTAAACTGTAAAATCTCTTACCAGTTTCCACCGTCAGTCTGGTTCCCCCGCCAAAATAAAGTTTCTGTGCCTGATTCTTCACACTGTGACAAACACTGGGACAAAAACTGAGACCTTCACTGTCACCGAGACGCTGTGGGAAATTAATCAACTACTTTGTTCAGTAAGTTTGAAATAAAGTTTAAATAAAGTTTATATCAGCTTGGAGTTTTTTATATTTCATCTGATTTTCCACTTTTATTGATCGATGAATCAATAATTGATCCACAGATGTTTTAACAACATTTAAACTTAAACTGTCATGAAGATGAAGTCGATACGAGAAACTGAATTAAAACGTCTTCTCACCAGTTTCCACTACTACATCAAAATAATCATAAATACATTCTCTGGCCACTTGTTTTTTACAGTGTAAATAATAATCTCACCAGTTTCCACCGTCAGTCTGGTTCCTCCGCCAAAATAAAGTTTAAATCCCTGGTTCTTCACACTGTGACTCAGACTGGGACAAAAACTGCTGCAGTCACTTTTTATCTCTTTACATCTGAATGTGAACGTTGTTTTTATCATTTTAAAATGTTTTAGAGTTTTGCTCTTTGTGGAAGCTGCTGCTGTCGTTTCCTTTTCATTTTAAATTCATATTATTGGTGTTTAACATCTGCATTGTTTCAATTCTACACATCTGGAATTAAAACCACTACTACAACAAAAGGGAATCAATTCTCTGGCCACTTATTTTTTACAGTGTAAATATTAATCTCACCAGTTTCCACCGTCAGTCTGGTTCCCCCGCCAAAATAAAGTTTGAATCCCTGATCCTTCACACTGTGACAAACACCGGGACAAAAACTGCTGCTGCTGTCGTTTCCTTTTCATTTTACATTTTTATTATTGGTGTTTAACATCTGCATTGTTTAAGTTCTACACATCTGGAATTAATCCCATGACTACAACACTAATAAATAATAGTAATAAATTCTCTGGCCACTTCTTTTTACAGTGTAAATATTTGTCTCACCTGGTGAATAGTAAGTAAGGTGTTTGCTTACTTACTATTTGGATTAAAATGTGGCAGGAAATGGTTCATAGTGTAATGGAGGAATGAAATAATAAATGTAACGTCTTTGTGCTAAGATTTTAATTAGAACATATAGTTAAAATTATAGGATAGGTAGGATTAGATCAGTTTATACTTCTTCCTGCTCCTTTTCGCTCATGTAAACTGCGTCGCTTATGAGATGTTACTTTTTTGTGTCTACATTTTTGCTGTTCACTTATTTCCTTATTATATTATTATTTCATCTTATTTATTTTATTTTTTTACATTATCGTTTACATGATCGAAATAAAGATATCAATCAATCAATCAATCAATCAATCAATCAATCAATCAATCAAACCTGTTTGCACCGTCAGTCTGGTTCCTCCACCAAAGTAAAGTCTGTTTCCTCCCTGGTCCTTCACACTGTGACTCAGACTGGGACAAAAACTGCTGCTGTCACTTTTTATCTCTTTACATCTGAATATGAACGTTGTTTTTATCATTTTGAAACATTTTAAAGTTTTGCTCTTTTCATTTTAAATTCATATTATTCTTGTTAAACATCTGCATTGTTTAAATTCTTCACATCTGGAATTAAAACCACTACTACAACACTAACACTTTTAAAAATAGACTTGATCAATGTTGGTCAAACAAGGACTTTTTATATAATTACAGGGCAAGGGTAGGAATTATTCTGTTTTGTGTTTCTCTCTCTTTCTTGTTTTTGTTTTTCTTTTGTAGTTTTCTTGAGATTTTTGGGGATTATTCTGTTCTATGTATTTTAGTGATTATGTATGGGTTGGTATATTTGTGTTTAATTTTTGTATGTTGTTGTTGATTTATTTGAGTCTGATGTAAAGGATTTTTATCCTGTATCAGATGTTTTTCATTAAATTTCATTAAATTTCATTAAATTTCATTAAAACTAATAAATAATACCAATAAATTCTCTGGCCACTTCGTTTTACAGTGTAAATATTAATCTCACCTGTTTGCACCGTCAGTCTGGTTCCTCCACCAAAGTAAAGTGTGTTTCCTCCCTGGCCCGTCACACTGTGACTCACACTGGGACAAAAACTGACGGCTCCAACCCAGACCAGACCATCGGGTTTTCTATGATTCTGGTTTTGTCTCATTGATCTGGTTTGTTTGGTTTTTGTTCAGTTCTGCTCTTAAATATTAGGGCTGGGCCAAAAAGTCGATTTTTATATTAATCGCAATTTTTTTCTGGTGATTTTCTTTTTTTTTTTGGGACGACCAATCTTTATTGTACGATCATGTATTCTTTCTGTGCCATTACACTGGACAAAGTCAAACCGGCCTGTTGTGTTGGTTTGTTGACAGATATCTACGTGAACAAACCAACACAACAGACAAACTGATGTGATGTGTGTATTGTTTTTTGTAAATATGACTTATGATGTATTGTCAAGTGTTTGGTTCAACCTGCTCTTGTTTAAGGAAAGAAAATCACAATAATTGAAATATAAAATCGCAATACTTGGTAAAATCGAATCGCAATACTTGTTTAATCAGAATCGCAATTTAAATCGAATCGGGATCCAAAAATCTTTAGAGAATTGAATCGGCACAAAAGCGTATCGGCCCAGCCCTACTAAATATCGTGAATCCTGGTTTTGGATTCACACAGATGAAACAGTTTGAGCTTCACTCAGTCTCTCTGTTAGTCGGTGAACTTGATGCTAACATGAACATTAACGTTGATGTTTTCACTGCTTCTTCTAGAATAAGCTGAAGTTTTTATTTTCCACCTTTAGTTGAAGAGAAACAGAAACTCACCGGCTGCTGCTCAGTCACATCCAGTCCAGAAATGTTCCTCAACATCCCAGAATCCTCTTCTGCCTGGTTTCTCACTGGTTGTTTCGCCTCTCAAGTCAACGGACAGAAACTCACTGCTGATTGGTGCAGGCTGAAGTAGCTCCGTAAGCGTAAGCACCGTGTCCAGAAACAACGTTCAGTCTCATCCAGTCAGAGAGGAAAGACTGAGCATCGTCTGCATAGAGGAGAAGCTGAAGGTCTGACAGGAAGCAGAATGAAACAACACTGATCTCTCTCCAGTAGAAACATCTGGAGCAGCTGGTAGAAGATCTTCTCTTCTCTTTGTGTGACAGGAAGTGGAGCGATGACGTCATGTGACCCGGTTCTGAGAGAACTTCACCTGTGGCCTAAAACCCAGTCGATCGGAGTAAACTGCAGCTCTCACTCCTCCTCTATGGGAAACTGCCAATTATAGATTATTGATCATTTACACAGCTGCTACAAACCCATTTCATTTTTCTAATCCATCATTACAAATCATCATCCTAGCCTTGTATGTTTGTTTTATTTACCCACCTATGTTTTTTAATCTGAAATGGAACCAAATCCAGCTACTAGTTGTCAGGGTGGGAGGACGGGGACCCAAACGCAGACAATTTGGAGGAACTTAAAGCAGAAGTAAGTGATATATTTGTGTTAATCTAAGTCTTAAATAGTTGTATCTTCCGACAGCAATCACTTCTATAGAGTGTTTGGTCTGAAACACGGGTCTGTCAGTCACTCTGCTCTGCTCTGAGCCCAGGAGAAAACTTTCCTTGTATCCTACAACCTTTATCCAATGAGGAGAGAGAACGGCATAAAGGGGCAGTCCTCTCTGTGTGTGCAGCCAAATATTGTGGCCCTGTAACATTTACTGTAATGACAACAGTAAAAAAAAAGACTGAGGGACTGAGCTGGAAATACTGAACAGTAAGATTATTAAATATACGTTTATCCATCAGTGAATGTAACAAATTGACAAAAAGCAGCATTAATTAATATTGTTTAATTGTGTTAAGAGCTTTTAATGCGAATAAGAGCTGAGCTGCATATTAGATAGATTGATAGATAGATAGATAGATAGATAGACAGATAGACAGATAGACAGATAGACAGATAGATAGATAGATAGATAGATAGATAGATAGATAGATAGATAGATAGATAGATAGATAGATAGATAGATAGATAGACTTGTATTATTAGACTCAAGGTCCATTTAAAAAAGACAAACAAACACACCTTTTCATCACCTTTCTCCCCTATACAACGACCCTGAATGGAACCAAATCCAGCTCCAAGTTGTCAGGATGGGAGGACGGGGATGCAGATAATATGGAGGAACTTAACTAAAGATAAGTGTTGAAGAGGAGAACAAAAAGGCTTCAAAGTCCAACAGGAAAAGAGCAAAGCATCAACACAAGAGTCAACGGGCCCAGACAGGGGAAAACGAGGAATACGAAGTACAACAGAAAGAAAAAAAATAGCAAAGTTCAAAACATGAAATTTGAGATATACAAAACTCACAGGAAGACACAAAAGGAGGCAGGGTAGGGACCAGTGAGGCTCAGGGAGTACGACACTTATCTTTCTTTTAAAAGACATTTAAAACTATGGTTGAGAGACGGTCAAGTATGTGACCATCTGCTCTGAAACTGTAATGTATGTATTTTATTGTATGCACTGTAATATACTGTATTGTATACTACTACTACTAATACTATGTATTTTATAAGTAGGCATAGGCATCTTTTTTAA